>NC_133664.1:31420379-31744754 GCF_037893015.1 Macrotis lagotis | reverse complement strand
TTTGGTTAGGATCAAAACCAATAAGGCCCCATCATCCGATAAGATTGCAACAGAAAACTGTCTGCCATCAGATCTCCCAAAGGGCCTTCCTTGCTTAGGTTTATTGAAAGTCAATTTATGTTAATAGATTGAAAAGAGCTGTACATCAAAACTGGGGGAATCTGTCATTTTCCTGAGAATCATTAAATTATTAAACTGCTTAATGATGCATGGTGGGGGAAATGTGATTGTAAAGAACGTGTGTGTGTGTGTGTGTGTGTGTGTGTGTGTGTGTGTGTGTGTGTGAGAGAGAGAGAGAGAGAGAGAGAGAGAGAGAGAGAGCATATCTATGTGTATGTACGCTGTGTTTTCTGTGAGATGGAATTAATTCTATTAAAGTAAAATGATGAATTTCTGTCATTTCCCCAAACGGGGCAGAGCCATCTGTGCAATCCCAAATCTGAAAGGAGATGACAAAAGGTGACTAATTAAAACATGACTTCTTTCAAAATGCATTACATCACAGTACACTGCGCCTCACAGTGTCTTGAGACTTCTGGAGATAATAATGTCAAATTATTTACTCCCCCTTCATTTCCACATGCACATACAGAGTTGTTCAAAATTGCCTTTATTTGCTAAATGACATGCTTGTGATTGAAGAGCAAGGAAGAACGACTGCTTTTTGATATGGCGAAGTAAAAATCCAGGCAATGGTTAAAATCCCAGGGGTATAAATACAAAGACTTTATTAGTCAATAAACACATCTGTGATCTAAGCTAATAAGGATGTAAACAAATAAAGGCAAAACCAGGATCCTTGCCTTTCCAAGGTTTCACATCCTAGTGGCAACGTCAACTGAAGCTGTTCAAGATATATACAGAGGAAATGGAAAGTTAGCTAAGACAGGAAAGAACTCACACACAAAGGGCCTTCTTGCAGGAGGAGGAACTGAGGCTTGAAGGAAGCCAAGAACTAGGAAGGATGGATGGAAGCATGCTAGGGATAGGGGAGATCACAGAAAAGGGGTATGTTTGAGGAAGATTGAGAACGCTGCAGTGGTTGATTTGTAGAGCATCTCACCAAGAGATAAGCAGGAAAACAAAAGATAGGAAGGGATCAGAATGGGATGAGCATTAAAAACCCAAAAGAAGCTTTTGCTTTGATCCTAGACTGAATGATAAGGTCAGTTTCAATTACTAACTGTAGAGTCAGAGAATATTCAGATTTCGAAAAGCCTTAGAAGAAGTCAATTATTCAACAAATAATTATTCAGTTCCAGACGTCTCCTGGTCCCATATCTTTTATTTTTTAAAGAAGAAACTGAGACTAAGAAAACTGAAGTGAAACACTCAAGTTTATACTGATAGAAAGTGATAGAATTTGGACCTAGGTTCTTTTACTCCAAATACAGGGGTTTTTTTTCCTTTTTATTTCACCTACTCTAGAAACTGATATATAGTTAACAGTGCTGGCAACAGTATTTTCCCCTAGACCTCTGATTTTATGATTCTAGAAGGACAGATAAAGATCTGGCAGAGACCTCAGATTCATGCCATATATAATGTACCTATGTAAATAATTATTGTTACACGTGCATAAGTGTAGCACACATTATCTAAATTTTTTGATACATCATCTTCTACATTTTTATCCATAAATACACATGCACAGACATGAATTCTAAGGTAATTCTTTCATCATACAGCAAGCTTGCCATGAACATGGTGCCAAAGTGGAATGAGTTCCCAAGAAGTTGATGAAATAGTGAATTTCTTCTCATTGGAGATTGTGAAGCACAGGCTAGATGAACACTTTTCAGGGATCTTGTAGAAGGAATTCTTTCCCAGTTATAATAGACTCTAGGGTCTCTAAGGTCCCTTTCAGCTCTGACACTTTGTGAATGTGCATGTATAAAACATTAGAAGCACTATTGTCCCAGGAGTTAGAACTCGGAGAAAAGGTCTGTAAAAATATGCAAGATATTGGGCTAGTCCTCCTAACCAAATGTTTGGCCCTTTCAAAATTCATTTATCACAAATCAATGCACAATCTGGGTAGAAAATAGGGAATTTATAAAATATCTTTCTTCTGGTATTCAAAGAGCTTTAATAATAAGCTCAAAAAATTTGAAGTCAGTAGTCTCCAGCCTGTCCAGCTGAACACCTGTCAGGTTATTAGACATGAGGGAAATGCTTGCAATTTATGTAACATTTCATTTCGTTCTACACTGTGGTTGAAATTAAAGATATATCACTACAACTCTCCTACACTCTCTTGACCTTCTACTACCAACAAAATACTGTACAGATTTGAGGAAGGAATAAGCCAAAAATAAGCCAGACTTCTATTATATGTGATTTTTAAGTCCTGACCATGAAAAAATCAGTGACTTTGTCTATGGAGACTCCCAGAATGGCATTTACTTGAATGACAGATTGCAACCAATCTGTGATTTAGTATATCAGTCTAAGGGAATTGCTTGAGACTTAAAGAGGTTAAGGGTCTAGCACAGAGCTAAATAATCTCAGATCGTTTGAATTTAGGTCTTCATGACTTGAATTCTAATCTTGCTTCAGGAACTGGCTTAACTTTATCATTCCAAATAAGTCCCTTAACTTTTACATGCCTCAAATTCCTTAATTACAAAATGAGGGTATTGGACTCAGCTCGAAATCTCGGACCCTATGATTACTCCATGATGTAGGGGGCTACTTCATGAGAAGAATGACTTAGATTTAGTCCTTTAACATGATAAACCGAAAGCTTACTTCTAGGTAAGTTGTGATTCTAGGAAAGTCCCTTGAAGATTGTGAAGTATTCCTGGATGTTCTGTCACTGGTGCTTAGTTGACTTGGTGAATGGAGAGCTCTTTGATTGACTGTGGAGGCATTCCAAAAGACCAAAATATTTCCACCATTTTGTTCTTACCTCTGTCCTTTTAGTCTAGATTCCTATGGCTATGACATCTTCATTCACGTTATCTGGTGAAGATTATACTATAAGAGGAGAGGCCTTGGGACTTTCCCCTCATCTAAAACTACATGCTAACAGTGATGCTGATGCTGATGCTGATGCTGATGGTAGTAGTAATGATGGTGGTAGTAGTGATGATGATGATGATCCAAGAAATAGGATTTGGTTTTGGATCTCTACTTTTGTTTTTTGTTTTCCATTTTAGGTGAAAGAAGATGACCCTTAACAGTTAGTGAATTTGAAAGGCCATTATTAGAATATTCTAATACTGTATTTCAGAGATTGGGTTCCAGAAACAAATGTCCTAAGGATCCAGATGGTAACCAGCAGAAGCACCCACTAGCAGTCATGACATTCAGACATGAATTTTCTGGAACCACTGCTATATAGAAATTGAACTAAGTCCCCAGAGATGTACTTAGTGTAGGGGAGAGTATATCTTTATTTTTTTATTTTTTTAGGATTTTGCAAAGCAATGGGGTTAAGTGGCTTGCCCAATGCCACACAGCTAGGTAATTATTAAGTGTCTGAGGCTGGATTTGAACTCAGGTACTCCTGACTCCAGGGCCAGTGCTCTATCCTCTGTGCCACCTAGCCTCCCCGAGAATATATCTTTAAAGTGTTAGAAGAAATGGCTCTCTACTCTGTTCATGCTACATCTTTGAAAGAAATATCCCTTTGGAAAATGCACTGTTAATAGGTAATTAAAAGGGACACTAGTTATGATCTCCTAACCATGGAGGGAAAACAGCTGACAGCAGTAGAGAAAGACATTGCAATCCCTTGGGTTTATTCTCTAGCACTCTGAGGTACAGACATAGTATTCACACTGAGAGAGTAAGCCAGCACATACTTGATATGCTGTCCATTTTCACCAATGAAGAAAGTCTCAGAAAAAAGATGGAAGTTAGCAAAATGTCCAAAGGGGCATTCTAACTGATAATTCTTCCAACTCAAATGGAGAGATTTTTTTCCTTCCCATGACATAACACTGGTTAGGAGAAATATATAAATAAAACATTGAACAACAATCAAAAATAATACCACTATGTCACCTCCTTGACCCAGTTCAGGTCCAGCCACACCTTTGGCTGAAAAAAATCTCATTCCCTGGGCAAAGATTTGGCAGGTTTTATCAAGCTTCTATTGGTCGCATTAGAGTATGCTTCCAACAGCTGCTTCCTGGCTAGGTCTACCTCCAATCTGCTCTGAATTATATAATCCCAAAGCATAGCTACTTTGTTTTGCTGCCCATTATATTGACAAGCAAAACAGAGTAAGGGAAAAAAAGAGCAAGATTGACAGAGGAGCTTATTGTACCCAAGGACTTGAAATAGCAGTCACCCTGGTTAAGCCATTGGAGCAATACAGTCATCCTTTCTGACCACTAGGGTACAACTGGTCACCCTGCCCCAGCTCAGGAGCACCACCTTTAGATACAAACAAAAGTCTTGAATGATTTTTATAAACATACTAGTCACTTCCAGTCAGACAGCTGATTTGACCACTTTGGTTTTTGTTGTTTGGAGAAACTGATTTGGAGGTTTGACTTGGCATTCAAGTCAATAGGAGGCAACATTTTAAAACTATCTCCTGTTATCTGAGCTGTGTATTAAGAACTGGGAAGATGGAAAAGTGACGGTGTTACAAAGTCTAGACAAGATTCTGTGTCAACTCCATCTTCAAAGACATGCTCATAGTTGAAAGTTCTTAGATTTGGAATCAGAGAGTATGGATTTGAATTCTAGCTCTGAAACTATGAGTGTGACCTTGGAAAAGTCACTGAGTTCTTTGGGACTCAATTACCTCATCTATATCCAATAGTGTATCAGCCCATTTGAAATGGCATTGCACAAAACCCTCCCATTAATAGATTAAAATAAGGCATTTAAATGAGACATCTAAGGGTCTTTCAAGATGAGATTTAGTCTGTATTTTGTTTTCAAAATTAGTCCCGTTGTTAAGGTATAACAGAACAAATTCAACCCTGTAAACAAAAATTCTATCCCTTATCACCAATATCACCAAAATCAAAGGATACATACGTGTGTGTGTGTGTGTGTATGTATGTGTGTTTGGATGTGTATACAGTTAGGTGGTGCAGTGGTAGAATGGTGGGTCTAAAGTCAGGAAATCTCTTCCTGAGTTCAAATTTCAGATACTTACTAGCTGGGGGACCCTAGGCAAGTCACTTAAACCTATTGACCTCAGTTTCCTTATATGTAAAATGAGCTGGAGAAGGAAATGGAACACCACTCTAGTATCTTTGTCAAGAAAACTTTGAACAGGATCATAAAGAATCTAGCATAACAGAAAAACTACTAAGCAATATAGATAGATGAAGAGATAGAAAAGTTCTCTATCTCTACAACTATATCATCTATTTCTATCTATCTAGATAGATATATAGCTATCTAGGTATATATACAGACATTCAGAGGAGAGAGACAGAGACAGACAGAGACAGAGGGAAGCAGAGGAAAAAAGAGGGAAGTGACCTCAGACACCATTTTATACATTAGTAAAACTGAGATCAAAAGAGGTTAAATGGGGCAGCTAGGTGGCACAGTGGACAGAGAACTGGCCCTGGAGTCAGGAGGACCTGAGTTCAAATTCAGCTCAGACACTTAATAATTACCTAGCTGTGTGGCCTTGGGCAAGCCACTTAACCCTATTGTCTTGCCAAAAAAAAGAGGTTAAATAAGTTGTATGCACAAAAAGTAAATAAGCATCAGAGGCAGGATTCAACCCCAGCTCTTTTGCTTCCAGGACCAGGACTCTTTCTCTTTTACAACGTTGTCTATGCCAGATTTTCTGGCTAAATTCAGTGGAGTGGGCTTTACTTAACATTTGTTTAGAAAGGTTCCTAAAATGAATTTCATTACTTACCAGTGATCATGATGAACCTAGAATCAGAGGAACTTCAGTTCTGATCCCACCATGGACATTCACTAGCTTTATGAACCTGGGAAATTCCTTCATCTCCCCAAGCCTCCTGTTTCTCATTTGTAAAATGGGAATGATACTTTGGGCATCTAGTTCCCAGGGTTATTGTGAAGACCCAAAGAAATAATTGAGTTAAGGCATATGGCGAATGTCAGAACACTATAGCAATATTGGTCAGGAGTATCGTTCTCATGCCTTAGTCAACAGAATGTTTATTTGCCCAGTCATTCACCAGTAGCATTTGTCCTCCCCTCTGGCCTCCCTTTCCTGCCTTCATCTGTACACAGTTTAGCTGACCTCTGGCAAACATCTTGCCACAGTGTATTCATTAACAGAGGGTCAGAATGATCCCTTACATTTTTAAGTAGGTGTTCGATGTTGGGGATTTTTTTCCCCCATTAAGGAAATATTTGTGTCTGGAACTTTTGCTCTCACTGTACAAAGGACTTCTATGTTCTCAGAGGCCACTGGTGATCATTCGCATCTTTGCTGTTGGCTTCTGTTGCAGGGAAAGCCCAAGTCATTCTGGAACCCATCAGAAGAAAACCACTAAAGGAACTGAATTTGTTTGCTCATCGGCATTCCATTTGGGGCTGTTCAATTGCAACTACCTAAAAGGGTGAGGGCTCAAAGACACTATCCAAAGTTATGCTATTTAGTCTGCATAACATTTATACAGTGTGGAGGTTAGATTCTTATACTTCAGACCATGCGTACCCAGGAAAAAAAAAAAGAATGAAGCTTAGCATAAAAAGAAATGGTTTCTTGACATTTATTTTCAAAATGAAAATGATATGGTCTTAGAATACCATCAATAATTACAGAAAAATGAGTCTTTTTCCTAGGTTAAATGCTCTCCCCATTTCTCTTCCTTTTCTTCTTCTTTGTATAAACTTAGGATCATATAAAAATTTAGAATTGAGAGGGACCTTAGAGATCATTTCACCAGAGGTATCAAACTTGTAGTTAGCAAAACTACTGAATGCAGCCCAAATGAGATTAAAATGGAAATGGAAAATGTTTAATAAAATAAATAAAACCCTACAAACTCCTGAATGCAGCCAAAATGAGATTAAAATGCAAATGTAAAATGTTTAGTAAAATAAATAAAAACCTAATAAACATAGATAGCGCTTACTTGTGGTTTTCTAAGTCAATATGTGGCTGTAAAGATCCATTTTCATTTGATTTTGACATTGATAGAGGCAGGTAGATAGAGTACAGTGGGTAGAGCACTGGCCTGGGAATCAGGAGGACCTGGGGTTCAAATATGAATTAATAATTACCAGCTGTGTGACTTTGGGCAAGTCATTTAACCCCATTGTCTTGCAAAAAACAAAGATGAATGATCTAGTTAATTTCTTTTATTTTACAGAGGAGGAAACTGAGGTTAAGATAGATGAATTTATACAGGGTTATACAGGTAAAAAGTAACAAAATTACTATTTCAACATTGATCCTCTTATTCCAAATCCAGGACTCTTCTAGCTATAAAATACTTTTCATCAAGCTCTTCCCTCTTCCTCCTCCTTCTCTGCAATGAATCCATTAATCACTAGGTTATTTATGAAATACCTTCTATGTATCACATACTAAGAATAAAAAGGTAAAAGATAGACTGCTCTTGTTTTCAAAAAGATGATACTTTTTTTAAAGGGAGATAACAGAGACAAATGGAAGTCTATACAAAATAAATATATGTAAGTTCCACATAATGAGGAGGGGGAATTAGAAACCTCTGGGTTACAAAGGGTCTTCTGTAGGAAGTGACATCTGAGCCAAACTTTAAAAGAAGCTAATGATGGTAATGATGGTGAAGGTAAGAAGAGAAGACATTCTGGGCAGGGGGAACAAGCTATGCAAAATTGTGTCTTGGAGACAAGAGATGAATGTTGAACACTATTTCCTCCTGTGAAAGCCTAGGCCAACACTCTCCTTTTCTGGGAAGCATGCCTAAATTGTTGTTGTTATGGACAGTTGGTTGGCTTAGTGCATACAGTACGCAACATAGCATTAGGTAGACCAGTGTCCAAATCCTGCCTCAGACACTACTAGCTGAGACTACCTGACGAGTCACTTAACCCTATTTGCTTCAGTTTCTTCACTTGTAAAATGAGCTGGGGAAAGAAATGACAAACCACAACTTCTTCCAAGAAAAGCCAAAAAGGGATCACAGAGAATCAGAAATGATAACAACAAGGTCAGCACTTCCATGATTATTCCTTTGCTTTGAATCCACTGAATATATGGAATATATGGATATATGGAGAATTAATTTCTTTCCTATTCTACTACATCATTTTCTTTTTTAATTTTTGACCAACTATTGGACTGAGAATTTGGAATCTCAGTCCTAATTATTCCATCTTTGAATAGTCATTTTTCAGGGACTCCATTTCCTCATGATATACAAAGCTTGAGCTCCTTGAGGGCAGCAACTAATTCTGGATCTTAGGCTTCTCATATAGCAAGTACCTTATCAATATTAGTTTGGCTTGACATGTAAAATGTCAGTAAAATGATCTCTGAAGTCCCTGATACAGAGACAGAACAAACTTTAGAGGATAGCTGGTGAAACAGGAAAACGATGAAGCTGAGAGAGCTATTGTGACTTTTCCTTCATATTCAGGAACAAAACAAAGATTTGAAACCAGATCCTCGAGGCTCCAAAAAATGAGGACTTTTTCCTACAAGAATTAGAATTGCATCATTCCCTATGAACATAAATATATATGCATGCATACATATATGGTATATACATGCATGCATCATGCATATTTAGGTATATGTGTTCATACAAATAATGCAGAAATGAAAGTCTATCTATATACATGCATTTATACAATGATAGATAGATAGATAGATAGATAGATAGATGTATATATGTATTTATATCCATAGCTTCTGGAGTAGTTGGCCATTTCCTTCTCCAGCTCATTTTACAGATGAGGATACTGGGGCAAACAGAGTCAAGTGACTTGCCTAGGATCATAAAGATAGCAGGTGTCCAAAGCCTAATATACACATAGATATCTATATGTGTGTAAATATATATGTATATATACATATACATGGATATCTAAATATATATATATCTATATCTATATATATATATATATGAGCTCTAAATTCCTCAAGGATAGAAATCTTGCATTTTATTTTCTTAGCACTTTCTTATCATGTGGATATGATGCTTTGAGCAGACTAAG
Organism: Macrotis lagotis; assembly: GCF_037893015.1. Lineage (NCBI taxonomy): Eukaryota > Metazoa > Chordata > Mammalia > Peramelemorphia > Peramelidae > Macrotis > Macrotis lagotis. The sequence goes on along the minus strand of NC_133664.1, from coordinate 31,735,643 downwards.
CCCCCTCCACATCCCTGTTCTGTCCTCTGAATGCAATGAGATGATTGCAGTCCCAAAGAGGACTCTATTGGGCACTTACACTGAGGGTCAGGAAGCTATTTGAAGACCACTCATCTTCAGTCTCACTTTTTCACTCCTTGAGGAATAATAATGCACCTTCAGGATCAGAGAAGGAGCAAAAGGGCCCCCTTTTGTCCTCTTGATGCTTGGGGAGGACAAGGTTTAGCTGCCTCCTGCTTTCATCATACAGAAGTCAGGCCAGATTTCCATTGTCAGGCTAGCCCACTTTCCAGGGGGTGGCTTCCAAAACAGAATTCTTTTGTGTATTTTGTAATTTGGTTTTGACTTTGGGTTTTTCTGCTCTCTTTAGTTTGTGACATTAAAGAAAACAATAGCAATTATGTACAAATGAGAAGTCATAGGTATAGTACAGAGAGAACTAGTCTGAGACCTCAAGAGAGCTTGGGATAAGATTCCTTTGTGATCTAATACATGCCCCAGGACAAGCCATTTAACCTCTTAAAACCCCAGGATAGTCTCTTAATACTGTGCAGAGAAGATTTGCATTGGTAGTAAAAGTTCCTGATGAAGATTTCTCTATATAAAAACATTGTTGCTGCTGTTTGGTTGTTTTTCAATCATGTCCAACTATTTGTGAGCCCATTTGAGATTTTCTTGGCAAAGATAGTGGAGTGGTTTTCCATTTCCTTCTCCAGTTCATTTGACATATAAGGAAACTGAGGCAAATAGGGTTAAGTCAATTTTCCCAAGGTCACATAGGGAGTAAGTGTCTGAGGCTGGATTTGAACACAGGAAGTTTTGTATCCCTGACTCTACACCTGGCACTCTATCATCTGTCACTAGAAATCTAGAAAATAAATAAAGGAATGCTTGAACTAATAAACAAAAATTAAAAAAAAATCAGAAACGTTAAAATATGGATCAACCTCTTGTTTGTATGAAAATGCACAATTAACAAGAATTTATTGTTTCTATTCTGTGCTAGACCCAAAGAAACAAAGACATTTAGCTGTCTTGGAATCCAGTGATATAATAATCCATGTGGGAGCTAAGATGGGCTTAGATGAATTAAAAAAATCTCTTTCTACCTCCACCTCCATCTCCATTTCTACCTCTCCTCTATCCTCTTATCACCTCTATATATGTATATCTTCTCTCTCTCTCTCTCTCTCTCTCTCTCTCTCTCTCTGCATATATATATATATATATATATATATATATATACTGTAAATATATATATACACACACACACATATATATATTTCTCTGTGTCTGTGTCTGTGTCTGTCTGTGTCTGTGTCTGTCTGTGTCTGTGTCTGTCTGTCTGTCTGTCTGTCTGTCTGTCTGTCTCTCTATCCTATACAAACTAAACTATTGGGTGGTTTTATTGGTTGGGATAGTAGCAAAAACTCCTATGTAAGAACAAGTGTGGGAATTGATGTTAGGAGGAGACTAGGGATTTCAAGAGGTGAGGGTAAGGAAGGAGCCAAGTCCAAGCATTTGCCAATGGAAAGACAACATGGTGGGAAATGCGATGTTATATGTGAACAACATTAAGGAGGCCAATTTGGCATGACGGAAGGGGAGCTTGACTTGATTATATGTTTTCACTTGTCTTAAAAAATAGCAAAGATATTTTATTATCAAGGGAATAGGAAATCTGCTTTTAGAATATGAACATTTTAAAGTTTAAATCCCTTTAACTAGCATGGCCTTTATCCAATCAGATTTACAATGAAAAAAAAATAAAAATCAACCTAATGAATTTTGCAGACAAGATTGGTGAAACAATTTATTTCTTTCTTCCTTTTTCCTTCTGTCTTCTCCTTTATAGCTATTATTCTAAAAAAATTTAGTTTTTAAATTGATTTTACAATATTGAATGTTGAAACTCACTACATTGTCTTATTTTGACAATGCTTTCTGCATACTATCTCATTTTTGAAAAAGAAATCAATGAAAATGTGCATCATAATTATAATAATTATTTCCAAATGCAATAAGTCTGAGTGGTATTCACTGGATCTCTTGGCATTAGATAGAGCTCTGAAACCTGTTCTTGCTTGATGTTATGGGTAATTATAAACAATTTTTAATAATCAGTGTGTTTGGAAAAGCCTAGTTACTGCCTACTTACCATGATGAGTCAGTCTTTTCTACTGCAAGGTTCACAAGTTCCCAAATTATGTAATTTTTGTATATATAGTGTCCCATATACAATAAACACTTGCTGAGTATATTCAATTCATTCCAACTTCAGAAGCATTTGTGAAACCTCAATTCAGGGACTATTAAAAAAAAATACTTGACTTAGAGATGATGAATAGAAGGAGGACATTGAGCTTAGGGATAGTATCATTTAGAACCTAAGTTGAAGATAGAAGGAGAAGGATATCAGAAATCTAAAAGTAGACTATATAAGAGAGGGCAATTCATAGATTATGTAGGGAAATGAATGGGATTATAGCCGAATGAATATTAATCCCTTGAGAGAGGGGATTATTTTTTATTTTTTTTAATTCTGTTTCCATGGCCTCTAGTCCAACATCATACACACAGATACTTACATTCATATACATATATGCATATATGTGCACATGTATAATGTTAAATTATAAATATATGCTAAATTAAAGATGTGTGTATGTGTGTGTGTATAATGCTAAGTTAGAGAATGGTGTAGAGTTGTCTAGATCTTACAGAGGAAAAGTCAGATTTTAATTCCTTTAGTATTATAATGAGACCTCCTGACCACCTATGATGCTGTAGAAACCAAATCAGTCTGGTTCCAATTCTGGCTTTATCACTTGACTATTTGTGTGATCTTTGGCAAACTATGTGACATTTTCTCTGCTGGTTTCTTTCTTTATTAAGTGAGAATAAATGACTTTCTAAGGTTCCTTATGATTCTACACCTCTTTTGCTTTAGGTTGTGAAAGCTTTTGGCTCTTCTAGGTATGACAGTCAATGTATTCCTAAAAGCTTGCACTACTTATCAGATTCATCATCAACCTGAACAAAAATAGAATTGGCTTTTGGCCAGGGTAAACTGGTCTCTGGAAATTTTCAAGTAGGGGCTGGATGGTTGGGTTGTTTTAAGGGATGGTATGGAAGAGTCCTTCATTAAGACAGATTATGTCTTGCCATCTCAAAAAGAAGTCCATGACCTAATTTTTTTTCCTTGTACTTTATTTAAAGAACCAAGTATTCTCAATACTCAAGAAGTACTCAAACACTCAGGAGTAGAACCACTAGAATATTCAGCATGTCCTGTGATGTGATTTCCACTTTCTCAGGACTTAGCAGTTCTAGGTCACTCTGGTTGCTATTTTTACACAATGTTGTCACTTCTCTAGGACCAATTTTCCCAGGACTATGAAAACTGCCTCACTCCTCTCCCCCAATGGAAATCCTAGTCGTGATGTGGTGACCTTGAGTCAGTGACAACCATTGGGTGTCAGCTTCCTAATCCATAAATCAGAATTGAAATAGGTTAGCTCTGGAGTACGGTGGGCCACATGCAACCTGGGTCCCACGCTCCATTCCTCTGGACTAGGGAACCTCTGCAGGCCCTTAGAGCTTCAAATCTATGATCCAAACCCCAGCAACACTGGCTTGCCTTAAGGCAGAAATTAAGGATCGGAAAGGCAGAGGAAACAACAATAACTTATTAAAATTAAAACTATTAATTGACTTGACAATAGTAATAACTCATATAATTTTATAAAATTTTGCTCTTGGCTCACCTTCCTCCTTTAAAGGGAAGTGGTGAAAATATAGAATTATCTTCTAAATCAGCATGGTAGAAGGAGGGGACTCTTGGGCTTGGAATTTGTAGCCTGGTTTCAAATTCTGCCTCTGACATTTACTTTTGAATAAGTCAAACAACCTCCTGGTATCTCTGGAAAAAACCTAGGTATTATATACTAAGTTGAAGATGGTTGAATTTGCATAGGATGAAATGATCTGATATTTGTAAAATACTTTGCAAACCTTAAAATGATACATGAACACAAGATATAATAATGATAAATATTAGCTAATATCTAATACTATCAGTGATGATGATGATGATGATGGTTACTGTTGGAGCAAGGAGTCTTCTCTGAGAGAATCATGTATCCCTGTGTTTTATAAATGGGGAGGCTGAGGCATAGAGAAGTTCAGTTACTTGCAAAGAATTGGAAAGTTGGGGTAAAGGTTTTAGACCTCAAATATCCCTACTCTAAAGGCAGTACTCTTTTTACTACACTTCATTAGCACAGTTCTAGGATTACAGTAGGCACTGAGTTGTTGATTGATTGATGGTATAAGGATAGGGTGGATTCTCATTTCAGTCAGTCAATCAATTTAATAAGCTGTGTATTAAAGAATTTTCCCATAACCTCACCATAAATTATGGATAAAACATGATTTAATATGGATGGACCAGACAGAAAATATCTTAAGACTACATATATACATACATACATATGCATGTGTATGCAGTAAGTTCATTAAATACTGAGTCAATTAAATAGTAAAATAGAGTTGGAGCCAATTCCCTGAGAGGGAGTCACCTTTGAATAAGGTGGGAGAGTTTCCTTGCTTCTTCCTTTCCCTACTCCCTCTACTTCCCTCCTTCCCTCCTTCCCTCTTTCCTTCCTTCCTTCCTCCCTTCCTTCCCCCCATCCTTCTTTTCTGCCTTGCTTTCTCTTCTTCCTTGCCCTCAACCCAATGGCTACAACACCACAGAAATAGGACCAGTTTAGAGACAACACACAGAGAATGGAGCAGAGAACAAGACCAAATGTAGAGTTCCTTGAGAAAAGGCTATATCCCATCTGGTGAAAGTATACAGTTATCACTTCTCCCTTTTTCCTAAAAGAAATGTGTTCACTCCAATGAAAAGTACAATTATTCCCAGTGAAATACCCCTCCAGAAAATATCGGAAATGGATCTCCACTGGGAAGCAAAGGTGAAGAAAATGATGACCCTGTTGATCAGTATGGCTCCCTCCTGTTTTGTTCAGATAAGAAGAGCTAGAAATGAACCCTTGCCACATAACCAGTATTCTGTGGTTGGGCAGGCAGCCCTCATTTCCTCCAAAGTCAAGTCTGCCTGTCACAAGATGGCCCTCCAGAGGCACATTATACTAGAACACAGAGCCCCCACCTGCTCTATTCTGTGTGACCTCTTTGAGCAGGATGTTGTAAACAGAGGGTGACTTTGAGGGCAGATCAATGGCAGACTTTTCAAAACAAAACAACAATAACAACAAAAAACAGCTAAAAATACGACTGCTTCTCTTGGCAAAGGTAGAGGAAACAGAAAGGGTATGCTCATGTGAGCTAACAAAACTTCCAGAAACAAGGAAACTGAAACACCCAGTCAAATGAGGAAAAGCTGTTTTCATTATTTGAAAAGGCACCTGGTACAGAAAATATTTATGGACACACACATTTTATATCTATCTATCTATCTATCTATCTATCTATCTATCTATCTATTTATCCATCTACACATTCCAAATGTTTTCTGTTTGTAAAGAACCTGTGCTTTTCTTCTTTTTTTCCTCCTTACATATTTATCCAGTTTGTTCATATTTTTAAGAGGAAGTTGGTCCTCAGCATTATTGCTAACCCATGCAGCTTCTTCCTAGAGTCCACTTTCATATCCTGGAAAATGACCTTTTTTCCTCCTATACTTTAAGGGAGAGATGCTAATGTATATGTACTTTTCTTTTTCTTCGGAACCTGTGTGAGAAATGCCAGGGAAGCCATTATAGCACGAGTTGGGGCAAAAGCCTTGAACTCCATTGTGCCTAGAAGTAGGTCAGGATGCAAAATCAACCAATCAATAAACAAATATTTATCAGGAGTCCATCAGTTCTTTGCTAGACTAAAGTAGGAACCACTGTTTCCCCAAACAGCTGGGGGAGCCAGGAACAGACATGAGCAACAATCCAGGTGGTCATCGCCAGCCTGATGGCCCTCTCTTGTGGGACCAGGGTTACCACAGCAATCGGAGGAAAGTCCCCTGGAAGCAGGAAGCACCTCTAATGTGGAACACCAACCAGAGAACGTCAGTCATATTGCCATGGAGAGAGAAGGAAGGCCATAGAGACAAAACCCAGAGGGTAGAACCGAGGCTGGCCGAGGAGTAGTGAATTCAAATAAGCCAAGACTCTGGGTAAAGACTAGGATCAGAGTGGGAAAGATACCTGCCAGTGTCAGTGACATCAGGGATCACCAGGTGGCATACAAAGGTCCATGGTATCCTCCAATTTGGTTTTCCCATCGCCACCAGTAGCCAGAGCAGGGTGTGTTCAAGGAAGACTAGTACCTTGGTGTGAGGTCTGCTTTCCACCTTTGATTCCCACCTGAGCCACGTAATTCTCACCTGTGGCTCCAAGAAGTTGTAGCATGCACACCCAGGAAAACTTTTGGGCAGGTGGGCTAAACAGGTTAAGGGTAATCCAGGGAGTCTCAAACTCATTGGTGAGTCTTCCACTGGTAGAATGGGTGGAGGAGAGCAAATCATTTCAATGGCCATGAAGGCAGCTAAAGCAGGTGCTGTGGAATGCTCAGAGCTTAGCTAAACATTGAAGCTGCCAAGGTTATCCATTGGGTTTAGAGCCACAGTTGGACATAATGTCATTTGTCTCAGACATCGTGATGTCATTTTGATCTTCTTCTTGATGTCCTTCTCCGAAGGACAAGAAACAACCAACCAACCAAGTTCTAGATTTATACTTGGTGCTAAGGATATAAATTATAAAAATAAAAAGGAACAATAATGATGACAATAGCTAGCAATTATAAGACACAAAAGTTTGCAATGTGTTTTACAAATATCATTTAAGTCTATCTTCACTATAATCCTGGAAAGTAGATACTACTATGATCTCCATTTTACAGATGTGGAAACTAAGGAAGACATAGAATAAAAGAGTTATTTGCCTAGAGTCACAAAACTAGTGTCTGTGACCAGAACTGAATTTGAGTCTTTCTGACTCCAGGAGCAGGTCTCCATCCACTATACCATCCATGTACTTAAAACTCTCAAAGAGGGACTAAGGTTATTTTCTTGAAACCAAAAGGGAAAAATAGGAACCATGGGTAGAAGTTGCAAAAAGTGACATTTAGATTTGAGATCCGGAAAAGTTCCTTCCTAATTGGAGCTATTCATCAATAGGATAGAATCATCTCCTCATCACTGGAGGTCCACAAAGAGAGAGAGACCACATAAGCACTTATTGACCAAGATGGAGTGAGAACACTTTTTTCAGATTCTTCTTGGAGACTAAGAAGGTTTGAGGTTCATCCTAGTTCCGAAAATCTGTCATCCTATACAGACTAGAGGTTCTTTGGCATCATGCTTGTCTTCTGGAAAGTTGCCTGGTTATGATTATCCTTTCTAGATTGTGAAGTCTAGAACTGAGCACAATATTCTAGAAATGGGATAGAATTATGACCATGAATATAGTCTAGTCTAGCAACCCTCAAACTTTTGAATCCTAAGACCCTTTAGCAGGATCTTAAAAAATGTTGAAGACTTTCCCTAAAGAATTTTTGTTTATATGCTGGAGCTGGACAGAACAGGCTGTTAAATTTTCAACATGAGCATTTTCAAATTGGAATTTTTTTTTTTAGGTTTTTGCAAGGCAATGGAGTAAAGTGGCTTGCCCAAAGCCACACAGCTAGGTAATTATTAAGTGTCTGAGGGCAGATTTGAACTCAGGTACTCCTAACTCTAGGGCCAGTGCTCTATCCACTGTGCCACCTAGCTGCCCCCAACTTGGAAATTAAAATAAAAACACTATATTAAATCTGGACTTGATTTTTTTCTTTTGTTGAAATTTTAATAGCGGATATTATCTTTAAAAGTGTATATGTAGGGCAGCTCTACATACATATTGTGTCATCACTTAAACCATGGATAAGTCACTTAACCTCTCTAAGGCTCCCACATTTCTCTGTGACCTTATGACTTCCACAGTTAATTTGTGATCTCCACAAGTGCTGTCATTAAAGTGAGTGGGTAACAGCTGTTCATGGCTGTCCGTCTTCTTGCTCTCTATGGATTCTGTCATTTTTCTCTTTGTATGTCTCAGGAACAAGTGCCTTGTCAACCACAGCCTTTACCATTGCCAAAACATGGCAGGGAACAAAGAGTGAGCCAGTTTCTATCATGTCTGTCCTTTTCTCTCAATGATTTGAGCAAAATCTTGATTATGAATGATGGAAAGGTAGGAAGGGGGGGGAATCAAAGCTTTTTTGACCTTATGCTGACTTTTTGTTTTGTCTTTTCAAGACTTTGAGTATACTTTTAATTTTTAAGTCATTAAGATATAAAAAGAGTAGAATACATCGTTTCTTTGGGGATGGGACCTCCCATTTAAGGAAATTCTTCCCACCATGACAATAGTCACCTTCTCTATAACTTATAGGTCAAGAGCTACCTAAAGAGATGATAGATGACTTATTCAGATCCACAGAGATAGTATATGTTAGAATCTGGGGATGGGAGAACAAAGGAAGAAATTTTCAGGACCAATGTTGACTTATTTTTTTTTTCTGAGACATGGAGAAAATATTTAATCTATAAAGGTAAACATTATTACAGGAGCAGGACCTGGATCTATGATGCCATTCGTTAAGGTGCTCCAGGATGAGACAACCTCTTCTTCCAAGACAGATCAGCTTTTCTGATTTTAAATTTTCTTATTTTAAATCTTAAGTCACCTAGATCACTAAGGTATTAAATGACTTGCCTTGGGATACAAAGACAATATGCCCTAAGGTAGAAGAAGTAAGGATATTGAAGGTCCATACTGGCTTGTTTATTTTGTTTTTCTTGGATTGAACACATATATTTTAACCTATAAATAATGCATTTATTGTAGGCATTATTAACAGGGAAATATAAGGGGATTTTATATTAAATCATTTTAAGAGTTACATTTGTTTTAGATTTTTTTTTTTGCAAGGCAAATGGAATTAAGTGTCTTGCCCAAGGCCACACAGCTAGGTAATTATTAAGTGTCTAAGGTTGGATTTGAACTCCTGACTCCAGGGCCAGTACTCTATCCACTGTACCACCTAGCCTCCCCAAGAGTCACATTTCTAATTGAATTGTCATTAATACCCACTTAACTTGTGATCTACAGTCTCACTCTCAGCTTGGTTGTTTCCCCAACTTAGGACTTCATGCTTTTTATATTTCTTGGTAATGGGCCATCTTGATTCCCCGGACTGGGAGGAGAAGGGAGACAAAGCTAGGCATGTGTATTTATGGCCCAACACTAATGCTGTTAGAGATGGGGGAGGTTGGGGTGTGGGTGAAGGTGGCATGAGAAGTAAAAAGAGAATCTGTATTAAGCAGTTTTCTAAATCTCCATAAAACCCAAATCTAACAGGGAAAACATGGGACTAGCAGATGCTAAACAGTGTTCTATTTCTGGCTCTTCCCTCCTGTCCCTCCCTATCTGACCTTGGGCAAATAGCTTAACCTACCAATCCACAGTTAGGTAGGGAAGGGATCCTTGTTTGAAAGCTCTCTGAATTCAAATAGATGAAAGGGGGATATGGAAATTTAGAGTAGGCTTCTTAACAGGCCTATAAAGCGTCTCAGGTGTTACAGGTAATAGAGTAAAAAAAATTAAAAAAACCAAGAAACAAGAGGTTAAGGGAAGCCTGTCTAATTCTCCCCTCCTCCTTTGTCAAATTTCTTCTTCAGATGCTCAAGTCCCCTAGGCCCTGCCTTAGAGATATGCCTTCCAGCTAGCTAGAAGTACTTCAGTTCAGGTCTCCTGGATTCACTGCAGCAAAATTTTCCAGTATTTTGTTCTTTATTGCATTTTCCCTGTGGATGAAAAGAAATTGCCATGATTGTATAATTGCAAAGTAGAATAAACATTCAGTACAATTGAAACTAACACCCTTTGCCGGAAATATTTCATTATGAGATTTGTTTGGAGAATGCTCCTGTCATTTTTGTAATAAGGAAAATTTTTTAAAAATTGACTGTGGAAACAAAGAAAGTGATGGTCAGGGTAAACCCATATCAGGTTCCAAAAATATGTCATAGAAAGACTCCAGGCTAACTGACCATGCCAGGTGCATGCAGGGGACTGGATCTTCCTGCATGGTATAGATGGCAAGGCTGAACTGATGTGAATTTCCTAGGTACAAACACACCATGCAATATCCTTAGCATTGTGGGATAGAAAGAGCTGCCAGGTCTAGTCATTCCATAGTTATGTTCTGGATGAACTATGAAGAGGCATCTTTTCCAAGTGTAGTTGTTTCCACTTGGTGTTAAGGCCTCCTCTGCCTGCAACACTACCCTAACTCAGTAAGATAACAAGATGAGCCTTTTCAAAGGCATTTGAGAAACAACTGTTGTTCTTGTAAAAGTTAGAATAGCTGAAGTGATAGGACACAGGGAGATACATTAAAAAGCCAGCTGTTCACCGTGAATAGGGTCCTTCTTTGTGAGAAGAGAATGAAAGGATTATCACCAGCAATGTTGTTGAGATGGGAAATAGGGTAGCAGGGAACTTCTGGGACTAGGTTATAATATGGTTTAAAGTCAATTAATTGATTTCCTGATGAATCTCGGGTGACTTCCAGGGTCCAGTGCATAGAAGAAAGGGAAAATAGATTGGGATGGATTAAAGACTTCTGCCAGTAAGGAGCCCCACATGCCAATTGGATTAATCATAGAATCCAGAATTGGAAAAGTCCAGGATCAAATATGAAATTTTTTGTTTGACTTCTAACACTCTGTATACTGACCTCAGTTTCCTCATCTGTAAAATGAACTAGAAAAGGAAATGGCAAACCATTCCAATATCTTTGTCAAGAAACTCAAATGGGTTCATGAAGAGTCAGACTCAATTTTTTACCTAATCAACAAGATATGTGTACATTGACTTTCTTATTATAATGTAAGCTCTTTGAGGACAGGGATTATTTCCCTTTTTTATAGTTCCTGTGATTAAAACAGAATTGGGATTGCAGTAGGCACTGGTGGATTAATGTATGCTTATTTTACTTCCATGGGATATACTCTAAATAGAACTGGTACCCATAAAAAATGTTTGGTCCATTGGCTCCTAAGCAAATAGCATTCCCATTAGAGCAATAGAAATAAGGAACAGAGCATTCTATTGTCCTCTGCTTAACTATGGCGGGCAAGATGGTACTGGTAGTTGAGCTTAATTTGGTCAAATAAATTAAGATCACAACTGAACATAAATCATGATGGTCAGTCTATCTAATTAAGCTTGTGCTCCAGAATGTAATCCGGGTAGAACCATACGTCGTTCTAAAGACCTGCTCTTATGAAAGACTAAGGTAACCCACTATGTCCATAGCAGAAGGACTATTAACATTGCCCATATTCTACATTTCCATTATAAGGCATCTTTTCTTCATCACTAACCCTTCTAATTACAACTGAAAACCCTTAGGGAGAGACTGAGCTAGCAATAGCTGGCTGGAAGGGAAGAAAGAATTCACTGTCCAGACGTCTTCTTGTTTACTTGATTTTAGTCATGTCTAACTCTTTATGGCTCCTTTTGGGGTTTGCTTGGCAAAGATGTTAGAGTGGATTGCCATTTCTTTCTCCAGCTTAATTTACAGAATAGGAAACTGAAGCAAATAGGGTTAAATGATTTGTTCAGGATCAGCTAGGAATTGTCTGAAGTCAGATCTGAATTCAGTTCTTACTGATTCTCAGATCAGTATACTATCTACTGAGCCTTGAGTCCATCCTAAATTCATCACAGATCCATATTAGGTTTCTAGTTTTCCCAAAGGTCAGGGTCTCATTATACTACCACAGTTACCTATTCTCTGGTCTCTTGTTATATTTCATAATGATCAATGCTTATCAATACCAATATCATTCTTGCAAATCATCAACATGAAAAGGCATAGTATTAAGGACAAAACAGCTGACAAACTGACATTTTTACTCTCTCCTATTTAGTTTTATTTGAACAAAATACTTGACTAAAAATATTCCTACACCTGTGTTGCCTTTTCTTGAGGCCCTAGAGTAATTGATCAAGAGCTAAAAGGAAACTTTGAGGCATCTTGTCCAACTATATTATAGGATCATAAAATTTGAACCGAAAGGTACTTCAGAGGAAATATATTCCAACCTCCTCATTGGCCACTTGAGAAAACTGAAGTTTAGAGATGTTTAGGGACTTCTCTAAGGTCACATGGGTAGTAAATATGCAAGGAAGAGTTTTGATCTGGAAATCATTGACTTTTATCTCCTCCTTTTCTTGAATCTAAACATTCCTTGAGTCGTTTCTAAATTTTTAAACTCTCTGAATAATCTTTGGGTTCTCTTGAACTCTTCCTGGAATAACTCCATCCAACGGAAATTGTTATTTTCTCCACAAATGCTATATTTTTGTTCATTTTTTCTGCTGCTATATGGCTATATCTCATGTAATCTCAAAATCACCCATAGTGCAATGAATGGCAAGGAGTATGGTGGGCATAGGTAAGTTGAGACACATTATCACTGAGGAAGGGTACAGAAAAAAAGATCACAAATTACAGCATTGAAGAGATCTATGACCATAAATGGAAATTAAACTAGTCATACAAGAAAAGAGGGCTACAATATAGAGGTATACGTGTATCTACCCACTGACAAAGGTTCTGGCGTCCACCAGGCTGAGTGGATATCCTATGAAGGATTTACAAGAGGGTGTAGATGAGTGCCACACAGGATGAGATGACATGATTGGATTAGGAGGGTAGAATCACATCAGTTAGGTTACACAGTCATCAAAGAATACAGAGTAGATTCTCATATATATTTTCATACATGTGAGTATATACACAAATGTAAACATATCACAAAATGATTATGCTAGTGACATGATATGAGCTCTCACTGGTATTGCAATAATGGCTCACAGTAACATAATAATTGTTTTTCTTCATAACCCTAACACTGAGCATAAGCAACATTAAGCATTTATTGCCTTGACTTTCCTTGATAAATGTATAATACCATATGAAGACAATTATAAAGCACTTTTCACCCAAAGTCAGATCTCAGTAATTGGAAAAATGTCAATTGCTGACAGTTAGGTCGAGCTAATGTAATAAAAATGACAATTCTACACAAATTAAATTACTTATTCAGTGCCATACCAATTAAACTATCACGTAATTATTTTACTGAGCTAGGGAAAAAGTAACAACATTCATCCGGAGCAACAAAAGATGAAGAATAGCAAGGGAACTGATGAAAAAAATGGAAAGAATGGTAGTCTAGTTCTACCAGATCTAAAAGAGTCATGGATCAGTGGATTATGTTAGGTTCAAAAGAAACAGCAGTAAATGACTACAGGAATCTATTGTCTGACAAACTCATAAACAGCTTCTGGCTAAGCACTCACTATTTGACGAAAAATCGTTGGGAAAACTGGAAAATAGTATGGCAAAAACTAGGCATAGACCTACATCTCACACCCTATACCAAAATAAGGACAAAATTGGGTACATGATTTAGATATAAATGGTGACACCATAGATACATTAACAAGAAATACTCTATCTGATCTATGGAAAGGGGACAAATTTATGATCAAATAAGAAATAGAGTACATTAAAAACTGCAAAATGAATGATTTTGACTATACTAAATTAAAAAGGTTTTGCATTAATAAAATTGATGTTGCCAAAATTAGAAGGAAAGCAAAAAGTTGGGAAACAATCGTCACAACTAGGAATTCTAATAAATTCATTTCTAAAATATATAGAGAAGTGCATCAAATTTATCAGATTGCAAGTCATTCCCCAATTGATAAATGGTCAAAGGATATGAACAGACAGTTTTTGAATAAAGAATATAAAGCTATATGTATATATAGTCATATGAAAAAATACTTTTATTGTGTAGAGAAATGCATGTTAAAATTGTTTATTGTTGTTTACAGAATTATTATTGTTTAGAGAAATGCAAATTAAAACTATGAGGTATCACTTCACACCTATTAGATTGGTTAAGATGAGAAAAAGGGAAAATGATCATTGTTGGAGTGGTTGTAGGAGGATTAGGACATTGATGCATTGCTGGTGGAGTTGTGCATGGATCCAACCACTCTGGAGAGTGGTATGGGACTATGCCCAAAGAGCAATAAAAACTGATCTTACCATTTGACCCAGAAATTCTAATTCTAGGTCTATATACAGAAGAAATGATAAAAAATGGGGAAAATCCTACATGTTCCAAAATATTCATAGCAGCTCTTTTTGTAGTAGCAAAGAATTGGAAATTGAGGGGATGCCTATGAATTGGGGATTGGCTAAACAAGTTATGGTTCACAAATACTATGGTACATTATTGTTCTATAACACTATAAATGGTTAGACTCTAGAGAAACTTGGAATGAGTTACAGGATCTGATCCTGAGTGAAGGTAGCAGAACCAAGAGATCAATGTATACATTAACAACAACATTGTGAGATGATTAACCTTGATGGAAGCAGCTCCTCTCAGCAGTTCATTGAGCTAAGGACAATTGTATTAGACAAGCTAGGGATAATACTAACCCCATCCAAGGGAAGAAAAACAAGGGACAACTAGGTGGTGCAGGGGATAGAGTATCAGCTTTGCAATCAGCAGGACATGAGTTCAAATCCAGTTTCAGATGCTTAATAATTGTCTGTGTGACCTTGGGCAAATAACTTAATCCCACAAATAAAATTTTAAAAAAATTCTTCAGAATCTGATGAACACCTCATTCACTCTTTAAAAAAATGTCTCTTCTGTATTTCTTTTCCTTAAGCCTAATTCCTCATATCAATAATAACTAATCTCTAAACATGCTTAGCACAAATATGTATGTACAATATTAACCTGCTGCTTGCCGCTGAGGGGAAGGGGGTGGGAAAAGAGAGTGGAAGGAAATTTTGTACCATAAAAATATACGTATGATATGGATGAATGTTAAAAAAGACTTTCATAGCATGTAAAAAACCCCATCAAAATATATATCATTTGATTTTCCTATGAAGCTTTCATAGTTTCATTTCAACCAATGAAGAAACCAAAGTACAATCAATAAGCCTAAAATAATCACACAACTGAATTAGAATCCATAGTTCTTTCTCTAATTCTTGTGATCTCTCCACTATACCATTATGTTGGAGATTTTTCCAACCTTCTTTTTAAACAGAAAATTGTATTTTGTCTATTCTCGCAATCCTTCCAAGCAGTTTTTGAATTAAATTAAATCATTTAAAAAGGGGAAGAGGGCTAGGTAAATTCAAAGGGTAATTTCAAACTGAATTTGTCTAATCCTTGGCTCTCTGAGTAGCCATTGAATGTTCATGATTGGGCATTTTTTTTTAGATTGACCCTGTAATTAGCTATCAGAAATATTTGTCCTTAAGCTTTTTGAAGATAGGAATTTATATTCAGGGAGTAAATTCTTCCTGCTGCAAAAGGAAACAGAAGGGAAGTATTTGCCTGTTTAAGTCAGCATCAACTTCACAGTCAGTCATCACCTTTTGAATGCCAAAATGGTGTAGAAATGGAGTATTTTCAGCCCCAGTTGACTCTATATTTGATCTTCTGTCAAATGGCAGTCAAGTTGATGCTGGAGGAATATTTTGATAAGGCCATTTCTGAAGACAGAATTCAAAGCAAGTGCATGATGGGTCCACCATTAATGTCAAAGAAATGGGGCTCAGCTGGAGATTGTGGTGGCATGGCTAGAAACCTGTTCTCTTTCAAATAATTTTACCCAGTATTCCAGCTCAATGCCTGTTCTTCATCTGAAACGTTTTAAAGTAAAATCTTTCTAGAAAAAAAGTGTATAATCAATGTGCATTAGCTTTTTTTGAAAATTGGAAACAGTGGTTTATTTTGGAGAAAGATATCTGGCAAAAAGCTGGAGTCTCAGAGCAAAATTGCTAAGGGATGTTCCCATTCTCTTATTTCAGAACCTCAAAGGTTGAGTAGGTCATAGGTGCGATCACTGGCCTCCCTCCAAACTCTGCTCAGATGGCATTTTCTACAGTCCTTTCCCAGTATCTCCAGATGCTAATACTTTCCCCTCAAAGGTTACCTTCCATCCATTCTTTTTTTGTCCTTGTATTTTATACGATCTTTCCATCCATTCTTTATTTTTCTTCTGTATACCTTTTCAAGTACATTTTACCTCTCCCATTTGAATGTAAGTTTCTTAAAGATAAGAAGGTTTTTTTGGTCTTTTCTTTGTATCCTCAATGTTAAGCATAGTGGTGGTACATAGTCAGGGCATAATAAGATATTGTCAGTGTTGAACTGCTATGTAGATGAAGGTAGGACAAGAAATCTTTAATACTTTGATTTGTGTAGTCATCAGATATAATACTGAACAGAAGCCTAAATAACATTCAGTCCTCCCTAATTCATCACTTTAAAAGTTAGGCCCAGGGAGGCTTCCATTTCCCTACCCAAATGCACAGCACTCTATCACCAAAACTGTATATGTGGTTCCCTATGTCCACATTTCACTCTTTCCTTAATTAATTTTGTTTTTTGCAAGGTAGTGGGGTTAAGTGATTTGCCCAAAGTCACACAGTTAGGTAATTACTGAGTGTCTGAAATCAGATCTGAACTCAGGTCCTCCTGACCCCAGGGCCGGTGCTCTATCGACTGTGCCACCTAGTTGCCTTCTTTCCTTATTTATTGACTAGATTTCTCAATAGTCAAAATATTAACACAATTCTAAATCCCTTGGTGGCCTAGATCTTAATCAGAAAATCCTTACATGATATACTCTGGGGAAACCTAAGCCAGTATATATCACAGACAAGCTGGGGCCTATGTTTTCTTCTTGGACACACCTAGGTGTCCATTTTGTATTTACTATAGTATATATTGCTGCCTTTCTCTCTTTCTTTCCTTCCTTCTCTCTTTCCCTTTATTCTTCTTCTTCTTTTGTTCTTCACTTCTTTCTTCTTCTTCTTCTTCTTCTTCTTCTTCTTCTTCTTCTTCTTCTTCTTCTTCTTCTTCTTCTTCTTCTCCTCCTCCTCTTTCTTTTTCTCTTCCTACATTTCTCCCTCCGTTTGGAGTCAATAATATTTGTGGTGACAAATTCCTTCATCAAACATTTCTTCATTATTGTAACTTTGGGAAACTGGACAAGTTACTTACCTCTTTGGTACTTGGGAAACTGGCCTTGTATTATTAAATCTTCTATGTTTATATCATCCTGTGATCTATCTTTTGCCCTCTGACCTTTTCAAAGAATGGTAAATCACTGATAAATGTATCTTGAGATTTGCTAAACTGCCATTTGTGATACAGAATGATTACTTGAGATTTAGAAAAGAAAAAAAAGAGTTTTGTGGAGGCTTAAATTGTGCCTGATAGCAGTATTTTAAGCATAAATGTGATTTTTTTTGTGTAATGGAATATGATAATGATAATAATTCTGGATATGACATGAACAGAGACATAAAAGCTCCAAATATACCATAGCTGTTACAACTGGGGATACTATATTTTGTTTTTAAAAATTGCCTTTTTCAGCTGGGAAAACCACTCTCTACCTTGAAAGAAATCTTCCTAAGTACAAATAAGTCTGTTCTACCTTCCATTTTAGTTAAATGTACTAAGTAAAGATGGCCCAGTTTCCATTTAGCCCAGGGAACCTCCCCCCATCCTAATTCCCATTTCAAACCACAATGTGGTTGTCCCCTTCATCTTTTAAGTGCTTTCTGATGGATAAACAGACAACTACTGAAGACACCTGAATAACCTTGGAAAACTTTTATCTTACGACATCAATATACTCATTGGTAGAATTTCAAGATTGCTTAATAGGAAAGCATTTACACCTCCACACACACATGAGTAGACATGTATAGGTTTATATACATATGTATCTATATGTTTATTTATATGTCTATGTATATTTACATAATATGTCTAATCATATTTTTTCCTTAGAATGAAATTCCTTGACAATAAATTTGTCATCTCCTTGTTTAGGAGTCTCCCAGAGCAGTGTTTCCTAACGGAGAGACTGGTAAAATAGTTAATTCAAATATTTTTTTGACTTTTTTTAGTCCTCTGCAGGCTCAGCTAAGCCTCTCTTGGTGCCTTAGCAGGAGGGGACTAGGAGCAAGGGAGGAGAAAGGCAGAGCACCAGAAAGCAGTAGTGTTCTCTTCTAGTTCTTCCTGCTTGTTTCTTTTCCTCATTTGACATCTTTGAACATTTTATAGATTTCAAACTATAAAGGAGAAAAAGTACAGAGGAAAAGAGTTTTGTGAACTGGCCACATTTGGCTGTGGGACTAAACAATTTATTCTTCTTCACATTAATGGCAGGATACTAGACAAATGTTTCGGAAGTTATTGGCAGGATGGACACATTAAAATGCTCTCGCAGCTCCTCATGGTAGGGAGATGACCCACTTTCTAAAAGAGTCCTTTCCAACCCCCAAATGCTAGTGCAATGCCCCTCCTACCATCAAAATGGATTCCTTTTGTCTTTAATTGGGGTTCTTAAGCTGGAGACCTTGAAACTCATATTTATCTATTAATCAACACACACACAAATACAATATTATTCAATAAAGTTGATTTTCTCTGTAACCCTATGTATTTTATTTTACTCATTTAAAAATATCAAGATAACAAAATGAGACTAGAGATTAAAGGGTATTAGAGTTTACAAATTATTTCCCTAAGGTATTCCTATGACTATCTATCTAGTTAGATATAGGACCTTCTGTCTCTGCTACCATATCTGTATCACATTTAGCCTTTCTGTCTCACACTATAAACCTGTACAGATTCCCCCATAAACATATTTTTGCCTTGAAATGACTCCTGAGATCTATTTATTTGGTCCAATTCCCTTTTATGTCTTGACATCATCTCCTTGATGCCATGTTCCTCTTTGAGAATGAAGAACAAACAGTTATGTGGGTATGTGAGAGGTCAGAACTGCAGTTGACCAGTTAGGGGCAACACATTTCTCTCTCTCTCTCTCTCTCTCTCTCTCTCTCTCTCTCTCTCTCTCTCTCTCTCTCTCTCTCTCTCCTTCCTTCCTTCCTTTCGTTCATCTTTTTCTCTTTACTTTCTTTCTTATTTCTTCTTTCCCTTCCTTCTGTATACTGAAACTTGGCAAGATATCTCTTGGGGTTTATCAGCCCCAGTTGGTCAACAGTAGAGACAGGCCTTCATCATGTTTGGGCCCAGACTGACTCAACGTAAATAAAAATAGCTATTTGTTTTCTATTTTGGTCTGAAAATCTGAGGGTCTTTCTCTCCTAGACTGATTTTTTAATTATGCAAAAGAGTCTATTCTTTACATCATCTCTTTCTTATCTGCCTTAATCTAAAAATGGACATCCCCTTGGACAAATTGAAATAAGAGAAAGACTTTGGCTTAAAAAGACTAAGGCCTCTCACTGCATCTGGGGCCATTTCCAATTGTCCTTATCCATATCTGAACACTATCAAGATGACTCTAGAGGAGAAATGGAAATTAGGAAAATTTGCACAACTTTTTGTCACTTAACTACTGTTCATTTTCATGTCATGGCATCATCTCTTGTCATGTCAGAGTCCTCTTCAACAACAGAATAGAGACCTTGTAAAGGAGAGGTGTCAAACACATAGCTGACACTTCCAAAGAAATTCCAAACTGGATTAAAATATAATTGGGAAAAATTTAACAAAATAAATAAAATGCAATAAGCCATAAAATAAATTTGTTGTTTTCTAAGTCAATATGCAGCTGGCAAAGATCCTTACATGGAGTTTATAGGCTGTTTTAATTTGATCTTGATATCACTGTTGTAAGGGAATTATCATTAAAAAGACTGATGCTAGAGTCTCCAATCCCCACCCCCAAGCATCAGTCTGGATGAACAGGATTTTTGAGGGAGAAATGCTACTCTTTGGCTTACATTAATCCCTCATATTCCCTATGGATAGTATCTACTCCATGATATTCTGAGGTTTATGTTTATATACAGTACATAACTGCTGGAGTCAGCTTTACTATTTCCCTCTTTCAAAGGAGTTATAGTAATGAGCATCTGGTTTTTTTCTCTCTTCCCTTAGTTTATGATCTGATCCCTAGCATTACCAAAGCATTTCAGTTTCTCTTTCTTGACTTGCCTCCAGATCGTTGACAAATTTCAGCACTTATCTATTCCAAACTGTACCATTCCAGCTGAGATCGCACCTGTGCTACTCAGTGAACTAATCAGAGCTCAGGGTAGGCAAGATGCTCACTCTTTAGAAGCAGATTAAAAGTCCCTACTCCATGCAGATCTCAGTGAACAAACTTCATCATGCTTACCTTCCTGAATGAAACTGAATTTTTAAAAAATGGCTGTAATCCATCCATCCCTCCCTCCAACCATCCATCCCTCTCTCTTCCTCCCTCCCTTTACCTGTCTCTCCATCTATTCATCCATCCTTCTATCCATCTATTCACATCTCTCTCTCTATCATCTAGCTATCAAGCTATCGAGTTATTGAGCTATCTATGTGAAGCTGGTTTTCATTTTTTCCTATTTAAAAAAGGACAATAATTATAATACCTTCTCACATTCTGACTAATTATCACTTTGAGGGATGACCTAAACACTAAGTGGCTCTGCATATATGTAAAAATATTTAGATGAGTCTTGATTGACTGAGAGACTTTTGAACCAACTATATACCCTACATTGCTTATGGGAGACAGTGGCTACTGGAGGACATGGCCAGAACTGATTGAGAGGATGAGCATAGATTTTTGAAGGGAGGAGAAAAGATCTCCATAGAGTCACAAATCTGAGGGGAGCTAGTCCCAGACACGTTCCTTTATTCTTGACCAGTGCAACCCTAAAGGCTATTAAGAATGAATTTGCCACCACTGGAGAGACTGTCCTGGATTGTTTCCTGGGATGGACTGAAATTTTTTTCTCCCCAAAAAGCTCATTTAAATTGACTTTTACTAATCTGTATAACTGCTTCAGTTTTTCACAATGCTATTTTGATCATTTTTATTAACTGTTCATTAAGGTTGCTTCTGTAACCAACATTTGTGAAGTGAGCTAATGTACTGATAGGAAGCTAAGTACTTTTCAACTTTGAAAACTATGCTTCATCTCCTCCCTCTTTCAGGGAGCTTCCTTGCTCTGGAAAATCCAAATAAAGGTGTAGCCTTCTCACACTGGAATATCCTTCTGCCAGCCCAGCCCTTTTCTCCCATTGCTCAGGCCTCAGGGCCACCATTATTTTTTTTTTTGTAGGGGCCTAGGCTAGGAAATCTTCATCCCCATTTGGAATTTCCCTTGGCATTCTGGACTCCAAATCATTCTTTGGAGCTGGGCACCTTTGCATCCATTCTCCTCTCAATCTGTATAAGACATCTATCTATTCCATATATATCAAGTGGTCTTTATATTGCACGGGTCACACACAAACAGGTTATATAATGATTGGGTCCCTGAAAGGTGTCATTATCAGCTCTTTTTTTTTCTCTTATTATTAAAAGAGGATCCTGTGAGATCACTAGTGATTTTAGCCTGTGATCCTTCCCATGGTACAGAATATATTTTTATCAATAGAAAACTTATTCCATAATATGGTAGAGCCTCTCTTTAACAGTGATGTGGGAGAAGGGGAATAAAATTAACATACTTATATATCATCCTGAATTATGCTATATTTTCACTGTGAGTCACTATATAGTGAGGTACTAAATCACATAGAACTTCAATAAGCATAACTAAGTTGCTGTGATAAGTAACAACAGGTGTTGATTCACTTTCAAAGGACATAAGTTCAAATCCCGACTTTGGCATTTACTATCTGTGTAATCTTAGACAACTGTCTTAATATAACCAGGACTGGATTTGCCTCATCTATAATAAATAAGGGTGGGATTAGATAATAAAAATCATGGATGTGAAGCTGGGAGGATTCTTAGGGGTCATTTATCTAATCCTTTTTAAAACTGAGTTTTTATTTATGTCTTCTCTCTTCATATCATCACAATTATACCTAGTATTCCTCACTCCTTTTCCCAGAGAACTAATCTGTATAAAATTTTTTAAAGGCAAAAAAAGAAGAAAAAGAAAAAAAAGTTAACATAACTGAATAAAACATGTGGAAAAGTCCAAAAAAAGGTGCAATGTTTAACAGCTGTGGGTTTCTTTCCTTCAAGAAGGGATGGGGAGGGTACAGTGGATAGAGCACTGGCCCTGGACTCAGGAGGACCTGAGTTCAAATCTGGCCTCAGGTACTTAATTACTTGGCTGTGTGACCTTAGGCAAGTCACTTAACCCCACTGGCTTGCAAAAAAAAAAAAAAAAGAAAAACAACAAAAAAAGAAGGGATGGGTTGAGAATGTCCACTCATATCTCTTCATTTGGATCATGCTTAACTTGCATAATTTTTTTATAGTCACTCTTAATTTTTTGGCATTTTCCCCCCATTAGGGGTTGTAGTTATTTGCTATATTGTTTTCTTGACTCTGCTTAATTTGCTATGGATCAGTTCATGTGGGTCTTCTCATGTCACACAACACAGAAATATTTTATTTTATTATGCACCACAATTTGCCTAACCTTTCTTCAAATGGACATTTGCTTTATTTCTAATCCTTTGCAATCAAAAAGATGACATATGGTATCACATAATTTTCCTTTGTTTCTGTTTTGTTCTTTGATCCCCTTCAGTTAATCGTTAATGGAAAGGAGTTCTAAGGTCATTTATAGCTTTGAATCTCTGGACCTATGACCATAATTCTTGTGTTTGGGTTGTATGTATTGTTTTGTTTAGTTTTGTATTTTCCCATCTAACTTTTATTAAAACATTTCTTCTGAATTCTGGCAGAGCTCACTCAAAACTCCATGTATAGTACAACAAATGGCACCTTTGGGAATAGGATAGCTACCTTCTAAGAGAAAATTTGGACAGAACAATAATATTCTGAATTTAAAGACAGAGGACCCAAGTTTAAATCAGAATTCTTCCCTCTATAACTTTCTTCGCATGCTCGGGGCTGTGCTCAAGTCTCCAGCTTCCCTGAAGCTATTCAGCTCTTACCCTAGGGAAATCGCTTTGATTGGTGAGACTTCAACATTTTTAGGTCAGTGCAGACCCACTACACAGATCGCTTCTCAAAGGCTTCTCACATGCCACTCTCGCCTCTGGACAGCTAGGTGGTTCAGTAGATGGAGTTCCAGGCCTGGAGTCAGGAAGACTTGAATTCAAATCTAGATACTTACTAGCTGTCTGACTGGGCAAATCCCTTAACTCTGCCTCAGTACCTTCCACTGTAAAAGAACTGGAAAAGAAAATTGCAAACCACTCCAGGATATTTGCCAAGAACATCTCAAGTGGAGTTACAAAGAATTGGAACGTCTGGAAACAACAAAGCACCACCAATATTGATGACAACAAAAACAACAACAGCCACTACTACTATTACCACTACTACTACCACTACTACTACTACTACTACTACTACTACCACTACTACTACTACTACTACTACTACTACTACCACTACTACTACTACCACTACTACTACTACTACTACCACCACCACTATTACTAATACTTTTGCTACTACTACAATTACTACTACTACCAGGACTGCTACCACTACCACTACTACCACCATTGCCACCCCCACTACCATTACCACTACCACTACTATTACCACTCCTACTCCCTTGCCTATTCCTTCTGCTCTTCCTTCTCCTCATTCTCCTTCTATACCTCCTCCAACAACTGTACCCTCCCCTATTATGCCACTTGCTCTGGGAGTAATAAGGCAGCTAGATGGCATAGTATATAGAATTTTGGATTTGAGTTAAGATGCCCTGAGCTATAAACCTTCCTCAGTCATGTGCTGATTATATAAACTTAGGCAAGTACCTTATCTCCTTGAAGCCTCAGTTTCCTCATTTATAAAAAAAAGGAATAATGATAGAACACATTCTATAGGGTTGTTATAAAAATCAAGAGAGAGACTATATGGATTTTAATAAAGTACAATCTAAATGCTAACTTTTGACTATTATTAACTATCAACTATTATTATTGTTGTAATACAACGCAACCATTACTGAGAAGCAGATCTTCGCCATCCCTGCGAGTTCTCTGTTCCAGACTCCCTTTCCTAGTCTTCATTCCGTTACGTGTTGCCTGCCCCACTAAAATATATGATCCCTGAGGGTGGCGGGCATTGAGATTTTTGTATTTGAACCCTCAGCATTTAACTATAGTGGTTGATATGTAGAAATACCCAAACCATACTTTTTCCATTCATTTATTCATATTACATTGCGACTGGACAGCTCATGGGTTATCCACATCTAGCTTCAGACAAGATCATTTCTAAGGTTCCTTCCATCCTCAATCCAGCTAGCTATTGCAAGAGACATCCCACTTTGGATTAGACAACAAGATGGATTGGTCCCAGACTGTTAGTTCAGACTTATGAAGCTATTTAGTAAATGAATGAGTCTATTTATATGTAAAGGGTGTTTAAAAGATAAACAATGAACTATTTTAATCAAATCCTATTAGGATAATCTATTTAGAGCTGGAAGGATCCTTACAGATTTAGAAAGGCAGAAGTGGTAGTCAAAGAAGCATGGGATTTTCAGTGGGAAGCCTGGAGTTTGAATTCTGACTCTGCTATTCACTTACCTGTGAGAACTCTGCAAGATATGTAACCCTCATTGTGTTGCTGTGATAGTTGTTAGTTGTTTCAGGTTTTCTTGGCAAAGATTCCAAAGTGCTTTGCCGTTCCTTCTCTGGTTTATTTTTCAGATGAGGAAAAGGAAGCAAGCAGGGAAACTCGTCCGGAGTCCTACAACTAGGAAGTGTCTTAGGCTAGATTTGAACTCAGGTCTTCCTAACACCAGAGCTAGCATTCTGTCCACTGTACCACTAAGCAACCACAAGTAACTTCCCAGAAAGCATCCTCTTCATTTTAAAGTAGAGGAAACTGAGAACCAGTGAACCAGAACTATCCAAGGTCACAAAATTAGTATGTAATAGTTCCAGGATTAAAACTCAACTCTTCTGAATGCAGATATGGCACTCTTAGAAACCGTCACATTTTCCACCACCCTTCCCACATGGAATTAATTAAAACTGAGGGAAGCACAGTTCATCTTTGTCCCCAAATATGAAGACTTAGAGAAGAGAAAGTCAGAACTGCAGCTACTGCAATAGAAGATTGAGTGCTAGAACTGAAGTTACAGAGACCTGAGTTCAAATACTTAGATACAGCTAAGCAAGTCTCTTACTTCAATTTCCGTATCTATAACATGGTGAAAATATTCATACCCATTGGTCAGAAAGAATGAAATAATATTATAAAGTGTTTTGCAAACTTTGGGTAGATAGGTGGTACAGTGGATAGAATACTTAGATCTGGAGTCGGGAAGACTCATGGCCATGCATTCAAATCCACCATCAGACACTTACCAGCTGTTACATAGGAAAAGTTAATTAGGCCTCAGTTTCTTCCTTATCTGTAAATTGAACTAAACAAAAGGTAACACAAACCACTCCAGTATCTTTTTTTTTTTTTTTGATTTTGCAAGGCAATAGGGTTAAGTGGTTTGCCCAAGGCCACACAGCTAGGTAATTATTAAGCATCTGAGACCAGATTTATACTCAGGTACTCTTGACTCCAGGGCAGGTGCTCTATTCATTGCACCACCTAGCCACCCCACCACTTCATTATCTTTAACTTATATGTATTTTCCTAGAAAATTCATGTTCCAGTTGTACTGTGCAGAAGAGTCAGACATGATTTGCAAAATGGAAAACTTTACTGTATCATTGTTAACAATGATGATGATGATGAAGTTTCCTATAAATAGGAAGTGAAGAAAGGGAACTGGGAAAAATGGCACCTGGGGCTTGCTCCTCCAAGGAGGCTTCTTTAGTAAACACTGTCTCCTGGCCCTCCAACAATGAGACCCCCCCCCCCATTTGACTTTAATACCAATGTCCTGCTGGAAGTTCTAGGCAATTTGAGTTCCTAAGTCTAGATCTAACTTTTTCTTAGTCCATGTATTTAAAAAATGAAAAGAGAGCCCCAGTCACTTTTGGCTTTTATTCTCTTGCTAATGAAGAACTTCCTGCCCTCTCTACCCTCCCCCTCTTTTCCTACTTAGAGAACCCCAGAATAGAGAGTGCTCAGGAGAAAGAGATGCCCGTGTAGAAGGGCAGGTCCATTGGTGTGGTAGCAGCATCCAAGCATCTGCTTCCTGTGCAGCCACAGGCCATAGCTTTGAATTTGGAAGTGACTCTAATGGCATTTTCCATGGAGCTACAGGGTACTGACCTCACTCCTGCAATTGGAAGATAAGGCAAAGGGAAAAAAAATTAATCCCTATATTAATTATTGAAATTAGAAAGGCAAACAAATATTTTATTTTGGGGAGGAGAGGGGGGATGGAGAGGGAGCAAACTTTAAGTTGCTTGCAAATGTATCTTTTTCCATTTTAATCTAGAAAGTAATTGTGTATTCTAAGGCTCAGATCTTCCCAAAGATTCATGTATTATGCATGCCTCACTTCCCTGGGACATGGAGTATGTCACACTCCACATCCTGCTGAAATAGGGGAATAATTTCAGATAGAGTCTGACTAGAAGAAACAACGAAACTTGAAAAAAAAAACACCTTAGGACCCAGACTTCTGGGTGGGCTCGGAAAGCTTTTTTAAATCCCCATTTATATTATTAGATGTTACTTATGGGGTTGGGAGGGTGAGAATGACACATGAAATTCAGAGAAGATAATAATAATAAATCATAAGTAACATGGATAATGAAATAATCTAATTAAAATAACAGGATAAAGAAGCAGAAAGCCCCCTAAAATTCTGAAGTCATCCAAAAACTGATTGGTTGAGTGTAGACAATCACATATAAGTGAGTTTCAGTTTCCTCATTTGTAAAATGAGTGTGGGACTACATGCCTTCTGAAATCTCTTCCAGCATTAAAACAAGGCTCCTAGGATTTTCCATAGAAAAGTTAAATTTTATAAGAATTCTTTTGTAAAATGAAGACAAAACTCCCTTCTTCAAAACATTTTTACCTTGTTAATTTAATAAATGTCTATTTTTGTATCATCTTTGCTTTAAATGGGATATGTTTAAATGACACCACCACAAATAACATCATCACTATATCGTACATTTCTTCAATGCTTAAAAGTTTGCAAAGCACTTTACATAACATTACCTCACTTGATTCCTACAGCATCCCAGTTAGGTGGGTGCTATTATTATATAAATTGTTTTACAGAAAAGAAAACTGAGGCTCAGAGATGTTAAGTGATTTATTCAAGTTTATATAGCTAGTGTGACCAAGGAAGGATATGAATCCTTAATTCCAAATATGGAGCTTTCTTCATTATATAGAGTGATACCTTTCAAAAGTCTAGATAGCCCTAGATAGAGGGGTAGTCTTGGATTTGGAAAGATCCTTAATCACTGTGGAACCCTTGGCAAGGCATTTAACCTTTCTAAATCTCAGTTTCCTCATTTAGAAAATGAGGTTAATAATAGAAGCCACTTGTCAAAGTTGTGGGGATTGAATGAGATAATAGAGGTAAAGTGATCTGCAAACTTTCACGTTCTATGTAATTCTTAGCTATTAGCTATGAGTGTCCACAGTAATGAATAAAGTTTCATAGTAGGGTACCTTTCTTTTTTAAATCTCCAAATTAAAGGAAAACTTACAAACAGGTTTCAAATCCAGTCCTGTCTATACACATAAACACAAGGCCACATTTAAAAAATAAACTATTAATCACATATGTATGTCCTTTCCCATACATTTCAGACATTTTAATATTTCTCCACTATCCTTCTTTCAGTCTTATTTGGTTATCAGAATACAAACATCTGACTATGGCGGTTACCATACAATGTTTCCTTGTTAATCCAGATTAAAAGAGGCCAAAATGAAATAAATTCCATTTAGGCTCATTGCCTAATTCTCATTTGGCTACCCTGCTACATGACCCCCCCCTTTCCCAACCTACTGTTGCTCTGAACACCTCTGCCAGTGTTTGTTTTCATGGCTGAATTATGGTAAATGTTCAACTGAGGTACCTATAGATTTGACAGGAATTCAAAATCTAGAGCCCAGAGTGGGCAGCAGATGGCACTTAGACTGTGTCAAGAGAAGGTTAGATGGATAGAAAACCACCAGTCTAGACAATGCAGGGAGCCAGTCTCATCTGCTGAGCAACTGCATTCTACAGGATTGGCCAGTTCCAGTCTAACCAGAAAAAATAAGAGAACAGATCTCCATCTGTCTCCTCACAACACCATTCCTGCCATGCCATGCCCTCAAGCTTTCATATGGATAGCTCTTATAGCAGGGTGACACCCTGGCATTACAATTTGAAGAATTCATCATAGTCAAGGTCATAAATGTTCAGAATCACAAGATACCCTCCTTTGAACATGCCAGATTGCTCATGGAAAGGATTAATACTAATGTGCTGTCTCTCATTTCATAGCACATGAACCCAGTTTCAATAAAGCCTTCAAGAAAGGCAAGGTACCTGCTGCTGAGTCCCGCATAAACAGAACGGATCTTTACTTAAAGATTTACAAACTACTTTATCTACATTATCACCTGTGAATCTAATGATTGCCTTATGAGGTAGTCTTTGAAAGGCACTTTTTAGTTTAGTTTTATTTTTTTTGTTTGTTGCTGTTTTTTTTTTTTTTAGGTTTTTGCAAGGCCAACAGGGTTAAGTGGCTTGCCCAAGGCCACACGGCTAGGTAATTATTAAGTGTCTTGAGACTGGATTTGAACCCAGGTACTCCTGACTCCAAGGCCGATGCTTTATCCACTACGCCACCTAGCCGCCCCTAGTTTTGTTTTACTTTTGAAGATTGAACTCATGATTTTGTTGACATAAGGACAAATATTAGGGACAGGAAAACGAGTCCTGGTACAAACAAACAGCTGCTGAAAACTATATATTCTTAAATAATTGCCAGAGTTAAACAGCTTTCTTAAGAGTCACCCAGTCATTAGCCAGGGATGGCCTTGAATCCAGTTTTTCTCAAGACCAACTCCCATTTCCCTAAGCTCCAGTTCCTCTTCCTGTTACTAATTAGAAAATCAGGTTCTAGCTGTGTGACTTTGGGCAAATCGCTTAATTCCATTGCCTTTAATAAAAAGATTAAACAAAAAAAAAAAGAAAGAAAACTCAACCTCAAACAGGCCGAATGCCATACCACACTATTAGTTGAATGGTCAACCTCCATGAGTCTGGGGATTCAAATCCAGGTCTGGTCAGATTGTCTAGCCTCTCTCACCATTTCTCCATTCTGTTCTGGAAGAATCTCATTTACAAATGCTTGTTGAAAAACAGCCTTTGCCCCTTTTACTCTGGCAAGTCAAGGCCTGTGTACAAGGTAGTCCAGACCTATGAATTCTTTGCCAACAATTCTAATGACCAAGGACAAGGTTGACTTCAAGTGTGACGGTGAATTATTAGTGTAATTACAAGTGGTTTCAGTTGCTGCTAACTTCACACAGACTTAATGAAAGCAGACCAATTTCTAGCCAGTACTAGATTTATCATGATACCTGGAAAATCTACTGATAATGTGTCTTTTTTCCCTTTCTCTATTCTGTTTTTACTTCTCTATGGTGTCTGTGTGTGTGTGTGTGTGTGTGTGTGTGTGTGTGTGAGAGAGAGAGAGAGAGAGAGAGAGAGAGAGAGACATACAGAAAGACAGAGACAGAGAGACAGAGATAAAGACTGACAAAAATTGTCAATCTTTTGTGATTACTGAGTTCAGCTGCTTTAGCAGATTTTTGAGTGCTGAGTCAGGGAGGTTAGAGGGGCTATTTCCTGTGAACCCCAAGCAACAGTTTCATAAGTGGATTCTGGGAGACCCTAAAAGATGTTGGAAATAAAACAACATAACCATTGTCACAATTTGAATAGTAGATCAAAGAATAGCAGATCAAAGGTGTGTCCAATCCACAGTTCATGATACCAGCTCTCAAAATCCATTAATGCACATTATTACATTTTGTTATTGTACTTATTATTTATGTATTTATTTATTGGACTTATTGGTAACATGGGATTCATTGTTGTCGTAAATGAATATTAAATTCTATTCACAGCCTGTACGAGTTTTTGTTGGACGACGCAGTCCAGAAGACCTCAAAGGTTGGACTCCCATTATAGAACATCACCTTCTATTTAAGTCCCAATCTCTTGGTTTGTTTCCTTTGTAAGTTTCAGCATTTTTCTCACTTCATTTAATTTTTCAAACTGAATGTTTGAAATATTCATCCTTATTTTTTTCCAGACAAATCCTAAGTATTTCTTTCCATCTGAAAGTTCCTAAATTCTTTTATGCTTCTTTGTTGGATGTCTTTGAAATGCCCATGATTATATTAAACATATTGTAGGAAAAGGGGAGTTAAATCTGCATATATAGAAGATATGGGTTTGAATCTTGACCCTTCTGATAACTGAGTCAGTGAACAAGTAACAACTCTCTATCATAAAGTTATCTGATTTTCAAGAAAAGGTGATTGTATAGCTAATGTCTAAAGGCTATGTCATATATATATATATATATATATATAATCCTTAAAATTTTAGTGTCGTTATTAACTTTCAATATAATTACTATTTTCGGGGCGGCTAGGTGGCACAGTGGATAGAGCATTGGCCCTGGAGTCAGGAGTACCTGAGTTTAAATCTGGCCAAAGACACTTAATAATTACCTATTCAGGTGGCCTTGGCCAAGCCACTTAACCCCATTTGCCTTGCAAAAACCTTAAAAAAAATCAACATAATTACCATTTTAATTAAAATAGCATGATTAGTGCTTAGCTACTACATTATTGCTGGCTGTTGGTGGTGATTGTCTGCTACATGCATGCAGAGATATAGTTAGATATCTACATATATATCTACATATATGCATGCTACTTTCATGTTGCATATTTAGGCATATTTATTATCTGATACATATATACCTATATAATTTTATGTATTACATATAAATGCAAGAATAAAAATATATTATTTATTTTATTTGTATAATACAAATTAATGTAATATAGAGAATTTTTGTATTTATATATATTTTTTCAAATAACAAAGTTTTTGTTTTACCATGAGGGTGTAATTTAGACTTGGACTTGGGAATTTACTATGGGACTATGGGTAGTCCCATAATTTCTCTGAATCTTAGTCTAAGACATCTACTAAACTATAGATCAATGCAGTCTATATTATTGCAGAGAAATCTGATACAAGTAAAATCATAGACTATTGATATAAACTTTTAATTATTGTATCCTTGGAGACAGGCAGTCTCCCCTGGGTTGGAGGGAGAAAAATCACAAAAGTTTTGATGTAGAAAGACTCATATATCATCCAATTCAATCAGCCTCTAAGTATAAGTAATTTCTTTGTTCTTGACTTTTCTTTTTACTTCTGAGTCAGATTTATACTAATTCTTTTTCTCCCAATCATGACTATTTTCTTATAAAGTGCGTGATTTCCATGCAACCAACTTCTCTTAAGGAATATGAGAATCATCAAAATAGGGATGGAAGGCTCTGGTTGAGTAAAAATAAAAGATCTAATAAAATCATCTCTTCCTTTGGGTTATGAATATTTTTCACAGAACTCAGTCATTTTTCAACCCCAATACGTTTTTCTAGTTGGAAGTTACATGTACTTTATAGTTGGGCACTCTATTTCATTCTAACCCCAAATTCTTTCTCTAAATCCTATATCCAACACTTATTCCCACTGAAATTCACTTCTATTCAATTTTCCAATATTACTTTTCCTGTTAAGTGACAAAAATATGCAATACCCATATCCTCACTACTATTAATGAGTTATTGAACATCCTTCTTGCTTCTCAACCTTGTCCTATTGTTATGTCTGCTGGAGAATCACTAGCCATACTCCACCCCACTCCATCTTAATGGTTTCTTTCTTCATCTGACTTTTCCTCATTCCTACTTTCCATTTCAGTTTTATTTCTGTCATGGTTTAAGTACAATGCCTTGCACACATGTAGGGACCTCTGACTGCTGGGTGAATTAAGATGACTTAACAAATTTTGAACCTGTTCTTAAACTTGTGTATACTTTCAAAGTATATCAAAGCAACACATGTGGAGTTTAATTCATTTAAAAATTAATTTCTATGATGTACTATTATATGAAAGATAGGGAAGGGAGGTAGCTAGAATATGATGAAAACATGGATGGCAAAATGTCATGCTCCAAGTACATCCTTGTTTTCCCACCTACTTAATTGTTTTGAAAACACACACTGGCTAAATAGTCACAAACTATTGTAAGCTGCTTGAATTGATTCTTTGCGCTTCCAGTGTCTGGCATATATTAAACACATTTTAATAATTTTAATAAATTTAAATAAATTTAATTTGATTGGTGAATTATATAAAAACGCCTGTACTTTTTACTATTGATTCTATAGCCACAAATGTATAAAAGTTATAATTTTCACATGCATTTGCTAAGTAAGTTATTTTCAATGATTTTTTCCTAATGCCATTCAGTTAGATCCCTTTCATTTTTATCTTCATACTCCATTAATTAAAGGAAATAATATTTGAAAATTTTTTGTTAAATATTATTATTATTCTAATAACTCAACGAATGTGATTTAACTAAACTTGAGTGATATCCTAATGGAAGCCGCCACACTGTGTGATTTTCATGGATTTAAGTTGTGGGCATCATTTGGGAATCAATAGTAAAATAACCACAACAACAGAAAGAAAAACTCACATTGGATATCCAAACATTCAAAGGGAATATGGAAAACTCACTTCAGTAATTACAAAAAATTGGGGGCATAACAAATACGAAGGCATTTACTTCTCATACTTTTAATGAATAATAAAAAAAGATTTATGTGGATTATGTGATTTTTTTAAAATTAATTATTTTTGTAAGACTAGACTACAGGATGATTAGGGGATTTGCTAAGGATTTTGAGCTTTGAAAGCCCCAAGGAACCAATCTGTACCCAATACACACACCCAATTTTTTAAAAGTAAAATAAATCATAATTAATATAGATTTCAAATTTGGAATTTGTGATTCCTTAAATGAGGGTGACAGTGAAACTCATCTTTGGTATAACCAAGGGGGGAAGAAATTGTTGAATAAGTTAATAAGATCGAAACTTCTGAAAGAAGGGAAATAATTAAACTTATAGGAATGAATTGTTTTCATATTCATTAGCATGAAATTTTGCTTTGATGGATATCATGGATAGATTTGTGCCATTGGGATCTAGGATATAAGTTAAAATTATGATTCAGATTAAGATTCAGACTGATTAGTCATATGACCCTAGGCAAGTTCTTTCTCTCTTAGCTTCAGCTCTTTCCCCAGGACAGTGGGCAAACAATAGCACTGCCTTACCAGGGCTATTGGGAGAAGTATAGGAAATAATCTCTGCAAAGACTATTGACAAGCTACTTTCTTACAATGCAATGGTGATGAAGATGATACTGGTTACTTTCTCTATTCTCCCAAATGGCAATCTGCTCATCTTCTCATACATATACATATATATGTATATATATATATATATATATATATATATATATATATATATATATGTGTGTGTGTGTGTGTGTGTGTGTGTGTGTGTGTGTGTATACACATATTAAATACATATATCTATATCTATTTCTCTTCTGTGTAGCAGTATAACTCTAGTGATATCCACTAATTATCCCTTGCTTCTATTTGAATTTGATTGGCTCATCTCCCTTCTAGTCACATAGATACTTGGATGCTGATGCTGATGATGATGATGATGATGATGATGCTGTTATTTTAATCCTTTGTGAATAAAAGTCACCTTGAATAACAAACTATATCCTGATTACCAGCATCATGTGTCTCTCTGTTGCTCTTTGGGGATCCCATGATTTCGATTCTTCATGATTTTGACATCTTCAGGATGTCCCAGGTTGTGAAATTATGTGATAACCCAAAGAGCATATTTTTGGTGAAATGATAGATTTTATACCAAGAAAGCACCGAGGATCATTGAAAGTGCTGCAGATTTCCAAAAAAGCAACACACCTTTACTCTTTTCCCTATTACATTCTAAACTCAGCTCCTTGTAAATCTGAAGAACCTGTCCAAGGGAGGTAAACTGATTAACTAACTCACTTAGTTTCCCATCCAATGACAAGTCACTATTTAGACAACAGAGGAATTCTTCATTTACATTTCACCCCTTTGATGAAGCAACATGATTTTTTTTTATATTTTTTTTTTACATTTTTTTAAAGTTTTTTTTTCAAAGCAAATGGGGTTAAGTGGCTTGCCCAAAGCCACAAGCTAGGTAATTATTAAACGTCTGAAGCCAGATTTGAACTCAGGTACTCCTGACTCTAGTACTGGTGCTCTATCCACTGGGCCACCTAGCCACCCCCCAAAGTAACATGGTTTAATCCCTTTTGAGCACCTTTTAAAATTTTTTCAAAGCTTAACTAAAATGTCACCTTCCTGAGGTCTTTTTCTAATTCTCTCAATTTCTCTCTCATCAAGTCAGCATGCATTTACTTTAATATTTAAATGTGTCCCCATCCCAATAGAACAACACCAATACTGGTATTGAATTTCTGGGAGTGTTTGAAATTAGGAATTGTTTCCACTCTTTGCATTGGTATCTCCAGGGTTTAGGATAAAGTTTGTCAATGAGTAGATGATTAATAAATACTTGTTGGTTGATAGCTCATCTATGGCTCTCTTTGAGAACCCCCTCCATGATTTCTGGGGCCTGTAAACAACAGAATGTTACCCACAGAAAGGGGAAGAAGAAGACCTCATCAGTTATTTAAAATAAGATTTTTTTGGCTTCTAATAGTAATGATTTCCCCTCCCTTCTTCCTCTCCTATTAAGCTAAAAGATGAAATTTTGTCAGTATAGTATGGTGGCAGCTAGTTGACGCAGTAAAAATATGTCAAACATAGGAAGATCTGAGTTTGAAATATACTGCATCTTCTTATTAGCTGTGTGACCTCCCTTCCAAAAAAATAAGACTTTTAGATGCAGTTTCTTCTCAGTCATATGGAATTAGTAATACTTCTTAATTCATAGGTTTGCGGTAAAAATCAAATGAGATAATGTATGTAACCAAACTTTAAATATTACTGTACATACAAACTTATTGTTTGTTTGTTTCAGAGGGTCAGGTATGGCATCAGGAAGAGTTGTGTTACAGTCCAACTCTGAAATGAACTGTCAGTGGGACTCTGAGTAGATCTGGTCACTTTGTCCTCTTAGTGACCCAGGAATCTTTCTAAGAATAAAAATGGAAGCAGGTGTGAGGAATTGAAGTAGTCTCACTGGTAATTACTAGCAATGGAATTTTGGCATCCTTTTTTATGCTTGCACACTTCTTATTTCATGTGTAGAGGCCAGAGATAAAGACCATATCCTAAACCGGGGTGTCAAATGCACAGTTGGTTGGCTGCCTGCTGGGATCTTATCTATTGATTCATTGTGGTTGTTCAGTCTTTTTCAGTTGTGTCTGACTCTTTGTGATCTCATTTAAGGTTATGTTGACAAAAATACTAGAGTAGATTGCAATTTCCGTCTCTTGTTCATTTTATGGATGAGGAAACTAAGACAAATAGGATGAAGTGACTTACCCAGGGTCACATAGCTAGCAAGTTACAAGGCAAATCTGAATTCAGATTTTCTTGCCTTTAATCTTGGAGTTCTAGCCACTGTGCCACCTTCTTACCCTATGTACGGATCAGTAGACCCCCATGACTGTTTCTGTTTTGATAGACTCAAAATTTACTAAAACCTAAACAACACCCAGAGAAGAGTTTAGTTTTGCCTTTATCCAGTAGGAAGCAAAATGGATTGAGAACCAGCTGGACAACTCTAATTTCCAAAGCATGAATGTCCAATTTTTTAGCTCCTCTGGGCTTTAGCTTCTTCTGCCTAACAAAAACTTGTCAGGACTCACATATAGAATTTAATATGTAGCCCATGTTACCAATGAGCATAATAATAAAATATAATAATGTTCACATGAAGGAACTTTGAGGGCTGCATGCTGATTGTGAGTCATGGGTTGGACACATCTGCTTCAAGACTACTCCCTCCTCTCTGGCCACCTCCACAACAACCACTTGGCAGCTCTCTCCAGAAAACATGGCCAGGAGAAAATTCTGCACTGGCACTCCGTTTTCCTGATTGTCAACCTCCTTACTCCAACACCATTCCGGGAAAACAACAGTTATACTTTATTTCATTCTCTACTCCTTCATAGACTCTTTGCAAAAAAAAAATCTCCTTTATTCCTACTGTTCTGAAAGCATAAACCATAATCAAATCAAATCTACCAATGTTCCTGGATGCAGGTAGCAATCTGTGACATACAACCATTTCTTCAAGTTTATCAAAGTCTATCTCTTATCATCATTCTCTCCATTATAATGTAAACTCTTTGCTTTTGTATTTCTACATTAATCTTTAATACAAATAAATGAGTTTTATGTGAATAGATCAGACTTAATCTCAGGAATGTCTATGCTTCCAATTCTCCTCTCTCTATTTCCCCTTTCTCTTTCTTTTTGTAGATGCTTGTTAAATTTTCTATGTGACTGGAATTTAATAATTTTTTCACATATTTTCACATAGTCATGAGAGACTCCTGGTTGAACAGGAAAGCTTTTAAAGATGCATTGTGTTTTATCAAGTTAATTTTTTTTACAATCAACAATCAATAGTGGGATTTTGTGTTTTTCTATTTCTGTTAGTCATATGTATGACTAAAAGCTGTAGCATGGTCTAAAGAATCATCTTATATAGTCTAATTTTTCATCTCTTTATCAAAAGTACTTTTGATACATAAATAGATTATTCTCATAAAGATTCTATGCCTATTAAAAAAGAATCGTGTTTGTCTAGCTATTAAAAACTTCTCAGTTGTCAATAACTCTGTATTCATATTTCTCTAATTCATCTTAGTGTAGGCATTTGAAAGTAATAAAAATACATTTAAGATAATACAGAATTTAAATTCTTCATTTATTCAAACTTGTATTCCTCCTAATGGAACACAAAGAATAACATTCCATTTTCTGAATACTCTCAAATTCTAGTGCCATAAAACTACTTTATTCATAGTAGACAAATATTGGAAAGTAAAATGACACTAAAAATTGTCATATGGGAATGAAATTGTATATTAGGGGGCAATTAAAATGTTGCAACGGTCAGTTTCAGGGGAATCTGAAAAGACCTCTGAACTAATCCAGAGAAAAGAGAGGAGTACTAGAAAAAGAATCTATGCAATGATAATATTGTAGAGAAACATAAATTTGAAAGATGTTAAAACTCTGATTGACTCCATGATCAACCACAAATCCCAAATGAATGAAGACAAATCAGTGACTTTCCTCATGTGAGAGGGGTGATGAACTTAAAATGAAAAAAGTCACATTTTCAAATATTATCGATTATGTATCGATTGAGTGCTTTGTTTATTTGCTTATTCATTTATTTGCATTTCTCAATGGGTACTGAGACAGGGAGAGGGACAGATTAAAAAGAATGAGAAGTTTAAAAAATAATTATTAGTAATAGTATTATAGGATACCATATTTTAAGAAATTTTAAACTGTAAAATAAATCAATACAACATATATTATTGTTACTATTTTGTTATATCTTTATATGTAATGTTATTTTTATTTTAGTTTGGTATGTTTGTTAATAAAAGTTAGGAGTGTTAGAGCCAATTTATACTGGCTTAGGACAGTGTTTAATTTTCAGTGTGATAATTTACATCTTAGATAAATTTAGGGCTTATTTTATTGTTTTGATGGTTGTCTCCATTTAAGAAAGTAATGGGAAAAATAATGCAGATTAAATTTAAAGTGTGTCATGTATACATTTTTTTCCTGGAGAATTGATTGTTAAACATTTACCAACATACCCTTAATTATAATAAATTTCATCTATATCAGTCTATCATCTATGTATCTATATATCTATCATCCATCAATCTGGTTATCTAGTTCTCTGGGTCTCTATCTACTTACTTATCTAGTTATCTGCTTAGCTATCTGATCCAAGTAATTCCCAAAGTAAAAATTAGTGAAAGAAAAACTCAAGGGCCCCAATCAACCTGTTCCATTTTTGTATTGCTTTGAGTTTTAGGAAAAATCTCCCTTACACTGAGTCAAAAGCCTGCCTCCTTTTCACTGTCATTCATCGGTTTTATTTCAATTCTCAGGATACAAACAGATTAATCTCATCTTCCTTCTAAGGACAATCCTTCAAATACATCTAGAGAGCCGTCAAGTCCTCTCTAAAAATTCTCTAATTCTCACTAATTATCTTCAGATTCAATTCATTGTCCCATGTTTAATTGGATCCAGTCTTCTCCATATCATTTCACCCTCCTTGTGATTGTTTTAGCTCTTAGCATCTCAGATAGGATATACCAAACGAGGTTCTCCATCTCTTTCTCTTTTTTTTTTGACTCTCATCCCCAAGTGAATCTGACGGATGGAATGTGACTTCAGTATGAAGAGCCAGGTCATGATTAGAGGAAGTCTGGAATACAGCCTAGTGCCATTATCACCCATTTTTACAAATGAGGAAACAAGATGAGAAAAATTAAATTTCTTGCCAAGTGCTTGTCTACTAAAAGTGACTGAGTCTAGATTCGAGCTCAGATCTTTCTGACTCCAGGCCAGCATTCTATACACACTGTGCCATTCATAGCTTCCTGTAGACATTGAGAAAGGGAGGTCTTATTACTCTACACTCATAGAACTGAATTGGATTATTAAATTAGCAAAATGCTTTATATGTGTTATCTCTTGAATTCACAGAAATTTGCAAAATGTAATTTCCATTGTAAATTCTCTATATCATTCTTTTTAATTATATAGTTATATAGTGTCCAATGTTCTACTATGAATTAAGAGTCTTTTGCAGCTGCTGGGTGGTGCAGTGGATAGAGTACTGGCCCTGGAATCAGGAGGACCTGAGTTAAAATGTGACTTCAGACATTTAGTAATTGCTTAGCTGTGTGACTTTGGGCAAGTCACTTAATCCCATTGCCTTGAATAAATAAATTTTCTTTTAAAAAGTGTCTTTTTGAGGATAGATTCTTTGTGTTATGCTACTTTATGTTTCCCACAACTGTTAGTATAATATCTTATACAAGTTATCATTTTAGACTGAACCTATGATCTAACTCATGGCTTAGGTACAATCTCATGCCAGACTCCTAATTATAACAGAACCAGATTAAAATAGAACTGGGAAATATTTGACAGAGTAAGTAAAGCTATAATAAAATCACATTTCGAGTAATTTAATATGCAACCCATTATTAGATATAATATCTTTATGGCTTCTCTGTCATAAAATTTCTGATCACTTTTTACTCCATAGCCTTCCCTTCCCCCCCAAGAAAAAGAAAATAAAGATTCTTTCTCAAAGAAAGATAGCACTTGATTCTACAGAAAGCTCTACCTCTGTCAAACTTGGATCAATGGACTGCCATGAACAGAGAACCTCATGCCCAGTAAGGAAACTACCCCTACCTACCAAAGTATATCAATTACTCCACAACTTAAAAACTTTTGAGAGTTTTCTGGGAGCACAGAAAGGATATGGCACTTGCTCCCAGGTTCACAGGCAGTGAGTATGTGTGACCAATAGGGTTTAACACTTAGCTCCTCCTGACTCCAAGGCTACCTGTCGATCTGCTAAGGCTAAGTTATCCTGCCTTTCACCTAACCCCAAATCAAATGTATTATCTACTTAATAACTCATAATTGTTGTTTTCAGACAAGCATATATAATTTTACAGTATCATCAAAACTCAATGTTGTCAATGTAATAATAATTTTATGATAAATATATAATGCATCAAAACTGCTAGATTTATGTAGAATACAGATAAAAAGATGGTTCTCTAAGGGGAGATGGTAATATCATTAGGAAGCAAGGCAGACAAAAAGACTTGAAAGAGAAAATAATGCTAAGGTTATATAAAAATAAAAGGACTACATATTGTATATATTAATGCTGAGGAAAGTCAAAATAATAGGAAAGTATTTAGAAGTGGGTTTCATCTGATAAGATTTGCAAGTTCTAAAATCAAAAGAGGTTATAATAGAAGTGAAAAAAGTATACATCTTCACAAGAAATAAATCTGAATGGAATCGGATGAGCTCTTTGCTGAATAAAAGTAAATTTATATAGTATTCATCTATCTGTGGAATCATGATTTATGGTCTCTTCATTTTATTTTCTAGTATACCAATATTTCTGTAACCTGAATGAAGTGGGTATCCCTTCTAAGACACAGGTTACAACCCACCCACGCCAACTCATCTAAAGCATAGGATTGGACGGGACTTATTTTTGGTTGCCCAAACATAATATACCAAAACTTGTAAAGATAACAGTGAAATACGGTCAAGATTTCTTATGGGAGACATAAAATAATGACTACCTCCATCCTTTTTTTCTTACTAGTTTTAACATATAATTGCTATTCTTAATTCAACAGAAGATAGGATCTAAGATGTAGACATGGGAGCAATTCTTAGAAGCTATCTAGTCTTTTCATCTCATTTTACTTTTTTTTAGGTTTTTTCAAGGCAAACAGGGTTAAGTGGCTTGCCCAAGGCCACACAGCTAGATAATTATTAAATGTCTGAGGCCGGATTTGAACTCAGGACCGGTGCTCTATGCACTGCGCCCCTCTAGCTGCCCCCCCATCTCATTTTACTTATGAAGGAACTAAAACTGAAAGAGGGTAACCAAGATCACAGCTAGTAAGTGGAAGAACCAGGATTTGAATTCAAAGCTCTTGACTTCAATTCTGGCACTTCTTCTACTCAACTGTATCTGCAAGGGATCTTAGAAGTCATTTCCTCTGACTCCCTATATTTTACAGATGAGAAAAGTCACTCAAGAGTTACGCAACTTGCCCAAGGTCATAGAAGTAAGTAGTGGAGCATATATATATACATATACATATACATATATATATACTACATTTTAGAAATATGCTATCCAGAAATAAGTGGATAAAATCCTATTATTTTATTTTCAGAATGTTCAGTTCTGTGATACCAAGGATTGTCTCCTTTTGGATTTGTATAACCAGCACCTTGTTCAGCCCCTGCCTCCAAGTGGGCACCTAATAAATATTTGCTGATTGATTCACTTTGAATAGAAACTGTTTACAATTGGGGTACTGCTTGGCTAAAATCTAATCAACCTTTAGATGAGAAGTAAATGAAGGTGGTATTTTTTATTTAGGAATGCTGTCAATCTTAGGATGGGTGCTTTTAAAGAATCCAACAGTAGTAACTACTTTGTTAAGGTCTGGGTATTGAATAGCCTCTAGAGATATTTCCCCATGGTCTAAGGAAGTTACCAGAGGATGCTAGAAATAAATTCAAAATACAGGATGGGGTTTCTGCCACTCTCTCCTGGTTATGTATTTGTTGTGGCCAGAATATGTTTTCCATCTGTTAGATGGGCACTCAAGGCAAATTGTGCTTTGCAGAAATTGGACCTATTTGAGGGGGTGGAATTTTAGGCTCCATCACATTCCACATACAACTTGAAATATATCACATTAAAATGCTATAACATCATCTGGCAGGAGTGATGGGGGAAAACAAGATACATTTTTCTCTCTATTTCAAAAGGCATTATTTAAAAAAAGAATATATAGACTGCCTTATTTTTCCCCCTTATACAGAAGTTATTCACTGCATAATTGTATAGCAAAGGACCTTGCAACAACATTATGCAAACTCATTATCACATAGATTAAGCCAAAGGAAGGAGATTCCTTTATTCTTTCACTTAAAGACTATTTACCAGTGCTAATGGGTAAATATATTTCCATGGTTCCAAAGTCCAACATCAAACAGTATACTGTTGGAAGAAATTTAAATTATTATTCTTTGCACCCATAAGAATCAACCCACCACCAAAGTGGTCTGAATTAAATTGATATGAAAATTTGCCTTTAGGTTATATGCTTGATTTATTAGATATAATACCCTATGAATAGGCTTCTCTGCCATAAAATTTCTGATCACTTTTTACTTCATAGCCTTCCCTCCCCGCCCCCCCAAGAAAAAGAAAATAAAGATTCTTTTTCAAAGAAAGAGAGCACTTGATTCTAAGGAAAGCTCTACCTCTGTCAAACTTGGATCAATGGAGTGCCATGAACAGAGAAGTAAGACGGAATCCACTATGTTGACTAAGCTCCATTAAACAATATTCCTACCAATCAATAATGAATAATTGACAAGATAAATACAGTATTAGCAGAAGGATGCATTTTTACTGAAGCATTTAAGATGTATACTGGGGGAATAAAATTAGTCTAACATGCATAATCATTAAATGGGAAGAAAAACAATAAATGATTTGTTGCAATGTAATGCATTCTTAGTGACATTCAGGTTGATGGTCAATCAGTATCTTCTAACAAAAGGGAACACAATTATATTTGAGCATGGGAGAACACAATAGTCAACATGTTCTTCAAAAATAAGGCAATATATCCAATGAAGGGTGGCTCCAAAAGTTTGCCCTGCTTTTCAACTTAACTATTGGAATTTTTTTTTTACTCAGATGAAAAGTGAGGAATGTGAAAGTAGCCTGACATTTTGAAGCTAGAGAAATGAAAGTTAATAAGTGGGGCAACGTGTGGGACAGGTATCTTCAGATTCTATTGCATGATGATTTTTAAAACCAGGCTTTCAGATTGTGACTCATCCACATGGATACATGTACACATGACCACATTTTTCTGTTTTGTTTTGTTTTTGCAAGGCAGTGGGGTTAAGTCACTTGCACAAGTTCACATAACTAGGTAATTATTAAGTGTGTGAATTCAGATTTGAACTCAGGTCCTTCTGAGGACAGGGCTGGTATTCTATTCATCATGCCATGTAGCTGCCCCTATATTTTTAAATTTTAAAATAAAAAGACATGGCAGTCATATAGAGTTGCTCCAGATTTCATGGACTCCACCCCTAATAGCCCAACACTATCTCTGACCAAGATCACAGTTTCCCAAATGGGTTTTTCTTTTTCTTTACATTTGTTCTTTGAATTTTTTGACATTTGCTATCAAGGAATTTGACTTTACTGGGGGCATGTCAGTATTATAGAGTCTTACCGCAATATTCAAGTAAGTATGCTACAATTCAAATAACTGCCCGTAGATAAAAGGAACATTTGTACTTTGGTTATATAGGCCTATTGATAAATACTGTAACATATATTGACATTTAGAAGAGGGGAAAATAGAATAATAATAATAATCATCTTATTACTACAAATAATAAAACGGACTTCACCATGATTTC
This sequence comes from Macrotis lagotis, assembly GCF_037893015.1. NCBI lineage: Eukaryota > Metazoa > Chordata > Mammalia > Peramelemorphia > Peramelidae > Macrotis > Macrotis lagotis. The sequence goes on along the minus strand of NC_133664.1, from coordinate 31,692,162 downwards.
ACTGAAATAGAAAACTCCTAGATAAGTTTCTTAAATTAGAATCTATGAACATATGTTTTTTTTTTAAAATCTTCATTTCAATATAAAGATTTTCTTTGTAATCTATTGTGTTTTATTTTATGTTTTTAAAAACACATTCTTCTGAGAAAATCTCCATTGAACTTACTAGACTACCAAAGGACTCCATGATAGAAAAAAGGAGAAGAACCCCTGTCCCAGGTAAAGCAACTTTCTCTAGCAAAGGAGTTTGTCAGCTTCCCTGGAACTTAGAATCTTAGGGACTCTCTTAGGGCAGTGAGATGCTAAACATATTTAAAACAACTAATAACTTAATAAATCCAGTCTTATTGTAAACTTTTGGAAACATAACAGATTTGGAAGTAACAATAAATCTGTAAGTATTAACAAAGCACATAATCCATCTCTATACAGCAACTAAAATTATCATGCAGACATCCTTTTCAGAAAGCAAGCAAAGAACCAAACAGACATTTTCTCTTTTGTACTTGATAAACAGGTTAAAAAAAAAACCCTAAATATATCTTTGGAATAGGCTATCAGTTCACTGAGAAACAGGAAGGATTAATTACAAAACTATGACATTAGATTTGTCCAAAATAACTGAAAACACTTTCTCTCCCAATGCCAAAACAGATAAGATCCAAGAATGAAATCACAAAGATCCTCCAAGGGTGACATCCAAATAAAGTAACCCAACATTATGTTGACAAAGATGCATTGAATAACTAGCTAACACTAATGAATGTGTTTATTGAAATAGAAGAGGTTCTGATAGTAATTCATACTGGTCATTGTCACTAGAAATTATTGAAGAATTATTCTTAAGGAAACCAGATTAGTTGACACTGCAGAACATTCAAGGGAAGGATAGAAACTCTTTGACATGGTTAAAATTGAAGCTGCAAAATTTGGCACCTACAGAATACTAAACAAACAGTGACCTGGTGGCTTGAATTCTCTATCGAAACCTTGTTCTATTTCATGGATTGACAGGAAACAAAAGCCCATGCTACAAGAACTGACTTTGAGGTATCCTTGACAATTCAACCAATAAACTATGCTGGAAAAATAGCTTTATCATAGACTAAAAATATTCCTCACACTCTCTTGGCTATAACATTGATGTAGAACAATTTAAGGACATTATTTTTAATATATTTCACTACACTGAATACTTATAATCTCGAAGCTACATGGGGGGAAATCTTTCAAAATAGAAAGATGTGTCAGATGAGAAGAAAATAATTTAGAAATAGGATGAGGTACCAATCTCCCTCATTTTCCTTAGTTCTTCCTGGAGTGATATTAAAAATACTTTTAGTGAGCCTGCAGAGAAAAAATTTTATATTCTACTTCTTTAACTACAAAAATGTTTCATTTATTTGTACAATACTCCTTGGAATACTTAACATAAAAGAATAAAAAGATCCTTGAAAGTTACATAAGCACTATCTGCAGCTTACATATATGAACAAATAAATATGCACATATAAGCCATCAAATAAGAATATTTTTAAATATAGAAATGATAGTGATATTTATAGACAACAATTAGAGATACTCCAGATACAATGTCACCAAAGAAGAGCAGTATTAGACAAATTGATATAATTTTTATAGGATGACAAAAAAGGAAATAGAAGGACTGATTTCAGTGATACAAAAAGGAGAGATAACCACAATTGTGAATTCCAAATAAAGTTTTCTTTAAGGAGTTAAGACTTAATGAACAATGCAATTTTTGTAATAAAACTTACATTTTCACATCACATCACTGTGGTAATACAAATTAATTATCAACCAATAAATGGAAAGGAATGACCTCATCGTCACTCATGAGAATTCATAAACTAATTAGGTTGGTTGCAAATCTCCATTCTATGAAGAGAGACACCAAAATATAGTCAAGGTTTTAGGAAGAAATTCAGTAGAGTAGAATTAGAACATTTTGACAGGAAAAACTCATGTATGTAATTGGGTAAACATAGCAGTGATCCCCAAAATATAAACACATTTTAATTGATTTTTCTATATTGAAAAAATGCAACCTTCAAACCATGCGGAATGAAAATCTTTCTTTTTACCCCCTTTTTAAAATATTTACTATTCTTAGCATTTAAAAATTAGTTTCAAATTTTCTCTCACTCTCCTGCTCCTGCCCAATAAGGTAAGCAAAATGATATCCCTTGCATATGTTAAATCATAAACCATATTTTTATATTAGCCATGTCACAAAAAAGAAAAAAATGAGAAAAAAATGAGAAAATTAAACTTTGTTGTCAGAGTGAAGGCTTTTCTTAAAAAAATCAATTATTCAGGGGCAGCTAGGTGGCACAGTGGACAGAGCACTGGCCCTGGAGTCAAGAGTACCTGAGTTCAAATCCGACCTCAGTCACTTAATAATTACACAGCTGTGTGGCCTTGGGCAAGCCACTTAACCCCATTGCCTTGCAAAAAAACATCAATTATTCCTCAATTGATGGATATCCCTTCAATTTCCAATTCTTTGTCACCATACAAAGAACTGCTAGAAATAATGGTGTGTAATATATCCTTTTCTTTTAAAAAAAAAAATCTTGCTGGCGTACCTACCTCTAGTATTGGTATTGTTGGTAGAAATGATATGCACAGTATTTTAGCCTGTTTGGAATGATTTAAAACTGTTCTCTAGAATGATTGGATTTATAGAGAGAGCTTTAGTATACCTCTTCCTTTCACATTCACTCCAATAGTTTTCCTTACTGTGTGAGGTGGTACTTGAGAGTAGTTTTAATTTGTATTTATTTAAACAGTAGTGATTTGAAGCATTTTTTCATATAGCTTTGATTTCTTCTGAAAACTTCTTGTTCATATCCCTTTACCATTTATTAAGATGAAATGTGGGAAAGGAATATAGTCTATCCCTGTGCACTGGTATGGAGAATATCTTGGTGAGGAAACTCCTTCTGCCAGTGCACATTTGCAGCGTTCACCACCACAGAATTCTAAAGAGTTAGCTCGTTGTGTAAAGCTCTAAGATCAAAATTATTTGATTAGAATTATGTCACAAATGAAACTTTGCTGGATATCTTCTTGGTTCTGTGACAGGATTTCTATCTTCGACACTATACTCCCTCCACTTTAAAAGCATAACTTTCCAAAATTAAAATAGCATGTTCAAGTTAAAATATTATATGGAAACACTTTGAAAGAAATGTACAAATGAGATACATAAAGAGGGACTGGCTCCCATTATTCTAAGTGTACCTTGCCCACTGTATTAATTAGCTGCTCCCCAAAGTAAAATTTCCTCCAGCACCCCCTAGAGGAACTTTGGGCAAAGATATTAAATGTTTGTAAATATGCTTAACAGAATCTTAATTTTTCCTTTCTCTTTTCTCCCATTTTTATACAAATCTCCATGAACTGACCTTCTGCAAGATTGTTGGTAACTTTTCTTCTTGTTTATGTAGAAGGCTTCCTCAGAGTGTCAATGTCATCCTACTTGCCAGTGGTCGGCTTTTAGCTCAAACCAGTTGGCATCTTTCCAGAAAGGGAATTGCCCAACTAGTCTAAAGTTAATAGTTTTTTTAACCTTGTGATCATTAATGCTTCATATTTCCTTTTTCAGTTCAAAAAAGGCAGGAAAAAAAGGACAAGCTATGTGATGCTGATCTAAGACTATGAATAACCCTGTGATTTTTTTTTTCTTTTCCAATCATTATAAGATTACTCTGGCAAAAATCTTTGTACATCCTTCTCCTAACTCCTTTGAAGCACACCATTTGAATTACTGTTAATTTAAAGAGAATGGCTAGAGATTATCCTTTATCCTGCCTCCAAACTCTTAGCCCCTTTCAAGAATCTTAAAGAATCTTTGTCTTTTTTTCTTTACTGAGCATCTTAAAGTACACTTACACATAACAGAACAATGTGATTTTTCTATTAGAGAATCAGAATCTTGGGAGTTAGAAAAAAACTCATCTAGTCTAATATTTTTCTGGGAATGAGAAAAGCATTTATATAGCAGATGTTATGTACCAAGCTCTGAGCTATAGGATTTAAAAATATTTTCTCATTGATCCTCATAACAACCTGCGAGGTAGGTGCTGTAATTATTCCCATTTTAGAGCTGAGATGAATGAATTGTCCAAGGTCACATGGCTAATAATTGTTTCAAGTCAAATTTGAACTCAAATCTAACTCCAAGCCCAATGCTTTACCCGCTTTATCACCTAGTTGACATTTTTCAGAACAGAAATTTCCAAGACAACATAATAAGCAATAGATGATCCATTCTTTTTTTTTTAAGATTTCTAGTAATGGACTACTTAGCACCTCCCCAAGAAGACTTTATTCTTTACCACAAGCTCAAATTAGGAGCTAAGGTAAGTCAACAAGTATTTATTTTGGGTTTAATGGGCACGTGCCAAACACTAGGAGCACATAGAAATTCAAAAAATATTCTCTGCCCTTAAAAATATTGGTATGTAAACAATTATGTGCAAACAAGCTATAAACAGGATGAATTGGAGATAATCAGCAGAAAGAAGACACTAGTAATCAATGGGAACAGAAAATATTTCTTGTAGAAAGAAAGATTTTTAATCATACTTTAAAGAAGACTAGAAAGCCAAGAAACAAGAGATGAAAAGGAGATAATTTCAGGCATAAAACTCAACCAATGAAAACACCAAGAGTCAGGAAATGAAGCATATGTAGAATAAACATGATGATGATGTTTGTCATTTGCTCTGGAAGAAGGCCATGACATCAGGGAGGTATTTGTTTGAGTAAGAGGGCTGTGCTAAATCAACACTCACTTTCTCCTCTGGAGCTATCTGGGTCCAGTGACCAGATATGAATCAGGACTTCTGTAGATGACCCCAGACGCAAGGCAACCAGAGTTAAGTGGCTTGCCTAAGGTCACACATTTGTCTGAGATCAAATTTGAACTCAGGTCCTCCTGACTCCAGGGATGGTACTCTATTCACTGTGCCACCTAGCTGCCCTAGGATAAGCAACAAAGAAGTCAATAGAACTAGGTCAGAATATGTAAGTGGATGTAAGGTATAAGAGTACAAGAAAGGTCGGCCAAATTGGGAAGGACTTTAAATGGAAAAGAGAACATTTCATATTTGATAGAAAGGTTTTTTTTTTCCTTACTTGGAAGTTAAATTTACTTCTCTGCATCTTTTAGGCACAATTCTTAGGTTTAGGGGACAAACAGCTCAAGTCTGAGCATTTCTTAATACATAAGGCAGTTCTTCAAAAAGGAAATATTGGCATGTGTACTCTCCCCTCTGCACCGAGGATGTCAATCAGAATTGAAATGCCATTTGTAATTGTAGACAGCTAAAATGCTTGCCCTAAAGTAAAAAGTTTTTAACATTTTTGGGTCATGAACCATGAAAGTCGGGATGGAACCCTTCTCAGAATTATGTTGTAAATGTGGAAAAAAATAAGATGTAGGATCACAACATTAAAATACAATCATCAACATTTCAGAGAAATAAGGTCACAATCTCTTGGTTAAAAAACCCTAAAGTCTTCTCTTCTCCAGAGTAAACAACCCTTGTACTTTCAACTGAAGATCACATAATTTTCTCTTAAGCCTTCTCCTTATCTCAGTTTCCCCAACTTTGGGAACTCCTCAATTTGTTAATGTGCTTCCTGAAATATGTCCCATAAAAGTAAAAAAAAACAGATACAGAGTGTTTCTCCACATTTTGAGTCAGTCCCTTGTTTTTATTAAACAACATCAAAAATATATGCAGAAATTACCTTCTGAAAAAACTTCATGACTTCTGAATAAATGCTTTGGTTCTTTTGTTTGTTTGTTTTGGTTTGTTTTGTGTTTGGTTGTTTGTTTATTCTTACAGAAGAACAAATTCACTATTTTTGAAGGTAGTTTCAAGGTAAAAAGATTTGAAATCTTTGTTCAATCAATATTTCTGGTCATTTCAAATAAAGCCTTTCTCCAATCATGTGGCAGGTCAGCAGCAGAGGGAAGATTAAAACCTAATCTTTGTCCTATTGCATTGGAATATGTCCTAATCCTTAATGGGAATTGGGTTTAATTGACCCAGTACTGAACTAGCAATGAGAAAATGTGACATCTAGTTCAACTTCTGGCTCTCAATTAATACCTGACTAAAGGTAGGCAAGTCACTGAGTGTCTCTTGGCCTTCAATGTCTTCTACAAAATACAAATGTTGATAACCTGCACCACTTATCTTATGCATTCTACATGAAGATAAAATGTCATAAGGATTATATCAATACCATATATATATAAGTTATTATTATTTCATTATTGGTATTATTATCAGAGATCCAAATAACATATGCATGACCTTGGTCATCACCATTAGAAAAATAATAAATAATTTATAGGGAATGCCCACTGTCTTCACTTTGTATTGGAATGATATCATTATTTAAATAGTTCCAAATCCAAATATAAGAACAAAACTATATTTACCAAGTAAATCTGCATCCATAAAGTTTGATTTACCTTCTATTTTATATGAAAGCAATGCATCCTATCAGGTCTCCCTCTTTATAAATATAAACAATCTCCTAATTTTGAAGGATGCTGAGCTGTTGGGGGGAAGGAAGGACTGAGTGCAAAAGGAGTAGTTCCTAAAACTCCATTGGTCATCATAACTAGATGTATAGGCAATGGGGGAGTAGAGATATTGATGGGGGGTCCCTAAAGAAATCTCAACTCTGCCACTTAATACTTTTTTAACTGTGGACAAATCTTTCTCAGTCTTAGTTACTCATGAATTAAACAAAGGGAAAGAAGCAGTGGGGTACAGTGGAAAAAACAGTGATTTGTTAGAAGACAACAGTTTGTGTGGAAACTCCAACATTTATTGTGTAACATTCATTAAGATTCTAAACCTCTCTGGGTCTCAATTACTTCACCTATAAAATAAAGGAACAAAGGCAATGTGATATAGCAAAAAGAACAATACTTTTAGGGGCAGAAGACCTGTGTTCAAACTTTACCTTTTCCACTTCTACTGATGTGAATTTGGTCAAGTCACTTGACCTCTCTTGGCTTCAGTTTCTTCTATGACAAGAGGGTTGGGCTAGATGTCCACTAAGAAGCCTTCTTTCTCTAAATCTATGGTACCCATGCCTAGATGACTCCCCCCCGACACACACACACAAGACCTTTCCACTCCTAGATGTATGAATGAGATCTTGGCCAAAAATAAATTCTTTGTCTTCCATGAAAATGATACTAAAGGCTGAAATTTAGGGAAGCTTGGGAGGGATAGAGCTCTTAATAATTTCAGGTGGAAAATTAAGCTAAACTATGTAAAATGCCCTGTTTAATGGGGAATAATTACCGACCTTGTGTGCCTGTTTGTAATGTTGAATTCAGGAAGATTCCATATGCTATGGAAATCCAATCAGTGTTGTTCTCCTGAGGCCAGAGTCATAGCATTGCCTCCAGTCCAAATGCTTCCCCATATGATTGAGTTCTCCAAGATCATTAATCTAGCAAAGAAGCATTGCTTACATTATATTTGCACTCATTAACCAGAGTAGATGATGTTCTTGCTTTCCAAATTTTGATAAAAAGGGGCAGCTAGGTGGCGTAGTGGATAAAGCACCGGCCCTGGAGTCAGGAGTACCTGGGTTCAAATCGAATCTCAGACACTTAATAATTACCTAGCTGTGTGGCCTTGGGCAAGCCAGTTAACCCGTTTGCCTTGCATAAAAAAAAAACAAACCTAAAAATAAAAAAATTAAATTTTTATAAAAAAAGGACCAAGAGAAAATGTTATATAATGAAAGTTCATCTTCATTTCCATGAAATCCTTTGTATTGTGAAGTGCAGCCTACCTAAGGTAATTCAAGAAGCATTCCATAAAAATGAGAACAATGATGATGAAGACAAAAACAAATAATAAACTTCTCCAGGATATTGTTGTTTCATTTTAGTCATGTCTATCTCTTCATAATCCCATTTGGGGGTTTTCTTGGCAAAAATACTTGAGTGGCTTGCCATTTCCTTCTCCAGTTCATATTACAGGTGGGGGAAACTGAGGTAAATAGTGTTAAGTGACCTGTCTAGGGTGATATAGCTAGCAAATGTCTGAGGTCAAATTTGAACTCATGAATGTGAGTCTTTGTGATTCCATGTTCAGTGCTCTATCTACTACACCACCTAGTTCCAGTTTTAAAACATTTATATAGTTCTTATTATGTGTCAAACATTGTACTTTAAGCACTTTACAAATGTTATCTTATTTGATATTCATGACAACTATAAAAGGCGTTGCTGTTATCTCCTTTCTGTAGATGGTAAAACTAAGGCAAAAGAAATTAAATGATTAAATAGGGTCACAGAACTGATAAGAGTGAGGTCATATTTGAACTTAGATCTTCCTGATTTCCAACCCAGATTTCCATCCACCACGCCTCCTGTCTCTGTCTGCAATGCACTTAGGCATAGTAGCATGACAGAACAGAAAGATTTGGAGTCAAGAAAACATAAATTAAAAACCCTTTAGAGTCTGTCAAACCCTCATTTCCCACTTAGGAGTTGTGGGTTCCAGGGTATATAACAACTTTTCAGAACCATGTCCACCTCCTTTCTTCTAAAGGTTAGATAATTGTTACGGTCTAGGGAGAGTTCCTCTGTTAGTGAAGTCACAGCTCATTTTCATATTTATATCTTTGCATAAATTCTAAGCAGGAAGAAGTCAAAGACAAACAGAAAACAAAAACGATAAACAATATTGGTGCCCTTAAGAGCTCATATCCTTCTTGTCTCCTACAAATTCCTAGAGATTGTGATCTGCTATGCCCTGTACAATTGGAGAATTATGTTTGGGGATAACGCCAATACATGATGATGATGATGATGATTATGACAATGCTGGTGGTGGTGATGATGAGTAACAGTAACAATAATAGCAACAATAATAAAATAATATTTCATAGAGCCTTGAAGTTCACAAAACACTACATGTTGTCTCATTTGATCCTTATAACAAGCCTTGAGATGAGAAAACTGAAGCTGAGAGAGGTTAAATTCTAAAAAAGTAGGTAAGGGAAAAATGAAAACACTTCTTTTGGAGAAGTAAAAAAACCAGGGACAATGCTACTGTGAAGTCATTTGTAAAGTGATATAGGAGTGATGGATCCTTAGTTCTGTCTCTGCAACTAAAGGGGCTGTGGGATCTTGGGCAAACCTCAACCTCTCTGGGTATCAGTTTCTTCATCTTAAAAGTGTCTTCTTTGTCCCCTTCCAGGTGCAACATCAGTCTCTTCATAAAGGCAAAAATAGAATTGATTTCAAAGTCATTTTGACCATTTGTAGGGTTTTGACAATTAAATTTTGTTGGATTCACATGTATCTGGAATTCAGGAAAGAATCACAGTCGACAACTATCATTGAACTGCAGCAAGCCTCCTAGGGAAAGGAAGCTGACGTCCCAACATGCCATGCTTTGGAATTCGGAGCCACTGAAGAAGTCGATTCAAGGGGAAGTACATTCAATATAGGACCTATTCTTTGAGTTTGCGATTATTCCTAACACACAAATTCACTGAAACGTGTTTAATTAGGAGGTTGACAGCAGTGTCACATAGACTTTTGTAGTTATTTAAAGCTAATTAATTTAACCTGACCTTTCCCTGCAAAAATAAGGCACAATAGACTAAGACCGATAATTGATTCTGGAGCCTCAGAAATGGTTCAAGGAAATCACAGCTGTGCTTCAGAAGAGTTCTATTTGCTGAGGAGTATGAACTATTTTTAGTCCTTGGTTGAGAAGGCTGATTTTTTTTTTAAAAAGGGGCCATCAGCTGATGTGTGACCCATAGTGTCAGATACTGTTGGTGTACAGATTTACAATAAATGAATCTGAGAGTCAACTCCAAACATAAGGGCATTTGCTTAGAGGTGAGTCATTTGAATACCTAGTTATGGATATATATTTGTATTTCACTGGAACATCTTGAGTCCTCCCTGTGCTTCTTGTAACTTTATCCAATAATTTAAGAATCTCTCAAATCTTTTTGGCATGGGTCTTTGCTCTACTGAAGTGGACCACAAGCCTTCTATAACCTTAGTTGAAGGTAGCTGTGCCTGAGGGGGGAAAATCATCAATCTGTGACTAATACTGAAATGATCTTTTTCACAACTGAACTAGTCTTGTCCTTGGCAGACAGATATCTAAACTGTTGCAAGACTATATTTGGAATCTTCTGTCTTGAAAACTTTTCTTGTAGTTGTTTGTTGCTTCAGTTGTGTGCAATTGGGATTTTCTTGGCAAAGATACTGGAGTGATCTGCTTTTTCCTTCTCCAACATATTCTACAGATGAGGAAACTGAGGCAAACGGGGTCAAGAGCAGTTGGTATTTCAGTGAAATTAATTTTCTCACTCTTTCCAACCAAGATCCTTAAGAAATTTTAATGATACCATAATGAAACTAAGTAATGATGAGGATACTATTAAGGTTTAACCCCAACCCCTTTCACTCCTTCCCAGTTTGCACTGGTGATCTCAGATTATGAGATAATATATGCTTACTTTTTCTTTTTTTAATCTCAGGAGGTATAGACCCAACTATCTGGGGTTTCTAATATTATCATATATAGGTTTACTTTCAGAGTGCTATCCAATATCAACCAATCAGTAGGACTCTATGAGCTTTGATTTTAAAAGTTCTGTTTTTATTGACAAAAAAACCTATTTTATTTCCTCTTCTACCTCCTCTACCAATGAAAACATAGAGCAAGAAAAAGAAAACCCTTATAATAAATGTGCAATATAAATAAACTAAACTAAAATCTATATTGACAATATGCATGTATCTGTGGAGAAGAAAAAAGCAAATCATGCCAGTATATTTGCCAAGAATCTTCAAATCGCACAAATTGAAATGAACAACTGCAAGAAAATATATATTACACAAATGTGTACACACAAATAATAAATATGCATGTATGCATATGTCATTCTGTATGATGAATCCTTCAAATCTACTCCAAGAGGTAGGCAGCATGTTTCATATTGTGTCCTTTGGAAACATTATTTTTTAAAATTATTCAGAGTTTTTATATCTTTTATATCTTTTTTTATATCTTTACATTTTAAAAGATTTTTAGTACCTAATTTGTTCTTTTTATTCTTTTGACTTCACTATTCATCATTTAATACAAATCTCCCCAGGTTTAATTGAAATTATCCCATTCAATATTCTTTAAAATTAGTTTTAATTTCTTTTATTTGTTTCAAACACTTTCTTTTTGTTCCCCCATTCCCAGACCTACTGACATGGAAAGAAAAACTATAACCCATTACAAATTATATATATATATATATATATATATATATATATATATATATATATAAAATCATAAGCACAATTCTCATATTAGACTTACAAAATATATTTTTTAGGTTTTTGCAAGGCAAATGGGGTTAAGTGGCTTGCCCAAGGCCACACAGCTAGGTAATTATTAAGTGTGTGAGACCAGATTTGAACTCAGGTACTGCTGACTCCAGGGCCGGTGCTTTATCCACTACACCACCTAGCCGCCCCCACACCTAGCCACCCCTACACAATATTTTTAAAAAGAAAACATGTTTTGATTGTACTGTACGTTAAATATCTGTTTGTAGATAACCTGTGTCATCATGAGACCTTTGTAAGTGTGGTTGTTCATTTGGTCATGTTGATCAAAGTTATTAAGATTTTCATAGTTGACTGTCTTTGCAATAATCTTGTTTCCATATAAATTGTTCTCTTGGTTCTCTCTTCACTTTATATCAAATCATACAATTCTTCTCAAGTTTTTCTGCAATCATTCCATTCATAGTTCCTTATAGCACAATAATATTATTAAAATACATCTATATACCATAACCTGCTATCAATTTCCCATTTGGTGGGCATCCCCTTAGTTTTTCACTTCTTTGCCACTATCATAGGTGACACTCACAAAACTTCTACAAATATTTTTGTACATATGGGTCTTTTCCCTCTTTCTTTGATCACTTGGAATATAGAATTAATAGTGTTATCGTTTTGTCAAAGGGTACATGCAGGCTAATAGCTTTGGGGGCATAGTTCTGAAATGATTCCTAGAATGGTTGTATTAGTTTACAACTCCAGTAGTAGTGCATTAGTATACCTCTTTTCTTACAGCTTCTCCCACACTTGGCATTTTCTTTCATTTTAGGGGTATTAAGTATTACCTGAGAATTGTTTTAATTTATATTTTTCTAATTATGAGTGATTCAAAATATTTTATGTGACTACGATAATTTGGATTTCATCTTTTAAAAACTGTCAATTCATATCATTTGATTATTTTTGACTAGGGACATATTTTTTTAAAAAAATTGACTTGGGGGCAGCTAGATGACACAGTAGATAGAGCACTGGCCCTAGAGTCTGGAGCACCTGGGTTCAAAATATGACCTTAGATACTTAATAATTGCCTAGTCGTATAAACTTGAACAAGTCATTTAACCCTACTGCCCTGCCAATTTTTTAAAATTCAGTTTCATATCTTGCTTAAGTGATATTTTAAATTTAGATTCATTCGTTTTTTATCTTACAAACAATATTCATTTATATACCTCCTGTGAATCTCACTCTCTCGTTTAGTTATAAACTTTTCTCCTGTCCATATATTATCTGTCAGAAAATTTCTTAGCTTCAGCTTCCCGATCTGTAAAATGGGAATTATAGGGTTTATAGATCCTATATAATCTTATTTTTGAAGATCAAATAATAAAAATGTAAAATATGATCCAATGATAACTGTATTATTTTTCATCATTTCATTTACTTTCAGCATGCAATAGTCATAGCATTTTGATCAACTATAAAAAATTCTAATAAGGCATTTGGAAGATGAAGTTATTTTGTCTTTTCTTAGAACAAAAACAATAAAAAAATCATGGATGGAAAATACAGTTTTGCTGCCTGCTGACCATACCCTCTCAGTTCAATTAATATAGTTCTCTTGACTCCAAAGATTTTTTTTTATATGTTTTTGCTGAACTGTGGGGCTTTCCAAATGACAGAATGTCTGCTTAGGAGAAGACACAAGGGATTAATTGATTGTGATTAGATTGTTGGCTCTCTCCTACCTTTACAACTGTACTTTGTCTATCTTTTAATATAGCTGTTTGCTCTTAAAAAAAGCAACAAAAAATCTACTCATGGATCTTTTTTTTTTTTGGTTTGTTTTTAGTTTTTACAAGGCAATGGAGTATGTGGCTTGCCCAAGGCCACATAGCTAGGTAATTTTTAAATGTCTGAGGTCACATTTGAACTCAGGTACTCCTGACCCCAGGGCCGGTGCTCTATCCACTGTGCCACCTAGCTGCCCTCAAATCATGGATCTTTTTATCTGGAATACCAGTTAGTAAGCAAGAAAAATCATGTCTTTGAATTTTCTCTCTCTAATGCCTTCTGGTACTGGTTTTCGTATTGTATTCTCAAGACAGAAACTCATCTAGATTGATATATTGACTCTTCTATGAACTTTCCAAAGAGAACAAAACTTTGACAGCTGGGGCCGTTGTGCAACAACAATACCTCGCTTAAGCAAACCAATACCACCAAGATTAAACAATAAATAGGGAATAATAAAAACTGTTGCCTCCATGCATGAAAGGTTACGGGAAAATCTATTCACTTTCCAGAGTTATTACTGAAGTTTTGGGATAAGAATCAGGTATTCATGAAAATGATTGTGGATCAGGTTCAGCTTGTCATCCTTTTAGAAAACCAGAGTAGGAATGGAGGTGACCTTTACTGAACACACAATGGCACCTATTTTTTAAAGAAAAAAAAAAGTACAGGAGAAATAAAAAGAAAATAGTCGTTTCATAAACTCTCCCTCAAAACAACCAATTCAGTTGGCTCCTGAAAAAGTTTTTGGCAATGGTGAGGTTCTTTATGGAAGCACTATACAGCTAATGAACAAATGGCATAAAAGTGGTGGCATCTTCAGCCTCACTTAAATTGTGAGCCACATGCCAATCAGAATTTCAAATAACATTATATCTTCCCCTACCAGTTGGCACATTTTTAAAGATTGTATAAATATAAAATCTGCTGTAAAATAAAAGAATGATCTACAACATGCAGCTTTGTAATGGTTTCCCATAATTTCCACAACCAAATGGAAGAGCTGTTTCCCATGCAAATATGTATCTCTATATTATGTCGGAATCTGCTGAAGCTTTTGGCTAATTCTGTAGACCTTGATAAAGGGAACTAAATTGCTTAGGGAGAAAAATCACATCTTTTCCATTTTCCCTGTAAAGAGCATGTGTGAGCATGTGGAAGGGGTGGAGAGTGATTAGCATGATCACCACTAATGGTGTTTACGTTCAATGGATTTTCTCTGCATAATGTCAGACAGCTTTCAGGGACTCACATTAAATAATATCCTCATTAAAAAATCATTCTAAAAACCATTATTGATGGGTATCAGTATGTGACAAATTGATATTTCCTCTTCCATCATATTAAAGATATGACAATAGAATGTACAGTGTATCATCAGCAGATTGGATTTGAAGTAGATAAAAAATGATGTCCTTATCTATATCGGGTGGTTTCATAACTGTCTTCTCAGAAAGAACTTCATTATTTATTATTTGATCATTTGACCTACACAGATTAAGCCTTGGAAAAAAGATGTCAAATTATTTTTAAAGTAACTGATGCTTTTTTGTATATTCAAAAATTCACTATTTCTTAAAATAAAATTCACAGTGTTTCATTTTGCAGGTAAATTAATTTGTTTAAATAGGTTAATCATTCTGATGTTCTGTTTCCTTTTGTATATGACTGAGGTGTTAGACTTGAATGATGGATCATAAAGAACAGTACTAAGAATTTGGAGAAAAATGTAAGGAATATATAAACAAAGAAACATGACGATTTTAGGCAAAAAGGTATTTTCATAAGAAAACAAAAGCAGATATATAGTTAGCTTGGTTGAGAAGTTGATACTTGAGCATGGAATTCAGATTTCAACTACAGCTTCAAAAGAAGGAATGAGGGTATATGGTACACACACACACACACAGTGGAAATCTAATCAAGATGGTCAGAAAAATCAATTGGGGAAAAGACCGCAAGTATATCTGACAAAACTACTACCAATGATAATATGTGTATGCTATAAGAGGAGGAAGAGAAGAGAGGACCAAAGACCTTATCCATGAAAAGAGTTTGTAGCAAAACAAATGGGTACAAATAACTTTCTCTCTATATAGATATAGGTGTCTTTATCTATACCTATATCTATCTATCTATCTATCTATCTATCTATCTATCTATGAGAGACAGGGGGGGGGAGAGGAGAGAGGAGAGAGAACACAAGCTCTTTATAACAAGCAAAGTAGACTGGAGAGCCTAATGAAGTGAAATTTAACTTTACAGATACAATTGAAGTTTAATAGGAAGAATTCATTCCTAGAAATTGTCTCTGAGTAGCTATATTTTATTTCAAAGGTAGTAAGATGGCATAGTGGAGAGAGAATTGACCTCTAGGGAGTCAAGAAAACCTGAGTTCAAATCCAGAAACAGTTGCTCACTAAATGTGTAATCCTTGAAAAATCATTGAAACTTTATCTGCCTCAGTTTCCTCACCTGTAAAATGGGGAGTGTAAGAGCTCATATTTTATGAAGTTGTTATGAAGGTAAAATGAGATAATATTTTAAAAGTATTTCACAATCCTTAAAGCTTGAAATAAATGATAGTTAATAAGAATAGTAAAGATCAAAATTTATTAATCTTTATTTTGTGCAAATATATACATATATATATATATATATGTATGTATGCATGAGTTGACTCCATTTGGCAGCCAGTTTAATGCTTATTGATTCTCTCTCAGAATATTATTTTTATATATATAGAATACATAGTCTTATGAAGGTAGTTATGTACTGAAAATTCAGTTATCTATCTATCTATGTATCTATCGCCTATCTACTGATCAATCTATGGACCTATCAGTGTATATATCTATCATCTCTTTATCACCCAGTACATGGACTACAGCTTAAAAATTCCCAGACTATATCTTGGGAAAGGTAGAGTAGTTTTGTATATTTGTGCTATATAGTCATATAAGGAGATACTGAAATCTGAGGAGAAAACCATGGTGGACAGACATCATTTCACAAGTATGCATGGTAGACTAGTAGGACAGCAGAACATAGTTGAGAATTGTGAGAAAGAAATATACACTTGTCATAGAAGGAAGAAAAGAAGGAAGGAAGGAAGGAAGGAAGGAAGGAAGGAAGGAAGGAAGGAAGGAAGGAAGGAAGGAAGGAGGAAGGAGGAAGGAAGGAAGGAGGAAGGAAGGAGGAAGGAAGGAAGGAAGGAAGGAAGGAAGGAAGGAAGGAGGAAGGGAGGAAGGAAGGAGGAAGGAAGGAAGGAAGGGAGGGAGGGAGGGAGGAAGGGAGGGAGGGAGGGAGGAAGGAAGGGAAGGAGGGAGGGAGGGTGGAAAGAAGGAAGGAGGGAAGGAAGGAAGGAAGGAAGGGAGGAAGGAAGGAAGGAAGGAAGGAAGGAAAAGAAAAGAAAAGAAAAGAAAAGGAAGAAAGGATGGAACAAAAGAAAAAGGAAGGAAGGATGGAATGAAGGGAGTAAAGAAAGAAGGGAGGGAGGGAGAGAAAAAGGAAGAGAGGGAGGGTGGGAGGTAGGGAAGGAGGGAAAGAAAGAAGGAAGGGAGGGAGGGAGGGAGGAAGGAAGGAAGGAGGGAAGGAAGGAAGGAAGGAAGGAAGGAAGGAAGGAAGGAAGGAAGGAAGGAAGGAAGGAAGGAAGGAAGGAAGGAAGGAAGGAAGGAGGGAGGGAAAAAGGTAAGGAGAAAGAAAAAAAAAGATCAAAGTGTTTTAGGAGTTTCACAAATATTAACTCATTTTGTCCTTACCTTAGTCCTGGGAAGTCAATGCTTTTATTATGTCCATTTTACAGTTAATGAAACAGATGTGCCTAAAGGTTAAGTGATTTTCTCAGCTCAAACTGTTAATAAATCTCTGAGACTGAATTTGAAGTTAAATTTCTTGATTCCAGGTCAAGCATTGCTTCATCTGTGTTATCTTTTTTATATAAATATTTTATCTGTTTTCCAATTAAATACAATAGTAGTTTCTACCTATCATTTTTTGTAAGGTTTTGAATTTTACAATTCTTCCTTCCTCCCTCCCCAGAAGGCAATCTGATAATATTTACATTTTTCCATGCTATGCACTGATCAAAATTTAATGTGTTGGAAGAAAAAAAACATATCCTTGAGGAAGAAATAAAATATTAGAGATAGCAAAATTATATAATACATAAGACAACATTTTTAAAAAAATTGAAGGTAAAAATCTTTGGTCTTTGTTTAAACTCCACAGTTCTTTTCTGGATACAGATGGTATTCTCTCTCATAAGTCCCCTAAAATTGTCCCTGATTATTGCGCTGATGGAATGAGCAAGCCCATTAAGGTTGATCATCACCCACATCTTGTTGTTAGGGTATATTATGTTCTGCTTCTGTTCATCTTGCTCAGCATCAGTTCATGCAAGTCTTCCCAAGCTTCTCTGAAATCCCTGATTTCTAATAGAACAATAGTATTCTATTACATGCATATGCTACAATTTGCTTAGCCATTTTCCAATTGATAGACATCCTCTCAATTTTGAATTCTTTGCCACCATAAACAGAGTTGCTATGAATATTTTTGTACAAGTGAAGTTTTTACCATTTTTCATGATCTCTTCAGGGTATAGACCCAGTGGTGATATTGCTGGATCAGGGGTATGCAAATTTTTATTGCCCCTTGGGCAAATTGCTCTCCAGAAAGGTTGGATAATTTCATAGCTCCACCAACAATGCATTAGTGTCCCAGATTTCCCACAGCCCTTCCAACATTGATCATTGTCTTTTCTGGTCATACTGATAAATCTGAGAAGTATGAGGTGGTACCTCAGAGATGAATAATTTGCATTTCTCTAATCAGTATTGATTTAGAGCAGTTTTTCATATGACTATAGAGGGCTTTATTCCCTCTTCTGCAAATTACTTTTGCATATCCTTTGACTATTTGTCAATTGGGGATTTTTTAAAAATAAATTTGACTCAGCTCTCTATATATTTAAGAAATGAGACCTTTGTCAGAAACACTAATTGTAAAAATAGTTTCCCAATTTAATACATTTCTTTTGTTCTTGGTTTTGCTTGTGCAAAAGCTTTGTAATTTAATGTATTTAAAATTACGTAGTTTGTTTTGATGATGTTTTCTATTTCTTCTTTGCTCAAAAACTGCTTCCCTTTCCATAGATCTGACAGGTAAACTATTCCTTGATCTCCTAGTTTGCTTATAATATTGTCTTTTTATGTCTAAATCCTGCATCTAATTTGATCTTATCTTGGTAAAGGGTGTGAGATGTTGATATACTCCAAGTTTCTGCCATACTATTTTCCAATTGTCCCAACAGTTTTTATTGAAGAATGAATTTCTTTCCCAGAAACTGGACTCTTTGGGTTTATCAAACAGCAGAATATTATAATTATTTCTTACTGTCTCTTTTGTACCTAGTCTAGTCCACTGATCCACGACTCTATTTCTTAGCAAGTACCAGACAGTTTTGATGACTGATGCTTTATAATATAATTTTAGGTCTGGTAAGGCTAAGCTGCCTTCTTTTGTACTTTTTTCATTAAATCCCTTGACATTCTTGACTTTATTTTTACTTCATATGAACTTAGTTACCATTTCTTCTAGCTTATTAAAATAATTTTTGGAAGCTCGATTGGTATGGCACTAAATAAGTAATTTATTTTAGGTAGAATTGTCATTTTTTTTAAATATTAGCTCAACCTATCCATGAGCAGTTGATATTTGTCTAGTTATTTAAATCTGATTTTATTTGTGTGAAAAGTGTTTCATAGGTATTTTCATAGCTTTTCTGAGTCTGCCTTAGCAAGTGGACTCCCAAGTATTTTATGTTGTCTGAATTCATTTTAAATGCAATTTCTCTTTCTAGCTCTTGTTGCTGTATCTTGCTATATAGAAATGCTGAAGATTTATGTGGGTTTATTTTATATTCTGCAACTTTGCTAAAGTTCTTAATTGTTTCCAGTAGTTTTTTTAGATTTTTTAGGGTTCTGTATGTATACCATATCATCTACAAAGAGTAAGAGTTTTGTTTCTTCCTTCCCAATTCTAATTCCTTCAATTTCTTTTTCTTCTTTTCTTGTGGAAGCTAATGTTTCTAATACAATATTGAATAGTAGTGGTGATAATGGACATCTTTATTTCACCCCTGATCTTATTGGTAATGCCTCTAGCTAATCCACATTTTATATAATTCTTGTTGATGGTTTCAGATAGATATCGCTTATCATTCTAAGGAACAATCCATTTATTCTTATGTTCTTTAGTGTTTGTAGGTGCTGCATTTTGTGAAAGTCTTTTTCAGAATTGATTGAGATAATCATATGATTTCTGTTAGGTTTGTTAATGATATAGTCAATTATACTGACAGTTTTCCTAATACTAAACCAACCCTGCATTCCTGAAATAAATCCTGCTTGGTCATAGTGTGTATATTCTAGTGATAATTGCTGTAATTGCTTCACTAAGATTTTATTTAAGATACATGCATCCATATTCATTAGGAAAATTGGTCTTAAATTTTTTTTTTCTGTTTTGACTCTTCCTGGTTTAGGTATCACCACCATATTGGCATCATAGAAGAAATTAGGCAGAGTTCTGTCTTCACTTTTTTTCCCAGAGTTTAGATAGAATTGGAACCAATTGTTCCTTAAATTTTTGATAGAATTCACTGGTGAATCCATCTGGTCTTGAAGCCTTTTTTCTTAGGGAGTTCATTGATGGGTTGTTGAATTTCTTTTTTGAGTTAGGGTTATTTAGGTATTTAATTTCTGCTGCATTATGATCTGAAAAGGAAACATTCACTATTTCTGCCTTTCTGTATTTGATCATGAGGTTTTTAATGCCCTAGTACATGGTCAATTTTTGGTATAGGTGCCATGTACTGCAGGAAAAAAAGGAATATTCCTTCCTATTCCCATTCAATTTTCTCCAAAGCTCTATCATGTCTAGGTTTTCTAATATTCTATTTACCTCCTTCACTTTCTTGTTTATTTTTTGGTTAGATTTATCTAATTCTGAAGGAGGGAGGTTGAGGTTTCCCACCAGTAGAGTTTTGCTGTCTCTCTCTTCCTGTAACTCATTCAGTAAGAGAGGAGAACTTAGTGCATATTAGTGCACACTAATTTAGTATTGAAATTGCTTCATTGTCTATGGTACCTTTTTGGAGGATATAGTTTCCTTCCTTATCTTTTCTAATGAGATCCATTTTTGCAGCTGCTTTGTCTGAGATAAGTATTGCTACCCCTGCCTTTTTCACTTCAGCGTGTAATATATTCCATTCCAACCTTTTACTTTTACTCATATGGATCTCTCTGCTTCAAATGAGTTTCTTGTAAGCAGCATATTTTAAGATTCAGGTTCTTAATCTACTCCACTATCCACTTATGTTTTTTGGGAGAGTTCATCCCATTCACATTCAAAGTTATAATTACTTTTTATTGCCCTCCATGCTATCTTCCCACTGTTTGTATTTTTCCTTTTTTTCACCTTATCCTTCTTTCCCAGTATTTTGCTTTTGAATACCACTTCCTTTAATGTGTTTGCCCCTTCATATCCAACACCCCTCTGGTTTCTTTCCCCTTTCCCTTTTCCCCTTCTTCTTCTGTATTATCTTTCTGCCTGACATTACAGTGCTGGGGAATTTCAAGTCTCCGGATATCATCTGTAAGAAGTTATTTAATCTTTTTTCTAAAGTTTTGCTTCAAGGTTCCCAAGGTCCTCTCCACTAAGCTTCTATAGAATCCCCTAGTTACTAACCAGACGAAATATAGCAAAGCCTAAAGAAATAGATGAAGGAATAGCTAACCTAGCAAAGCAGTGAAGAGTAAATAAGGGTAGGAGAATTAGATCAAACTAAGGGAAAATGTCAGGAAACATAACATATACAGACTGATTTCTTGTTTGATTAGCTGTTACCTCTTTTGGCATTTCTAAAAGAAAGATGATAAAAATAGCTTAAGAAATGTTAAAAAGGCAAAGTCTCCTAAGGAGTCTATTTTAAAAGAATGAAACTCATCTGTACAAGTAATTTCTCTTTATTAAAACATTGGCTGGATCTTATTTCAGGCTTACCTAGAAAACACTTTGCTTCAGCTATGATATGCTCCTTTAACAAGTTACAATTTCCTCTGAAGGGGGGGAAAAGATCTTTCTTTTTTGGAATTCAAAGATAAAGAACTAAAAAAGAGTTATAGAATATTATGAATTCAAAAGAGAGAGGATTCTCCCTCATATACTTTACTGAAAGGAGCTTTTTCCAATGAGAATTCATTTCCTCTGATATAAAATTGGGAATCATTTCTGAGGCAGCTCCAAAAGCACTGGATCACCTAGCTTGTGATCTCTGCAAGTCTCTAGGTTATGCTTTCTAGCAATGGATTATGTAGTTATATGAGAAGTGCCAAACTTTGTGTAGGAAAAAGAGCCCCCTCATGCCATAAATTCAGGGGGAGAGCTAAGAGTTGCCAGAGGGTCTCAGATCACAGACTTTTCTGATCAGCTCTTTCACCCATTCCAGAGGGAAGAGCTAAACCTATTGAAATAAATTCAGTTATACAAATAAGGTCACAAAAGCATCATTACACTGGGTTTAGCCTGCAAAGAAAGAACAATGGCTAGAGAAGCAAATCTTGTATGGTCAGCTCAAGCAGGGTCATTACAAATCAGGAAAGGTTTAAGAAACATTTTATGGGTCTCTTCAAACAATGAACCAAACAAAGGAATGCAACTTGAGAGGCCCAGGATCCAGCTATATTTCAACAAACAGAAAATACTATTCTTTTCATGATAAAATTTTGGATTATGTTCAAGTCTAAAAGAATGGTACAAATAAGACAAATTTGCAATTAATCAATCAGTACTTATTGTGAACCTACTATTTGCCAGAAAATGCCCTAAGCTCTGGAAATCAAAGTATAAAACAGAGCTAGCCCCTGCCCTCTAGGTGTGTACTTTCTAATTAATGGGAGCTGAAGGACATTTTCACCATTTTACTAATACTATATGATGAATTCTTAAAAAAAACATGCAAATTCAATGCAATTGATCTACAGTAACTCCTGTGATTTTTCAACCTTGTTATTACTGTTTTGCCAAATTCAGCCCATGACTGATTTGAGGTATTCAGAAGGCTCCATTCAGTTTAATATCCCTTGAAATATATATTCAAGTCAATCAAAAGCATTAATTCATGACAATATGAAGAGAAATCAGAATGCATACAGAAACTTCATTTTAATTTAACCATAAACTTTTCTTTAGCTGCTCATTAGAAATGCAGCTGAAATTTATTTTCAAAATTAATTGCTGAATATACTCAAAGTGTATTAAGCAGCAAAACTGATTTGGGTGGTGTTGAGGGGAGGTAATGAGATTCTGACTTGATCTATCACTGTTGGAAATGCTGGAAAGTAAAACATCTCTCAGGAAATTTTAATAATTGAGCTAGAATTATTTGAATTTTAAGAGACAGATGCTCATCTGCATTTTTCATACCCCTGATTTTTTACCCTTGAAAACTAGTGTCAAGATTGGGATAGTTTAGCCCAGCAGCCTCAGAAGAGAAAGTGTAGTAAATGACTGCCTTAGGCTTCCTTGAATAAATTTGCCCAGAAATCTCTAGGGACATCTTCATGTAGAACAATCATTTTTGAAATGTACTTCTATCCTTAACTCAATATCGCTCCACCAAGTAGACATTTCTATTTATTGCTCTCATTAGATTAAATACTATTCCTTTTCTCCCTGATTTGATTTGCTAAAGTCTCGTGAACATTAGTCTAACTCTTCCAGATGTGTGGTTGAAGAAATGTTCAGATTAGGATTTATTCTCTAGGTATTTGCAAATCCTATTTATGACCAAAGAAGCAAAACATAAAGATAGATAGATAGATATACAGACAGGCAGAAAATTTGTGATATGTATTTAACATTTGATTTAAACTATGACAAAATATGATATTGAATATTATATAGAATGTACATTACAGTTTACTTTTTAAAAAAATCAGATATCTCTTTTACTCTGTGATGGTTCATAGCAAATTGTCAAAAACTACAACTAACTAGACTTATGACCAGGTCTGTTTGGTGAATGGAAAATGAATCCAAAGGGATGAAAGCTTATGTTAGCTGTGGCTCATTAAAGCAAATCTGTAAATGATAGTTTAGAAGAACCATGGGCATGGGTCAAAACAAATGAACACAACTGTGTGTATACATACATACATATTTATTATATGTGTGTGTTTGTCACAATCACTGTTAGAAAGGTAAGTTTCCGAAAAATGATTCTTCAATATGAGATGAGGAAGTCTAACAAGCTGCCTATTTTTGAATAGCCTTAGCTGGCTTTCCATTATCTATTTGGATGGAAAGGACAACTAACAAATGATTAAGAACACAAGCAATGAATTGTAACATGTCATAAACTAACTGATGTCTTTCTTAACCTACAAATCTCTCATGGACATATTTCAAATAGCCATGTTCTACTGTGTATGCCTATAAACTGAGTATTAATGCATGAGATATGAAGAGATGACTCATGGTCTCCATGAAGAATGTTTTTAAAGGTTATCCAATAAATAACTCCAGTTTACATGGAATGTAAAACTCTTTAAGGGTTGTGAAAATGGACTTTTAACATGTCCTTCAAGTTAAATTTAGCACTCCACATGCTATTCCTCTGAACTCATTCAAATTACCTTCCCTCATCCAGCTGAGGTCTTTGCAATGCACACAGCAGATAGCAAATGATAAAGATAGTTGTCTATTAAGTTAAATGTTGTTTTGGGGAACACTTCAATTTTCAGCTGAACAAGCAAAAGATCAAAATAAAAGTACCCCAAATGAGCTATCTTTAATTTGCTCCTTGTTTCAAGTCCAGCTATTTTTCAACTTGAAATTATCAAAGAAACATTGCCTGTTTTTCTCTCTATTCAGAGTATTTATTATCTGAATCATGCATCATCTGTTCCCACTGTGTCTATTTGTGCCGAATATCCATATCAGCATGAACTTGCTGCCGAATTTAGCTTTCTGGTCAGGCTATGACAAATCATCTTGATTATGCTAGCTACAGCTCAATGATTCCATCAAATGACAATCACTAAATTGAGAAATCCACAAAGGAAAAATATTTAACACTTTGGCAACTTTCAGCTTGTTAGAGGAATTAACGGATTCCATACGTAATAATAGCTAGCATTTAACTGATGCTTTAAACTTTGCAAAGGTCTTTACAAATATTGTCAAATATTTGAAAATTCATTTGTCATAACCCTGCTATAGTTTTTACTTTGAAATTCTTAGTATAGTCTCTGCTTAAGAGGCAACTGTCATGTTAGAAATTACAGAGGGTAGAACTAAGGAGAGGAGTAGTACCTGCACAATTCCAGTTAAACTGATTGATATTCAGGGTATTAAAGTTGGAATCCATCTAAAATATTAACAGTCTAGTATATCAAATCTTCTATGGATCTGTGATCTTATCAATGTTGAAATTGTCATAATAATTCAGATCACATTCATACCTGTCTGAACTGTTTTACTCTTGCTCACCCTCTCTTCTCTATATATCACAGGGAGGCCTCCCAATGAACTGGTGGATTACCTTTGATTGTTTTCCCTCCACTGTTGTGTGTATATACCAAAGGAACAGTGGGGCTGCCAATTAGATGCCTTTTGCTCTGAATAGAAAATGAATCTTTTAAAAAATTTTAGCAATCAAATATACAAATTTTAATGTCTTCTCTCTGTTGTTCCATGGAAAATGAATTGTAATAATGCATTAGTGAATTTTTGTTCATTTTCCTCTGTATTATAAGTATTTAATTGTTTTAAACTGGACCCCAAAATGACAGATTTTTTTGGATCTTTTCTATCACTTTTTAATCTCTATGGTTTTGGGGAAGATCCAAAATTAACAATAAATTATTAGGTTTCTATTCTTGCCTGTTGGGTCAAAAATAATGGAACTCATTTTGATTGCAATGTAAAACCACTTATTTATAATTATTTTAATTAATATTTGTCATCTAAATGATTCAGGGAACTCATGGTATATTGGCTCCCTCCAGTGGCTAATTCAATACCAAAAAAATAAATTCCAGAACTGGACATTTTAAACTACTGATGCTACTTCAGTTCTATGGTTGGTTTTAAAACACAATCATTCCCGTATTAAAAAGCAACAGTTTTTCAGGTTAAAGCTAACATATTTTCTATTTATGACTGGCTTTAATAATTAAAGATTTTTTTGACAAAACCACATTACTGACACTATTTCCCTAACTTTTTCAATAATTTCCAGAAATGTGTGTCTTGTCACCATGTATTAGTAAATGGCCTTCAGTGTATGACAATGTTTCTCAGAATAGGTTGGCCTCAGAACTGTTTTGGATTTAAGCTAAAAGATACCATAGATTTTATTTGAAATGGGGAATAGTTTACATTTAGGGCAATCCTATAATAATATGTATTTGGATCATTTTGAAAAATATAGAGAAATTAAAGCTAATTTCATATTGAAAAAATGGTAAGCATAAATTGTCTTTTTGTCATGCATAGTTGCCTGTAATGAGAAAAAAGGGCAAATATGATACTAATTATTGATGTTGTTTTGGTTTTTCTTGTTTCTTGGTAAGAATCAAACGTTTCCCTTACCTTTGGTATCTTCCTCTCTGTCTGTTATCTTGTAATTCAATCTTTTATCAGAAGCAGAAATCTTTCTCATCTATAACATAAATCTTTTATATGTACACTTGCTATGATCTAACTGCTTGAGGGCATTCTTCTCCTAAGTATCATTGTTATCTTTTCTATAAGCATGACAGGGATTTTTGACCATAGCTTTAAAAGTAGGGGATTCTATGCTTTTGATGATGAAAACAGTGTTAAAAATATCTTTGCAGATCTTTTCCATCTTTCTTCTCTTCATTGTTATGCTTCTAGTCTCATTATTAAATGAGGAAAGGATGACTTTCTTTAGTTTGTTTCTCCACTTTTTAAAACAACAGTGAAACTGGTGCATCATCTATTACTGGTCCTTGTGAAGATGTGGATCAAAATCATCTGCCATCTTCCTCTATAAGATTTCCCAAGTAAACTTTTATTCAAAATAAGGTTTGCCTTAATTTTCATATCACTCTACTTATCAAGTCAAGGATTTGAGAATTTAGACATTTTATGGTAATTTATTTACATCAGATAAATGTCTATATTCAAAATTTATAATTAATTTCTGCTTCTAGTATTCTATTCATATCTGAAATCTAATATCTATACAGTTTGGTTGCAGTTATTTTAATTCCACATTGTCTCATTTTTCTCATTTTTTATTTTTTCTAGCCAGAGAAAAGTTTTATTAAACAAATGTATGATCAAAAAAGAATATTGGAGAATGAGAGAGAAATGAGAGAAATGTGCTTTACTGTTATTCTCTCAATGTCAAAAGAAAGGGAGGAAAGATTCCAACACATTTGATAGAATTCCTGTAGCAAACTTTTGTGAGAAACTAAGTAAGCATAGCCCAGGAAAGACTGTGAGAACAAGAATGGGTTGTGATCTGCATTACTGGGAGGAACATCCTAATCCATGAAATCACAGATTCATTGATGATTGGAAAGGCAATGCGCCATTTTACACTGGAGATCTTTAAAAAAATTTAAAATTTCAGTTTGCTCTAAAGGGTATTTTTGGTCTGGGTTGAGAAATTTCCAATTAGATCTTTTCCAGCTTTGAAATTCTGTGACAGTGTTAAATTTCTGAACAGATAATTTTAAAATATTTTTTAATGATGTCAACATCATGATACCACATTAAATGCAGGTACATTTCAATTTTGTCCAAATAATGCTCATTTCCAGTGATTAGCCTAGAATCTAAATTTATTTCATTTGATCACAAAATCATTTTTATATGATTTTTTTCTCATTCTGACTTCAGCAAAAAGTAAAAACTTGCCATTGAACAGAGGAGAGACAGCATAAAATATTGTAGAGAACCTTGTGTTTAGAATCAGAAAATGTCTTTCCTATTCCATTGTCATGACCTGTACTTCATTTTATTTTTGTATCTTCAGCATCTGGCATATAGTTTGGAACATAGTTTGACACTTAATCGATATTTGTTCTCTTGAACTTATTGGAAAGAGATAGGTGCTTAAGTAATTCTTGTTTAATTGATTCATCTCATGTTATCTCTGTCTAATATTTTATAGCTCACCCGCTCTTGAAAAATTTATTTATCTTCTCTAAGTCTCTATTCTTTAAGCACAAAATGGGGGGTAGAGACACTTAATCTACATATCACACAGGAGTGTTGGAAAGAAAATGCACAGATAAAACAGTTGCCCCCTATATAGTCCATATAGAATTAAAAAAAATATTGTCAAAATCTACAATTAGGCAGTGTTATTAATCTGGGTGAGGATATTTAATAGATTAATCATATGGTAATCTATCTTGGGAATAAATGAAAAATCTTTTTTTGTCCTATATGGAACTTTTTTTTATTCCTTTTAGGGTTGCCTAACCTAATTAAACTATTCTTTCCCAAACCAATTAGTAGAAGTTGAAATATTCTGTAATACTTCCCAGTCATTTCAAGGTATAGACTTTTGGATCTAAAGTTGGAAGTACCTAAGTATAATAGATTCCAATATCCTCATTTGAACTATGATAAAGTAAAACTTAGAGACTTGATGATATTTAGTCAGTATTATACATTTTAATAGGTAGAGTCATATTCTGAATCCTGTTTCTCTGACTTCATGCCCAATATTCTTCCTACTATACAGCACCAAGGGAATGCTCAAGTTAAAAAAAAAAGAGAACTCAAAATTTCATAAATGTAGGAATAGGGGAATTATAGCTTTAGACTCAGAATTTAGGAGACATTTTATCCAATACCTTCATTTTACAGATGAAACCAAGGCACAAAAAGGTCAAGTGACTCATTTTTATCCCCATGGTGACAGTTTGTTATTCAAATTGTCCTCTGCATTTTGCTATAAGACTAGTACATTTATTTGTATTTCACATCTATGATTCTATTCATTCCATTACTGATACAATGTTCATTACTGATTGCATATTGTATCTTGCTTACCTCCAACATATCTTCCAATTGTTCATTAGAGTTTTTGCTCTTTTAGCTAAGTATGTATACATACAGATCATAATTTTCTATAATGGTCAGCCTCAAGAGATCATTGGTGTTCAAGAAATGAACTTGGACAGTAGCTGGATATTAAAGATTATTGAAAACATTGTTCAATTTCCTAAATGCAATTGATCTAATGTTCTGCTCATTTCCCAGAATAAAATGAAATATAAAATTGTGGATGACCAAAAAAGAGCAAAAACCCCATAATTCTTTTAGGTATGCCATTGAACTTGGAATAAAAAGATTGAGTTCAGTTGTTCATTTGTAACCTCTGTTTTGTCAGTGTTACTATTGATTAAATATAAAGTGAATAAATGCAAATATATATACAAAGTATAAAAATACCAAATCATTTTAGAAGAGTGGTCACTAGCAACTCAATTGGGAGGCATTAAAAAGAATTTATTGACAAGATGATACCTGAACTGTTAAAAGAAGAGACACATTCTGGGGTGGAGATGAGAAGAGAGAACATTCCTGTTATGATGAACAGCTAGTGCAAAGGCATAGGTGTAGAAGATGGAATGTCATATGTAAAGAATATAGAGAAAGCTAATTTGTCTGGATTGTTGATTGTAGAAGGGGAAATAACATCCAATGAAATTAAATAGATGGGTTGGGGTCACATTGTGAAGGTTAACAGTTTAGAATAAAAACACGTAGCTAAAATCCAACTAACAAGATATAAGATAATGAACAGGTTCAGCTGACAAAATGATGAGGTAGTAAAGAAAAATATATCTTAAAGAAACTCAGATGAAAATAGTTATCCCAAAGGCCTACTAAGTTTAAAAATGGAAGAAAAATGAGCTAACACATTTAAGAGAAAAGTTGCACAGAGATTATTTTTTATTTGAATTCTAACTTCACAGTCCTAAATGGACTTATACAGAAGAAAACTAAAATGAGACTGTACAAGAGATGTTTATTTGGGCTTATACAATTCTGAGAATATTAAGAGATTCATTATTAAGCTATCTGAAGTAGAAAATGAAAGCAAATTTCTGAAAAAAAAAAAACTATACCAAAAATTTGGACATTAAATACTACCAAAATATTGGAAGGGACTAGAAATAAGACAATATTAACAACATCAGAGTCATATACCTTCTTATTTATTTATTTGCTTGCTTGTTGTTCATTCATTTAATTTTTGTCTTCATGCATCTATTACTTATCTATTTATTTTATATATGTGTATATATGTAGGTATGTGTCTATCTATCTATCCATCCATCCATCCATTCAACTATCTATCTATCTATCTATCTATCTATCTATCTATCTGGTCTCCCTATCATATCCAAGTTAAATGTGTAATAATCACAAATGTCTCTGGTCCCAATATTGATCGACATGGAAACTTCAAACTGCTTGACTTCCACTTGGGTTAGTTTACCTTTCTTTAGGCAGTGTGTTGGCCTCTTACAACTAGGGGCTCCCCAAATTGGTGTTAAACTTAGTGTGCTTGTAAATGAATTAGTTCATGAAGTTCATCACTCTTAGACTCAAGTTATACCCTAACAGTAGGGTTTAGAGTCATCAGCCACAAGATTCAGATTTCACATTTGTTTAAAAATTTCATAAGGGTAATCTATTCATGTATCAATTATAACCTGAATGAAAGCATCAGGTAGGGAAGATGAAGGCTAATACTAGTGATATTCTATAATTGGTCATAAATTTACCATGAATCATTTGACTAAAAACCATAGAGAATATTAGATGCTATTGTATTTATTCTTTATTAACTATAAACAAAAATATTTTGCTTTGAAGGAGCAAAATTACACATTAAAGAATGTCAAATCCAAATCATGTAAATTTGATTGCAAACTTCAGATTACAAATGAAAGCCAAGATTTTATTCTCTCTTAGGTAGCCATGTATATTCTGTACTTTGAAGACCCATAATATTTTAGTTAAAATTTTAATGTTAGGTAATTCATTGATATATTTATAATAAAAGACTTTGTTCACAAAATAAAGATGATGATGGTAATGATCAAGATAGAAAAAATTTTATATACTAAATGGTATATATATATATATATATATATATATGAATATTTTTTCTATTATAATAATTTCATGGTATATGTTTTACATATTTATATTTATCCACCTATTTGTGTGATAAGGAATAAACTAGGATGTGCAATGGTGAGAGGGGGATTATTTGCGCCCAGAATGATCAAACTCTAGCCTGAGGCAGAATACAGAATTTGATGAACTGACCAGCTAATCCAGAATGCCAACTACAAGCCTACAGTCCCTTAGCACCTGTGCTCTATTTTTAAAAGAGCCACACTGTTTTTGGCAAGGCACGGTACCTACTGAGCAGTTTGCCAGCTCCATTTGAAAGGAGTAAAAGGACACTTATGTTAGGGTGTGTGATTTGAAAACAAAGATATACAGCTGTCCATCTGCACTTGGAACATATGAACTTAGGAGATGGGCACTTGAAACCATAAATCCCTCTCTCTGTGTGGGTTTGCAAAGAATATAAATAGTATACAAGAATTGGTAAGGTTTTTAGCTAGTGGACATACAAAAAAGACTATCTTATCGACCTACTAGGAGTTTTATATCTTCTGAGAATAATCTATTCAAGAAAGCATAAACTAAAGTACATAACACTATCAAAATGTCTATGAGAAATTAGGGGGA
The DNA here is from genome assembly GCF_037893015.1 of Macrotis lagotis. Lineage (NCBI taxonomy): Eukaryota > Metazoa > Chordata > Mammalia > Peramelemorphia > Peramelidae > Macrotis > Macrotis lagotis. Next base: position 31,661,147 of record NC_133664.1, on the reverse strand, counting down.
AGCACTATAGGCTCATAAGAATTTAGAGACAAAAGGCATTATCGAGCTCATAAAACTCAATCCCCATGATACAGAGGAAGAAAGTAAGATGCTTTCCCATTCCCAGAAATAAAGTCCTATTTATATGGTCACACCTATGGCAAAGATGAAGACTAGTAGTAAAGCACAAGTTTTCAAAATCCAAGTACAATGTTATTTACCTTCTGCCATATTCATTTTTTTTTAATAGTGGTTTTTATGTCACCATTTTCAAACTAACATATAAGATCTAGGATGACATGGAAATCATGTATGTTCCGCTGGAGATACACTTCTCTGCATCTGATCACCATGAAGTGCATATTTCTTCAATGGAATACATAAAGCTAAATCTTTCTTATTCAGACAAACCATTGAGGATTAGGTACTGATTTTTCAATATGAAAATCAACATAAATGATTTTATTTATTTATTTATTGGTTTTTGTAAGGTAGTGGGGTTAAGTGGCTTGGCCAAGGCCACACAGCAAGGTAATTATTATTAAGTGTCTGAGGCTGGATTTTAAACCCAGGTAGTCCTGACTCCTGGGCCAGTTCTCTATCCACTGCACCACCTAGCCACCTGATTCTTTTTTTTTTAAGAAAAACAAAAGAGTAACCTCTTTGAGATCAGTCAAAATGGTTTTAGGAAATGTAGTTCTGAGATAATATAATGATAAAAAATATGGATAATAGAGGAAAAACTAGCTCTTGAATTAACAATTAGTCTCAAGTCCTGAATACTAGACACTAATAGTGTTATTATGTGAGTTTTCCTTCTCAGTACCCCAAACAATATTGTAATACAAGTTACAGATATATACGAGAGTCAAATTAATGGCAGGGATTTGCCTACTGGAAATTCCCAAAAGATTAAATTATAAATATTAATTGTCCCTATCCCTCACCCCAATACACAAAGAAATATATATACACACACTGAGAGAAATGCACAAGTTTCTATTATAAATTATAGAACATTCAGTAATTCTCAGCAATAGTTATTCAGAAATAATATAACGTCACAAGGTACTTAACAAATTCAAAGAACCTAAGGCCTAATCCCTGCTCTGCTACTTGAATAGACTCATTTTTTACTCTTCTGCATAATCAAGGATTTAGACTAGATGATTCCCTAAAGTTCTTTCTAGTCTTTAACATACAAAATCAAGCTAATAATGAGTAAGTAATTTGTATTTTTTTTGAGAAACATTTGACTGATGGTAGACCCAGTTTTTTTTTAAGTTTTTTTTTTTTTGCAAGGTAATGGGGTTAAGTGGCTTCCCCAAGGTCACACAGCTAGGTAATTATTAAGTGTCTGAGGCAGGATTTGAACTCAGGTACTGCTGACTCCAGGGTTGGTGCTCTATCCACTGCACCACCTAACCACCTCCAACCCAGTTTTTAATCAGGGAAATTATCCTATTCATTTCTTTGCTTTCTCTCTAGATCAAATTTCTAGCAAAAAAGGGAGCATTTTCTGTAGAATAGTGCAAGTGAGAACAGGCCTCCTTTTTCTGAGATGATGATGGTAGAAAAGGGTACATATGGTGGGAAGAAAATTGAACATTTTAAATCACCTATAAATTTTAAAATAATAAATTGATTAATTCAAGAAAATATGTCAGTCTTCCAAGAAAATCTACTTTAATTGGTCATCATAGAGAACAATCTCAGGATAGTCTTATTGAGCTGAAAAGGTTTCAAGTATAGTCCCTGGAACAGATGTTATCTCTCTTCTGAGGATCATTATAGATTAGTATAGAGAGACACATCAATGTAGGGAGGAAGTTAGAGCCAAGTGGAAGCATGGCACAGAGATGAATAAAGGAAGGAATCAGCAGATTGGGGTATTTTTTTGTATGTCCAAAGGTACAAGAAATATTATTTTACCTGAACTTGATCACTTTTTTAAAAGACCATCATGAAAATAATTGAAGCTTATACACCAACATGAATTGTTGAGGAAAGACTGGTAGCAAATTCTATGAAGAATTAGAAAAGATCTTCCACATGAAAACGTGTATGAAGTGGAATCAGGATAGCAAAGTAGAAAAACATTTAGCCAAGTTATCCCAAATTCTTCTCTAAACAACTCCAAAATAATGCCTCAATTCAAATTCTGGAATAACAGAACCTACAAAAAATCAGGTGAAAAATGTTCCTTACAACTTAGGTGATCAGCAGAAAAGGTCCATCTCACCTGGATGGTTATTGAATAAGTTTTGATCACAGGGTTGATTGAAGGTCATATATCAGCTGCATTGGAGGCAGCAGCAACTTTTGGAGTTTTCAGTTGAAAGTCAGTGAGAAAGGCAGGGATCAGACAATTGGAATGAAGAACACTGCAGTTAACTTTTTTCTGTTCCCTTACCTGCATGAATTTCCAAGTCACAGTTTCAGGGGCAAAAAGAACAATGATGCTCATAACTTTAGGGGAGAAGTATTATGGGTCATGGTGGCAGGGAATACTAGTCACAGTTCTAGGCAGAGAGGATTATTTCTAGTCCCTCAAAGGGAAGTAGAGACCCTGGTCTCAATTTGAAGACACAGAGGGGCACTAGCAATAATTAGACACCAAATTGGAAGTCCTGAAAATCAAAGGGGAGGCTAATTTAAAATAAGAAACCTTTGAACTAATTAATAAAAACTATGTTCAAATTTTATTAGGGGAAAACAGCAAAATAGATGTCATTGATTAATTAGATTTTTAAAAAAATAAATAAAATAAATTAACAGCTTCAACAATGAAAAGGATGAATTTGTCACCATTGAAAATTAAATTAAAGCAATTATTAGAAGCAATTTTGCCCAATTATATGCCACTAAATCTGACAATCTAAGTGAAATGGATAAATATTTGAAAAAATATAAATTGCTCAGATTAGGAAAAAAGGAAACAGAATACTTAATCCTATCCTAGGAAAAGAAATTAAAGCCATTAATGAGCTCCCTAAGGAAAAAAAAATAATTCCCTAGGGTCAAATGGGTTCATAATTAAGTTCTACTAAGCATTTAAAGAATCATTACCCAATGCTACATAAAGTATTTGGAAAACTCAGCACAAAAGGAATGCTACCCAGTCTCTCTAATAACACAAATATGGTGAAGATGCCTAAACCAGAAGGAGTAAAAACAGACAAATGAAATTATAAACCAACTTCCCTAATAAATATTGATGCAAAAGCCTGAAACACATGACTAGTATGGAGATTACAAAATTATATATTGTGACCAAGTAGGATTTATACCAGGAATGCTTGGCTAGTTCAATTTTAGGAAACCTTTTAGCATAATTGACAATATCAATAGAAAACCAACAGAAATCATTTGACTATATCAATAAATGCAGAAAAAAGCTTTTGACAAAATATAGCATCCATTGCTTTTATGAACACCAGAAAGAACAGAAATAAAATTTTCCTTAAAATGATAAGTAGTATCTTTCCAAAATAATTCGCAAACATTTTCAGTAATGGGAAAAAACTAGAAGCCTGTCCAATAAGATCTGAGGTGAAAGAAGGATGCCCATTATCATCACTATTATTCAATAACATTTTAAAAAGGCTATCTATTATCAATGAGAAGAAAAAAAGAAAACGAAGGAATTAAAATAGGCAGTGAAGGAATAAACTTATTACTCTTTCCAGACAATGTGATGATATACTTAATCTTAGATAACTAACTAAAAAAACTATTTAAAATAATTAACACTGTAACAAAGATGTAAGATAAAGTAAATATACAGAAAACATTGTTTTTTTTTTTTATTTTTTTCAGCAATAAATTCCTAAAGGAAAAATTTTATTTAAAATAAAATACTTGACAAACTCAGGAACTAAATGAACTCAATTACAAGACACTTTTCATACAAATGAAGTCAGATTTAAACAATTAGAAAAATACTAATTGTTCATGGATAAGTTGAGCCAATATAACAAAAATGGTAATTCTACCTATATTTACTTGTTCAGTGCCATACCAATCAATTAACCCCCAAAATATCTTATACAGGTAGAAAAATTATAACAAAATCTATCTAGAAGAACAAAAGGTCAAGAATATCAGGTAATAAATGAAAAAATGTGAAGGAAGGTAACAGGATTATATCTCAAACTGTATTTCAAAGTAGTAATCCTTGAAACAATATGGTATTAAGAAATAGAGTGATGGATTAATAGAATAGATTAGTTACATAATGCATTATAATGGGTTTTTTGTTTGTTTGTTTGCAAGGCAATGGGGTTAAGTGGCTTGCCCAAGGCCACACAGCTAGGTAACTATTAAATGTCTGAGGCTGGATCTGAACTCAGGTACTCCTGACTCCAGGACGAGTGCTCTATCCATTGTGCCACCTAGCTGCCCCCATAATGCATTATAATGAATGAACATGGTAATATATGTTTCACATATTCAGTGTCCTAATATTTTGGTCTAAAACATCACTATTTTACAACAAAGAAATGCTGGGAAAACTGGATAGCAATTTTAGCAGAAACTATAGAACATCTCACACCATATATGGAGTTAAAGTCAACATACATGATTTTGACATAAAGAGTGATATCATGAATAATAAGGTGGAGCATGGAATATTTGATTTCTGATATTTATAAATATTGAAAAAATAGGACCAAACAAGATCTAGAAAAAATTATGGGATATAAAATGGATAATTTTATTTTTTATTAAATAAAAAGGTTTTGAACAAGCAACATCAATTTGGTCAAGATTAGAAGGAAACAAGAAAGTGGAGAGGGGATTATTTTTTACAACAAATACCTCTGATAAAAGTCTCATTTCTTAAAAAATTAATACAGAAAGGACTCAAATTTAAAATAATACTAGATATTCTCAACTGATAAATGGTCAGTGAATATGAACAGGTAGATTTCACAAGAAGAAAGTAAAACTATAATTATATGAAAAAATATTCTGAATTACTATTAGAGAGCTACAATTTAAAATAACTCTGTGGTCCTACCTCACAATTCTGATTGGCTAACATGACATAAAAATAATAACATTTGGAAGGGATGTGGAACAATGGGGACAGTAATGTACATTGTTGGAGTTGTGAACTGATGCATCCAGTCTTGAGAGTAATCTGACACTATGTTCATAGGGCTATAAAACTCTACATACCTTTTGACCAACAATTGCATTATTAGGCCTGTATCTCAAAGAAATCAAAGATAAAGGGGAAAGGGACTTAAAATATGCAAAAATATTTACAGAAGCTCTTTCTGTGGTGGCAAAGGAAATACCCATCAACTGGGCAATGTCTGAACAAGTTGTGGCATATGATTGTGACAGTATTCCATTTTGCTACAAGAAATAACAGTAGGATGCTCTCGGAAAAATCTGGGAAGCCTTACATTAACTGATACATATTGAAATGAGTAGAATCAGGATAACAAAGTACACAGGAACATCAATATTGTACAGTGATCAAATGTGAATTGCAGCTATTCTAAGCAATAAAAATATCTAAGGTAATTTCAAAGAATTTATGATGAAAAATGCTATCCAACCTTGAGAGAAAGAACTGATAGAATTTGAAAGCAGATAGAAATGCATATTTTAATTTTTTATATGAAACTAAACCTAAATTGACTATTTTATATTTTATTCCACTCTACCTGTTTCCACTACATATAATTCTATTTTATATTTTAAATAACAACAAGTCCTTTTCTCTGGCTCTGAGTGAAGAAGTTCATGGTTTTAAAAGTTCAATTGTCCTCTCTCAAATTAGATATAAAAACTTGATTTTCTAAGGGAATTGCTATTTCTATTCCACCTACAAATCATTTTTGTGCCAAGGAAATCTTTATTTCTCCTAACTTTAATTCCTGAGAAAGACTATGACATCTGTATGCTATCTTTGAAACCCAAAAAGTTGACATTATTTCAAGGTCTTAGACCATACTTACCAGTTTTAAAATGGACATTATCTCATTCCCAGGAATCAGTGAGTTTATTATCTGTGGTTCACTATCAATAATATCAGGTCTTATAATAATAAATTGAGTAGTGTTCCAAGACAGAGATGAATGGTCTTGGACCCATATGAGTTACAGTCCACTTTCCTTAATGTAACCCATCATCTTATCCTCACCCTCATGATGCATACAACCCTATAATCAATTATTTTATTTCTTTGCCTATCCTTATCACTTCTTTGTTCCATGCTTACAAAAAGGATTTGGGCCTCCTTTTCATGGTTCATTGACCTAATTAAGGCAGTCATTTGACTCATTTTATTAATAGTTTATTCCCTACTAATAAATTATAATCTTACTAGGAGAAAAATGTTTCAGATTGCCTTTGTTAAATTTCACTCATGTTAGGGGCAGCTAGGTGGCATAGTAGCTAAAGCACCGACCTTGGAGTCAGGAGTACCTGAGTTCAAATCCAGTCTCAGAGGCTTAGTAATTACCTAGCTGTGTGGCCTTGGGCAAGCCACTTAACCCCATTTGCCTTGCAAAAACAAAAAAAAAGCTAAAAAAAATTTCACTCATGTAGTTTATTTATTTGCTTGTTTATTTATTCATTTAGCTATCTATTAATTATTTACTGTCTACATTTTATTTTGCAACATGATTAATATGGGAATGTTTTGCAGGACTACCCACTTATAATCTATATAAAACAATTTGCCCACTCAAGGAAGGGGAGAGAAGGGAGGAAAAGAATATCAAAGAAACATTGTTTTCTAAAAAATAGTTTAAAATTTTTGTTTACATGTAATGGAGAAAAATTAATGAGGAAAATATAAACTCATATTTGATATCTTCTATGAAATGTTGAGAAATTAGTTTATGAAGAAAAATATATGAAAAGCATCGTATAGAAGAAAGAAATGAGAGTCCAAAAATTTGGACATTATATAGAAACTTCATATTTCTGAATAATGAGAACTTTCTACTAGGAAATGAAAGTGACTGCATTTTAACCAGTTGGAAAAGACTTCTAAAGGACATTAGAGGTATTCTTGAGTTAGCTGTTGATGCAGTTAGACCACTGACTCATCAGAGCTAAGATTTTCAACAATTTAGGCTAAGAAAAAGGAATAATAGTGAAAGAAGGCAGTGTATATAATTAAGAACTCTTTAAATTTAAATGAATTATTGAAAATAAAAATGGGATAGGAACAACAAAAATGACATAAACAGCTTAATAATGTTATCCAGAATTTAAGCTAATATAAATTAATTATTATAATAAAAAGACCAAAGGAATGTAGAAAGCACATTATTTAGCAAATATTTGGCTTACTTGCCAAAAGCAGAGATGTGTGCTGAAAGCTATGTGATATTAAAAATATAAGTTTATCTGTATAATCATAAAAAGGATGATGGATTATAATTAACCATATTGTCTCATAACAGAACCAGGGGTGAATGGTAAAGAAAGCTTGGCAAAATGTTCAAGTAAGCAAAGTCATTTCAAGAAAATCCAACAAAAATTGGAGATTGTAAAAAATATTAAAACATTTCTTTTTCTCTAGGACAATGGGAAACTTCTATTGTAACATCAGAATCTAAAATATTTATAGAGGATAAAATAACCCTAGAGAATACAGATGTGAAGAAAATAGTATAATTCAATAAATAATAATTAAAATATAAATATGTATAAGATTCATGATGGAGGTATATAATTGGAAAAACATTGAAGGATTCATTTACAAGGCATTGAAGTGAGGGAAAATACTAAAAGCATGGGAGGAAAAATCTGAGACCTTATAGATTAAAAATAAAGGTGATTACTTCTGACCTATATTCCTACACCCTCTCTTGATACAAATTTCATCTATATATATAAGAGGGCATTGATAAGGAACAAGCAGACTTTCATAAATCATATTCAACAATAAATATCTCACAATTGACTGAAAGATGTGCTTATTGCTGGTTGATTATGAAATCATATGACTCAAAAAAACTCTACCATACAAATTGTATTATAACAAAATTTATCCAAACCATTAATCACTATCATTCAAAATTGCTTGGAAGATGAGATGAAATTAATTTTCACTAAAAACATTCATCACTGTGGTAGAGTAGTTTCAGCACAAAGTTCAGACCTAATAATGATTCCCAGTGGATAGTTAGTTTGGAATTCACCAAAAGATTCTGTTTTCTAATGAGATTAGGTTGATCAAGCACCAAGACATTGCAGACCCACTTAGAAGAGATTTGGACTCACTCAAATAATTTTAGACTGTTCAATCACAAGGGAAAGATAAAGTTGGCGAATAATGAATGACTGCTTTTAGATTTCAAAATATATTTGTATGGCTATTTTATCAGTTTTCCATATATATACATATCTGGGACAACATGAAAGGACTATGGATTGAGACCAGATATACCTAGAAAGAAGACAACCGACTGGATGATTTTCAGGTAATTGCAAACCAATTGTACTGACCTCAAGTTTCAATACAAGCATTTTGCCAGTAGTATGATTGCAAGTCCCAGAATGCCATCCCCTCTGATGAGCAAAAGACCCACATCTCAGAGAGAAATGGAAAGGCACATGGTGAATATAAGAGGCTCTATTGTATAATGAATAAGAACTTCCAAAGAAGAGTATTCAAGGATACTCTTTAGGTTCTGAAGAGAAGATGGGCTGGTGACATGAAGAGAGAAAAATGAAATGTGGGTCATCTGTGTATTCCACTAGCACTCTTGTAATACTGGAAGAAAAAGAGGAAGATCATGAGTACATTGGGGAGACCTGTATGGAAAATATTTAGGAGGATTTGCAGGATATAAGCAAAGGACTGACAGCCACAAATGGATTCTGCAGTATTAGAAGGAACTCCTGAATTGATGAAACCATAGATCCATTGGTGTATTAATATATAAAAGGTTTCTACTATCTTGTCTTTTGGAAATAATTGTATACATTTTAAGTGAGGTCTTCTGAAGATAAAACTTATATCTACCAAGTTCAATATATTGTGCTGTGCTTTCACCCAAAGAGATGATGCTACTGGTTGGAATTTTAAGCACTGAACAGACTTCTGTACCAGTTTACATCTATTGAACACGCCTTCAATCACTTATCATAAGTGACTTCCATAAACCTGGGCCTGTAGCAAGTCAACTGTCCAGAAATAAAAGATGGAATATATTATGGGATTAATCTGTTGTACTTAATAATATAGAATCCAAAACATCTTTGGATTATGGAGATAAAGAGCCTCGCATTTATGGACTAGTCTTTGGTTTCTTACCTTCCTTTTCCTCCCCTCCTTTCTTCTCTCCTCTCCTCTCCTCTCCTCTATGTTTTTCTTCTCTTTTCCTTTTTTTCTATATTATCTGTTAATAATTTATTGTCAATATAATATCAGAGCTCAAGTTAGACTACAAAAAAACTCCAATGGCTTCAGTACATATTGAGAAGATGGTGCAGAGTTACACAGAGTGGTATACTTTGGGGAAAAAAAAAACTACTTAAATCACTCTAACATGATGGTCCAAAGACCTTGACTTATTCCCAATTCTCCTTTAATTTATTATTGGAAAATATAGAGTAGAATCTGGTTGGGAGTCCCTAGGTTCTCCCCATCAAAATGATAGATCACTGGTGAAGAATTTGGTTATTAGGCACCTGGCACAAGTAGCAACAAGTAGATAAAAAAAGTAGAAAGTGGAAAGGAAACATTTATTTGGCAGCTCTTCTTATGGAAGCAGTGGCTGAAGAAAATGGTCTCACGGACATTTCCACAGAGGTTTTAAAGGATGACAAAAAAAAGAGAGATTGTTAGCATTGCCAAGTCAAATGAGTTGGAATTGCTATTTGACCTGAAGGAAGAGGAAATATTGGGTAAGGGATCCAGAAGCTGAGAACCAGAAGGCATCTGAAGCATTTAGAGCACTGATCCTTAATATCCAGTCTATAGGAGTGATTGTAGTGTGTGGGCATCCTCCCAGATGGTAGAGTCAGGGTCATGCTGCATTTGCTTCTGAGCCTGCCATCTTCATCCATGGAGATCAAAAATCAAAGAAGCTATTCAAATAGTGCCTGCTTGAACTGCATCAGCTGAACTCACTTCTGGCTTTTCTTCTAGGCTAGTGTGGGAGCAGGTGGACACCACAGTGGTGTCTTGACATAGGCACTGCCACAAAAGTGTGAGCAACCACCCTTGGGATGAACCAGGGGACATAGAGACTCAAAGATAACTATTAGCATTCTCCAAAGGGATAAATCACCTATCCAACAATGCTTTTCTTTAAGGTGTCAAAGTGCCACCCTGTCAACATAAAGGAGGGACCCATTGAATTCAGCAAGAACCCTGACGTATTATCCTTGTCTTTGTTCTAAATATTTAAAGAATTAAAATCTTTCCCCTTATCTTCAAATAACAGAATATATGCATATATATATATATTATATGTAATATATAATATATATATATATATATATATATATATACACACAAGATAGTAGATTGAGAGATGGATGAGACCTCAGAGGATCATGTATTCCAAAACTATCACTTATAGGTAAATAAACTGAGGACCAGAGATGATAGATATTTTCTCCAAGGTAACACAGGTACAACTAACAGACCTAGGATTTGTTCTCAAGTCTTCTGATTTTGAAACAAGGATTCATTTCACTTTTTCACAGTCAAGGATCACAGGCATGGTAATTGATCTCAGTTTAAAAAAATTATTTTCCTATGCTTTACTATAATTTCTCCTCTCCGGGCAAACACACTTTAAATCCAAATAATTACAAGTAAATATTATAATTTTCTTTTGGCATAAAAATTTCTTCCTACTATCTTTCTTTTTATTTACTTGTGAATGTGTGTATGCATGTACACTCATTCATAAAACTAAGGAAACATGATAGCTATATATATCTTTTAAATCTAAGTACATGCATGTATTATAATTTTACTTTGAAAAACATTTTCATCCTATCTCTGCTTTCTTTTTCATATTCACACATTCAAACAAACTCACTCATACAATCATATGCATTTTGTATGGTCCTTCAAGGCATTCTTAAATTTCAGTACTTCTAGCATTTATCGTCACTGGCATATGCCAAGATTTCTACGTGCTTACACTTACACACATTTCCTGTTCCAAGTATTTATTGCAGATAGATAAAATGGATAGCTAGACAGTTAGCTAGCTAGCTAGATGGATACATAGATGTTTGGATAGATGAATAGATAGATGCATGGATGCATGGGTGGATGGATGGATGCATGGGTGGATGGATGGATGGATGCATGGGTGGATGGATAGATATAAATAGATTCAAACAAACATTTGTTTGTATCTTTACTTCTTGATTTATCTATGGTAAGGTTTAATTGGGGGGAGCAGAAGCTTATGTGAGAGCTCCCACTACAAATATAGAGAATTTACCATCTGCAATTTATAGTTAGTCCATAGAGAGATTACAGAGTTTGCCTACAGTAACACACAGCCAGTATATGTCAGAGATGAATCTTGAACCCAGAACTTAGAGAGCTCATGGTTGACCTGCTAGTCACTATATTAAACTGGCTTTCATGTACAACAGTGGGATGATGGATAGGACAGGTAATAATAGGTCACAAAAAAGCAACTAGGAAATAAAGAGTGGATAATTATTTAATTCATTTTACCTGAGTCTTAGTTCATAAGACCTGTTAAGGTAGGGTTTCTTATGCACAAGATGTCCATGTATACATTTCAAAGGGCACATTTATTTTCATTATCCTCTGATGAAAATGCAATATTTCCATCAATTAAAAAGTTTAAAAGATTATTCTAAGAAGGGTTACGTAGCTTTGCCAAAGCAGGTCATGACACAAAAATGCTGACAAAACACAGCTCTAAAGAAACTCCAATCCTTTATCATGAAAGGTTATATATAAATAAGGCTATATCTAGTTAATTAGAATTCTGCATTTAAGTGTAAGTCATATTCATAGTGATTATTATAGTAGAAGTAAATATGCAGAGTTACCAGCAAGAGTCCTTTTTTCATCACTGTTGGGCCCAATTTTATAGAGTCTTTTGTTCATTTGTATATGTTAAACTCGTAGAATCAGATAATCTCTCTTGGTTTCCAACCAGGCCAAACTCCAGTTTGACTAAGAAGAGCTGACAATAGAGAATTTATGCACAGGATGAGAGTAGCCAATGGAGTCTAAGAGATAAGAAAAATGAGAATGATAAAAATTAAGATAGATCAAACACACAGACCCAGAGACACTCTGATGCCCTGTGGAGACCAGTGAATTGCTGTTTCCCAGGGAAGTTGAAAATGGGAGGGCAGGGAAAAGCAAGTTTAAAAGGATAAAATAATCAGATTCAGGAAGTCTGGGGAGAGAGAGATGTAGGAAAGAATTCTAAAGAAACATCGCACAATAGTATGAAAGAGAAAGGCTAGCAGATAAGTGTGTGGTGTCCATACAATGCATGTGTGATGGGGTTACAGGATATATGCTGAGTTTTCAGAGCTTTTGAGGAGTAGAGGCAGCTTTGATACTAAAAAACTCTCATACATAATGAAGGTGAGGAAAGAACATAACTATCATAGGAGTTGCAACCACCGTTTGCTTACAAAGGAGGAGAGATGGGATTAGGAAAAAGAATAACCTGGAACAGGAAAAAGACTGAGTTGAGTCTGAATGTTCAAAAGAGATCTTACCTATACCACTAACTTAAAAAATGAATGGAATGGTATAAAGATTTATGAGCATGAGAATGGTGAAAAAAAGTAAAGGAGAACTAAGGCAAAGAAAGGGTTTATAGAGAGGTCAGAAAAAAAAGTTAAAATTTATAGTTCAAAACATTTTGACTGAATGAAAGCACACTTAATGAGAATAGGTTATTTTAAAAAGTAGGTATCAAATTAGATTAAATAAAGTTCTATAATAATACTAAATCAAGATATAACACAATTTGTTCAAAATTAATCAATTGATGTTTTAATAAGGTTTTATGTTTGAGTTCCAGAAACAGAAAGAAAATAAAGTTAAATTAAATGATTAAATATTAGAAGCAACATTGAAACCAGGTTCTCTTCACCCCAAAAGGTCAAAGGTTCTCTGATAAAAAATAATTCCCGTAAAAATGTACAAATATTACCATTTTCTAATTTTCATCACATATGTGAAATAATATTAATAATGTTGATGATGATTTTTAATGATGATGATGATGATGATGATAATTATATTTAGAACTGAGATAATTCTAGAAAAGTAGGAAATACAACAGAAGTACTGTTAGAGTAAGCAAATAACTAGTGGAAGAAAGATGCAAATATATATATATTTGTATATATATATTTGTATATATACATACTATACACACACACACACATATATACTATATATATATATATATATATAACTTTAAGGTATAACCAGGGCAAAAGAACAAAGGTTAACTAAAGAGACAGGGAAATTATAATTTTTTTTTAAATTGGGGGTGTGTGGAAACAAGAAAAGATGCCCTAGCATCTGGTACTGAGTTTGGAAAACTATGCAGAGCTAGAATGGAAAACCCAGAAGGCAATGGAAAGATGTACCCAAAGTAGATTGAACTATTAAGGGAGATGATTGCAAGTAAACAGAGGATTTAAGCCAAGAGCATAGAGGAGCCAGCACACTCAGACCTATAATTCAGCCATGTGCTGATTCAGGACACCATCCTGGAATTGGTTTTCTACATCCTATTAGAAAAAGGGTGGTAATTTACCTCAAATAGCTAGGAACTAACTTTATTGACTCTTTCTGGAAATATACTCAGATTCAGGAAACTCATAAATGTACCTGTACATTCTCTTCTATGGGGGAGAAAGAAAAATGAGGAAGTGGAAGGATGAAGGGGGGGAAATAGGATGGGGAGAGAGAGAATAGGAGAAGAGAGAGGAGGGAGGGAGGGAGGGAGAGAGAGAGAGAGAGAGAGAGAGAGAGAGAGAGAGAGAGAGAGAGAGAGAGAGAGAGAGAGAGAGACTGGAGGAGGAAGAAGAAGAAGAAGAAGGAGAAGAAGGAGGAGGAAGAGGAGGAGGAGAAGGAAGAAGAAGAAGGAGAAAAAAGAAGAAGAAAAGAAGAATAGCAGGAGGAGGAGAAGGAGGAGGAGGAGAAAAGAAGAAAAGAAGTAGAGAAAAAAGAAGAAGAGGAAGAAGAAGAATGTGAAAAGAAGAAGAAGAACAGGAGAAGAAGGAGTAGGAGAAGAAGAAGAAGAAGAAGAAGGAAGAAGAAGAAGGAGAAGAAGAAGAAGGAGAGAAGGAAGAAGAAGAAGAAAGAGAAGAAGAAGAAGAAGAAAAAGGAGAAGAAGAAGAAGGAGAAGAAGAAGAAGGAAGAAGAAGAAGGAGGAGGAGAAGGAGAGATGAGGGAAAAGATGATGATGATGATGATGATGATGATGATGATGATGATGATGAAAAAGATGTTGACAATGAAGATGTTGAAGATGAAGTAGTGATGACAACAATGATGAAGAAGAAGGAGGTTCTGGTTTAATTTCTTTTAAATTAAATTTTTATAATTTATTTTTCAATTAACTAACATGTATTGCATTCCTTTTCCACCATACCTCAATAAATCAAACAAATCAAGATGGTTGCAAATATACATAAACAATACAGAATCCTGAATTGGCCATTTCCCAAAACATGTCTGTCATTTTGCAACTGTAATTTATTGCTTTCTCTTTAGGAGGTGGGTAAACTTCTTGCTCGTAGTTACAATGGGATCTCTGTGTTTCTCAGAATTATTAAATCTTTAAAACTTGTATGGTTTTACTTTTTTTAAAAAAATTGATCTTTCAAAGATACTTCCCGGGGCGGCTAGGTGGCATAGTGGATAAAGCACCTGCCTTGGAGTCAGGAGTACCTGGGTTCAAATCTGGTCTCAGGCACTTAATAATTACCTAGCTGTGTGGCCTTGGGCAAGCCACTTAACCCCATTTGCCTTGCAAAAAAAAGACCTAAAAAAATTAAAAAAAATACTTCCCCTTCTTTCCTCTTCTTTTAAGGTACTTCAATTTCAGTTTTGCTACCAATGTTAAAAGTGATTTTCACAAACAAAATTTATCTCTACTTCCATCATTTTGGGAAAAGAAGTCACAGAATGCTTTCCATTATTCTGCAATTTCTTATTCATTTAATCTGTTTACATATGTATCTTTCCTAAAACACTATTCTAGTAGAAACCAATGATTGAAAATTAGTTATTTCATGTCTGGTATTTTTTGAAGCAATACTCAATTTTTCAACTGAAACACCACAAGGACAATTTCAAACCAGCATAATCTTTCCATCCTTTCTGCATATTCACATGCGATAGGATGAGTAGAGAAAAGCAGAGTTATCACTTCCTTTAATCTAGTTATCATGTGCTTCATGAAGTCTAAAATCACATTCGCTTTTGTTGGCTGATGCATATTATAGTGCTCATTCATTATGACTTTGAACTTCATTAAATCCTTGGATCTTCTTCAGACAAACTTCTCCCCATTGCTCCTAGTGTTATCCTGTGGAAACAATCACAGCAAACTAGATCGCTCTTCCACATGAGAAACCTTCAAATCTCTAAAAAGAGAGCAATCCATGAAGTTATTTATGTTTTGCTAGATGCTATGACTACAGACTATTTCCCCCTTCTGACTAAAATATCTCCATTCTACCTAATTAAATATAATCTTATACTTTTGGGCTGCATGTGTATTAAGGGATGCAATTAATCTGCTAGTCTCCTTTCATCTATGTAATAAAAATGCACACATATGATATCTGGTGGAAGGAAGGAAGGAAGGAAGGAAGGAAGGAAGGAAGGAAGGAAGGAAGGAAGGAAGGAAGGAAGGAAGGAAGGAGGGAGGGAGGGAGGGAGGGAGGGAAGGAGGGAGGGAGGGAGGGAGGGAGGGAGGGAGGGAGGGAGGGAGGGAAGGAGGGCAGAAGGGAGAAAGGAGGGAGAAAGGAAGGAAGAAGGAAGCAAAGAACATTAAGAATTTGTTATGTGTTATTCTTAACTTTGGGGATACATATCAAAAAAACAAAACAGTTTGTACATTCAAAGAGTTTAACATTGCAAATAAGGAAAATGGTACATAAAGGGAAGCTAAAAGGGGGTAGGAGTGAAATATAGATTGGAAATAGTAAATGGCAGTGACACAATAATGATTAAGCTCACATATCAGAACCTTGAGTTCCCCTCCCTCAAATATGAGAATGCAAACATTCAGCATGATGAAGATGAGACAGATGGTCAGAGTATAGGCTGAATATTTTAGAAATGGTCAGGATGAGTAATCTTTTGCCTCGGACGTTGTAGTTATCAAAGGATCCCTAATGGTTAATTACAGACCAAATATGAAAGTAGCAGGTGCTGTGCTTTTTTTGCCAACTATAAGTCCCAAATAGTCAAGTCAGGCTCCCAGGAACAGTAGTTCAGCATGGGTGACATATGATAGCGATCGCACTCCATCTTTGGAAGGATTTGACAGTGCTGTCAATGTGCAACTCACAAGCCCTTTTGGTCATTCAGGGAGAGCTCTTAGCAACACAAAATTACTCCAAGAATTGAGAATCTTCCTGGCAGGCATTTCATTGGGAATGGTGTCACAGCAAAGGACACATACAAAGAAACATGATGGATAAGAATGGTAAGAATATTGTGTTTTTATAGCCCAGGTATGATTGTCTCATGTAGGATTCTAGATGTACTTCTGGAAGGGATTTTAGAGGTCATCAAGTCCAACACCTTCATTTTATATGTAAAGTGACTGACTTCTAGGAAAGCACAAGGTCATATGGGAAGTGAATGCCATTGATGAGATCGGAACCAAGGTCCTCTGAATCTGAAATTGCTTCCTTGATCCTCTCCTGTTCTCAGGGGGAAAATCTTTTCAAGAAAACCTTCCACTTTTTAAAACAGGAAAATATTGATGTTCAAATACTTAAATAAACAAACACTTCCTGAAAAAAAAATATATACCATCATTATAAAAATGAGAAAAATAAAACAATATTAATATAAAGATGAACATTCCTTGCCCTCTAGTAATTAACAAACTCAGAGAAAAAAGTATATGATTTACACACATTAAGTAAAAAGTATGTATGTGAAAAATATGTGCAGTAAACATACATATACATGTATTACAGGCAAATGCATGTACATATATATATGCATATATATACACACTAGTAAATATATATATATATATATATATATACTAGTATATGTATGTAGTATTTGTGTATATATGTATACACAAATACTATATACATTTACTCTGTGTGTGTTTGTGTAGGTGCACCAGACCTTAAATTAAAAAAGACCTGAGTTCAAATCTGTTCTCACACTTATTTGCTATATGACCCTGGGTACATCCCTTAACCCTTGTCTGCCTCAGTTTCCTTATCTAAAAAAAAACAGACAATGAGCTGAGAAGGAAAAGGTAAACCACATCAATATCTTTGACAAGGCAATCTTAAATGAGGTCATGAAGAATTTAGTACAACTGAAACAATTGAAAAATAAAAGACTGTCAGGCACATTGAAGTGAACCTCAGTAACTAAACATGTGCTAGTCTGTACCTTACCCTTTTATTGTCTCTTTGCAATTTGCCAAAAATATTTTCCCCTTATGTATTTTTTTTTGTTTCTTACAAGGAAATGGTATTAAATGACTTGCCCAAGGTCACACAGCTAATTACTTATTAAGTATCTGAGGCTGGATTTGAAGTCAGGTTCTCTTGACTCTACAGCTAATGCTCTATCCTCTGCACCACCTGGCTGCTCCCTTCCTATTATCTTTTAAAGCATGTATTAATACCATCCCATAGTATAGCCAAGATCACTGAGGTTCCAAAGTTTGAGTAAGGAGACCAAGGTCATACAAATAAGCTCAAAACTAGGACTATATAATTCAGGTCTTACTCCAACTTCATGCCTTTTCACAAGAAAAATGAGAGTCAGAATTTACAGAATGTTTTGAAGTCTTTAATAAACACCCAGGTTGGGGGTGGCTAGGTGGCAGAGTGGACAGAGCATCGGCCCTGGAATCAGGAGGACCTGAGTTCAAGTCCAGCCTCAGGCACTTAATAATTACCTAGCTGTGTGGCCTTGCCAAGCCACTTAACCCCTTTTGCCTTGCAAAAATCAAAAAAGAAAAATAAACAGATAGGGCTAACTAGTTCATTGCGGTGGGGAGTAGGGAGAGATAAGGGAGGTTAAAGAACATATAGACTTTATCTGATTTGGTATGATTATATTATATATTTTATATGTTATAATATAGTATAATGTAATGATATAGTTATATGTTATAACATATGTTCTAATATAGTATATCTATTATTATATATGATCAATTATATAATTATATGATTCGCTATGCGGTGTTATGGAGAGGAAGATGAATTCATTCTTAATGACCTGGGTCCAAATCGGGGCCCTGACACATGATAATCGCTTTTGACACTTCCTATATGTGAGCCCTGGACAAGTCACAACGTCTTTTTTTAACGTCCTGACCTATGAAATAGGATACAAATAACACCTATCACTCAGGAGTGTAGTGAAGATAAAATGACCTAATATTTCTTAAACACTTTACAAATGTGAAGAAGTTCTAGAAATGCTAGCTATAATTATTAGCTATTACATATGCACTGTTCCCTATATACAGACACAAAACCACACTTGTTTATCTATCTAGTTATGTCTAGCTAACAAATATCTATCCATCTATCTACACATAAATATGGTTTGAGAATACTTACTGGTTAAAGGGTCATAGGACTTATAGTTAAATATAATCTTAGAGATTAATTACAGTGACTTAATTATCAGGTGAGGAAATTAGGCCCAGGTAGTAAATAATATATTCAAGGTCATCCAAGTAATAAAAGTTGGAATTCAAATCCATTTGCTCAGATTCCAAATCTTGAACTCTTTCCATTTCTCCACACTATCTACCGGAACGGTTGTACTGTCAAAGCTTTATTTTTAAATACATTTTAACATTATGCCTCAGTTTTAATTTTTTTAAATTATCATTTAGTTTTTTTTCCTCCCATATCCTACCCTTGGGGTAAACGTGAGGGGAAGACAATAATGCCTTCACAATTAATATGCATATTTATCAAAACAGATTTCCACATTAATAATATTTAAAAATGTGTCTCATTCTGCATATTTAGACCATTGCACTCCCAAATCTGATTTGATCAGAACGCATTAACCTGAACATCCAGATGGCATACTAGTACTCATTCAATGTCTTTTACATCAAAATAGCAAAAAATGAAACTTCTCCCTGGCAGATCAGGAAGAAGAGATGCATGTCAGTGTTGCCCTGGAAAGTCTGCTTATCTTATTATCTTTATTAAATGCAAATTTGCCTGTTGTATTTTTCCTTCAAATAAGATTGATATTCTTTGGAGTGCTTTGGATAAATTCTGGATGAAGGTCCAAATACATGGCTCCCAGAAACAGAAAGGGACTCTCTCCCTTCTTGGGGAGCAGATATTCTGGGGTCCCCATCAGTCACTCTCTTTGATCTTTGGCACTCATTCTCATCAGACTCCACACGGCCTCATGATCCAGCTGCTAAAATGTTCTCATCAGCCTTCATGAAAATGAGGCAAGGATTTGTCAGTGGGTTATTTTTATTCCTGGCCACATTAATGCAAGTCCTAAAGTAATCAGTTTGCATTATGGGGCCTTTCATGCTGCCTGGCCAGATTTGCAGCTCGCTAGTTTGATCTAGTCTCCTGCATGTGAGACAGCTGTTAGGCATTTAGCTAATATAATTCTACTCCTCAAGGGAATTTGGGTTTGCCCAGGCAAAGATGCCCAAAAGCGCTATAGCAGGGCAGGAGAACCATCTTAAGTCACTTTTAATTTTTTTTTTTTTTTTTTTGAGATCAGTTCTAGCATTCTGTGAACAGGTTCACTATAACAGTCTGACTAATTGTAGTATAATAGCTGTTGGCTACTGTTTGTTTCTAATTTTAATTTTCTCTGGGGTATGTTTAACATCTCCTATTATATATCTCCAACACATCATGTTGACTTCAAGGGTTATTAAGTGAAATTTTTACTGTATTTTGCATGTAAAGACTTCCACATGCCTATGATATTGATTTGACACTATCTTTTCTTTTAATTCTAGCTAATAATCCTTTTAAAAAGAAAAAAATAGATAAATAGACAGATAGATGATAGACAGACAAGCAGGCAGATGATAGATAGATAGATAGATAGATAGATAGATAGATAGATAGATAGATAGATAAAGTCTTTTTCTCATTTGATGGTATGCCTTTCAAGAGATAGAATTTGAAAAATCCTGTTCAGCTATTGCATTCAAATTCAGTTCCGAGAGAGACAAACTTAATTGGCAAAAAATCAAGAAACATAATTGTTTAAATTATGAACATTTCTTAAAACAGTAGATTATAATGAAAGGCATCAATTTAAATTGTATCATGTTGTCATGTTGGTGGTTCTAGCCTGAATGAATATTTTATACTGTTACTAAATAGAAAATAAAATAACAAATCCAGAAATAAAAGCAAAGAAAAAGAGATAAGGAGGAGGAATGTTATGGTGTATGAATTATAAGTAATTTAATCTTGAAATACATAAAATATGTATATATATACATACATATATATATAACTTTCAGATATAATTTGCAACTGTATGTCTATGATTAAAATTCTACATGAGAAGACATTTATTATACTATGGATAACTGACATTTTCATATTGCTTTAATATTTGCAAATCATTTGGCATATCATATTTCACTAGGGCCCTGTAAATCAGATGCTATTATTAGTCCCATTTCACAGATGAAGAAATTGAGGCTGAAAGGGTTTTTTTTTTAATAATTTAAATCACATATTTTATTTCTTGAAATCCCAGGACAAGAACTCCCTTATTCCTCCACCCACTACCCTCTACTATCCCCAAACTAATTTCTAGCATGTTTAGATTCTGGGCACCCTCTGTTGAGCATCTTGTGATGAGAGTTATTGAAATGGGCAAAATGCTTCTGCACAATGGATGTGAAATAACAGTACAGTGATCCAACGAATCCTAAGTCAGTGCAATTTGTACCCTCAGATTAGGCTATTCTGGGGTGTGGGTTTAAAGGGCAGAAGCTGACATTGCTTCCATTATCTTAACCTTTTAACATTAAACTGAGATCAAGAGGGAAATGAATCCAATATTTCATCATACTTATTTCTTCTTGTGCAGCCAAAGTTGAGAATACTATGTAAATGGGTCACCACAAAATTCAGTAATTGGAATTTTCTCTAAATAAAATAACAGGTAAACCAATATAATGTTAATTCTATTAGCTTTTGAAAGCTTACAGCAATTAAAATATTTTTTCCTCCACATACAAAAGGTATATTTTTATAAGATACAAGATGAAGCAATTGTCCCATTGAGTAAAAGTAAAACCTGTGATTCCTTTTAAAAAATTAGTCCACAGTGGTATTTAAGAACTTAGTTTTCTTCTGCAACATCATCATGCTAAATCAAAGTGTAAAGTGGAGTTTTGTTTTGCTTTGTTTTTTGCTTATTTCAGTTTTGGTGTTGTTATCCAATGGTCATGAATCAAGCTCTAGAGTTCCTCCATAAGGGAGGGATCTGTTCTGTTTCCATCACATTTATTCCTTAGATTGGATGTTAGAGGATGAGACATATTTTGCTGGACCCAGGAAAACTTCTTAGTAGAAGTCATCAAGGTCAAAATATTCATCCTCTCCCCCTTGACTTTCCATTCCTTGGAAATCAACTCAGGACGGTAAGATACATCTGTTTCCACAAAAATCTGGTCACTATCTGGGATCCTTTCTATGACTTGTTTGTAAAAATTTCCAGTCTTACTTCAAACCATTCCAACCAACAATGGCATACTTTCTACCATTTTATGTTCCTCTCTCTTTGTAAATTGACATTGATCCTTCTCTTGCTCAGGAATCAAATACAGGATATTTTCTTCTTCTGTGCTTGGTAATGAAGAACATATCTCATTATATTTAGAGTTTCATTGACTATCAGTATCTCTACAGTTCCCATTTCTGAAGCCTAGAGTTTATCTTCAACTCCAAAACAAACATTCCTAGTGTCTTGACTAATTGTGTCATCCTATCAGTTCTTTCTCTTGAATGAACTTCACATAGGAGAAAATTTCCGTAGGTACAATTACCTGATTGAATCCATTTTCACTACAATGGGTGATATCAACTAATTTCAAAACTTGCAACTGCTGATCAAACAAATCAAACTGACTTAGTTCAGTTTTGAAGCCAGCTAATGCATCTAAAATGAAACTAGCCACATTCACTTTGTCCCCCCAAATAAACAGCTGCACAGCATCCTCTACTACCTTCCTTACAGAGTTGCATCATTTTTCTATTTGTAAACAGGCAAAAAGCAAGGCAGACTGATCTCCCTCTACAATCCTTCGTTGGGAGATCCACAATGAATGTGTGTAGAACTTCTCTTGTGTTTCCTTGCAGAGTACCAGAGTTTACCACTACCATCTATTACAATAAAGTTAACCTTGTTATCATCATCAGACAGTAGCATTGTAAGAGACTACTTAAGGAATTTGGTGTCACATGGATATAATGCTGTGTTGACTGGTTTGAAAGTTCAAAGTCAATGTTGACTTTCTTTTCCTTTCTTCTGTCACAAAAGTTGCATAGCAAAGAGTAAGATCATTTGGTAGTACAGAGTTTGAGTCTGTGGTGTAGGGATATAATGAATCTCAGAAATGAAAGATACTTCATTACCCAACGTTTTATATTGGATACAGTTCCAAACTCATCAGGTGACATTTTTGCCAGGCATGAAATTTGGTCTTTTGGTAGAATGATCAATAATATCCAATGGTGCCATTGCTTCCAGTGTCTTGATGACCATCTTGATCTCCCAGATCTCCACATTCATATTAGGAGTACTGGGGAAGTCAACCATTTGTCACCTCCGCCTCTCTAAGGGTTCATTCTTAAGTGGTAGTGCTCCTCAACTGTGGGAGTTTTGACTTAGAATACAACTCCCTTTTTCTTGGCAACTGCATGTGTTGCAATCTGCCTGAGACTGTTTTAGTGAATTGCTCCAGGTTATATATCTACTAAAGATCTGAGTATAATTTAAATCTAAATTATATAATAGAACCATGGAAACAATCCTGAAAAGTCTCTATTTCCAATATTCTTACTTTGTGGGGTAAGAAATTGAGCACCAGGCAACTTAAGAATAATCAAATATGTTATTATTTGTTGTTATTCAGTTGTTTCCTACTCTTAATATTGTACAGCCATCCTCAGTCATATCCAGGGCTTCCGAATCCTATTGGTATATATTTTTTTTTGGCGAAGATACCAAAGTAGTCTGCCATTTTCTTCTTCAGTTCATTTAACAGAAGAAAAACAAATAGGGTTAAGCAATTTGCCCAAGGTCACACAACTAGTAATGGTCTGAGACTGGATTTTAACACACAAAGATGAGTCTTCCTGACTCCAGGCCCAGCACTGTATCCACTGGGCCAAATAGCTGCTCAGTCAAATTAACAAGAATTTATTAAGCATTTATCAAAAATAATCTCTCTACTAAGCACTGAAGATATAAAGAAAGGTAAAAATAATCCATACATACCCACAAAGAACTCACTTTCTAAAACCACATGCAAACAACTTTTTACTTAGGAGATATATGCAGTACATAATCTCAGAGGAAAGGTAGTAAGTTTGCTACTTTGCTAAAGGTATTATTTTATCTGATGTTGTTAGGAACTGAGAAAAGTCTCGCAGTAAAGAAGGAATTCCAATCATGGTGTGGATATAAGGGAGAACGGGAGAAGCAGTCTGTGGAAATGCCCACAGTCAGAATATAAGAGTCTCTTGTACAAGGAAGAGAAAGTAGACCAATGTCATAGGAAGATAATATTGATGCTTGAGTGGAGTATTGAATGGTACATAGGCAGTCAGGTATGAATTAGAGTCAGGGAGACCAACCAGCAAACTCTTGCAGTAATTTAAGCATGAGATGATAAGGGACTGTTCTAAGGTGGTGACAGTGTCAGAATAAAGAATAGGCCTCATATGGGAAATGTTATAAAGGTAAAATCAACAGGATTTGGTAATGTCTTGGATAAGGTTGCAGGGGAGGGGTTCTGAATAGTCAGTGATGATAGCTTGTTTATATAACTATGACTGGGAGGATGATTACTCAATAATGGTAGGGACAATAGAAAGTAGGGAAGGACTGAGGGCAAAAATAATAAGTTCAGGTTTGGAAATGTTGAGTTCAGAATGTATATGAGAAATACAGTTTGAAATAACCATCATGCAGTAGGAAATGAGAGACTGAAGATAAAAAGAGAAGTTACATCTCTATATGAAGAATTGAAGAGATGATCATTGAAGACATGGATGTTGATGAGATCAGTTAAGTGAAATAATATAGAAGAACAAGAAAGGGGGATGGTCGCCATCAGTGGGTGTAACCTGGATGAAAATCCAGCAAATGAATCAGAGAGGGCAGGAGGAGAACAAAGAAATAATAGTGCAATGGAAACCTAGAGAGTGAAGAGCATTCAAGGATAAGAGGAAGACTGGCAGGGTAAGAGCTGCCAATTAATAGCTTACAGGAAAGTAAAGCAAAAACTCAAAAGGACAGGACACCACGGCGTTGTATTGGTTCACCAGGAAAATGAGATTGGGACAGGGAGAAGGATATAAAGAATATAAGTTGGGAAACAACTTAAAAGTCAAGGAATTAAAAGTCCTAATAAGGATAGACAACATGATAAGATATAGTAATTCAATATGGAGAGGTGAAATGACTCCAAATTGAGATCAAATTAGGGAACTTCAGAACTCATGAATGTGAAAGCATTGCATTTGTAAGTGATGGAACAATCATGTACCCATCTCTGTGTAGCTAAGGTGGAATGTAGTAGATCATAGAAAATTAATAAACTGATGAATTGGAAAGTGAAAAGGTTTGAGGGAGTACCACTATGTATCCTGAATCTCTTATTTTGAGGACAGAATATGGGGTGGAAAGAAAAACACTGAGCTGGTTACTAAACTCATGAAGAAAAGAAATATGCTATCTTGGAGGCTGGTAGACAACAACTGCCAGCATTTTGATTGAGTAATAGAAATAGATGGAATGAATTGTAAAGGAGAGGATACTAGTGATAGTGGGGGAGGGTGAACTTGGAAATGGTAATAGGGAGCAGAGAGTATTCCAATTTCCCCACCTTGAACAATGCATCAAGGGGAATGAGTAAAAAAATGCAACCAATGATGAAAAACATGACTTGGGGCCAGGTCTCCAGGAGAGAGATGAGATTGGAAAAAGTAGGAAAGGAATGGATTTAAAATGAAATCAAGGTTGCTGAACTAGTATTCAAGAGAACAAGAAAAAATAGTAGGCAGTTTTAGAGTGTGACATTTGTGGAGATTTGATTGAGATGGATAGGAATAAGGGAGTAGGCACTGTAGTGCTCTAGGGGTTCAGAATCGCTGAAATGGGAAGGTTACCACCTGGTCTCAATTTGTTAATCATTGACAAAATAAGTTCAGGTTGGTTATCTGGGATTAGGTCTTAGGACAGTATCCTTCTAAGGCACTAGGAGGTCAATGAGACCAGGTTAGGAAGCTTTTTTCAGTCAAATGAACAAAGCCCTGGCATGAGGAAAGATTAAGGCTTGTGGAATAGTCAGAAAATAAGGGTTAACCAAAAACCCCCTACAGAATCTGAATGAATACTACATTCACTTTTTAAAAATGTCTCTTATGCATTTTGTTCCTATCTCATGGTTTTCTTTCTTTTCCTTTAATCCTAATTCCTCATACCGAAAATGACTAATTAGTAAACATGTTAAACACAAATGTGTTTGTACAATATTCACCTAAGGGTTCCCTGCTGAGGGGAGGGGAGTGAGAAGGGAGGGTGGAAGGAAATTATATAACAAAAAGATATGCATATGTGTGTGGATGAATGTGGAAAAAAAGAAGAAAACGGGTAAAAATATATGTTGCAGAACTGCTTGGGTGAGACTGGGTGAAAGATCAGTTTATGACTAAAAGCCTAGGTGTAGGTGACTGGAGCGGAAAGCTCTCCATGGAACTCTGCTGTGATAACACAAGTGCGTCATCCATGACTTCCCTTGTGTGATAGCCCTGTACCCGAACTTCTTGACTTAGGTTGCATCCTGTGCAAATTTGAGAAACATCATTGTTTTATCTTGTATGCTAATTTTGTGATTTTCTGCTATAAAGAACTGTCTGATACTGTGAATAAATGGCTCTGCTAGTTCTCCTACTTGCATCCCCACCCTAGTCTACACACGTTTCATATCTCTCCTGAGCAGAATTAATTCCCTGCTGGTCAGGAGAACCCAACAAATATGAGTACAGAAGAATACAAAGTGGCTTGGGAAAAGGGAGTTGGTAGCTAGGAGGATCAGGAAAGGAATCATACAGAAGATAAAGTTTAAGCTATGTCTTAAAGAAAAGAAGTTTTCTTTTGTTTTGTTTTGTTTTGTTTTGTTTTTAGGATGGAATTCATTCCAGACCTTGGGTAAAGATAGGACAAAAGCACTCAATCTTGAGATGAGTACCATATTTTGTAAACAACAAGGCTGATCTGGCAGGTCTACAGAATGAGAAAAAGAGGGAGCAGTATATAATGAGAAGTAGATTGGGGCAGGTTTGGAATGGCTTCAGAAATAAAATTGCCATTAAGTTGAAGGTGCTACATGAGACACTCAGAGGCTGTGACTCAGTATCAAAAAACGGACTTAAATCTAGGGTGTTTTTTCATCTCGAATTCAGCACTCTATTCAGCTTACTTAGTTAAGCATTCTTACTAAGAAACTGGCAACAAAATAGAATTAAATTAGTTTGTTCAAATATTTGCTTTTTAAAATGTCCTTGTTCTCTCAAATTTCCTACCTGTGTTCTGTTTATAGGTTATTTTAAATATCACATTAATTTTATTCTTTGCTGTGTACTTTCTATGGTAGCCTCAAGGCAAAATCAGTAAGGTTCTGCCATAACCTTTGTGGAATTTACAAAAGTTTTGAGTTCCTGCCTTGAATTTAATTATTATGTCTTTGCTTAGAATCAAAAGTAAATTAAGTTTTCACTTTCATTTCTGTTGTTTCTGTTTTGTTTTTCCTGTAGTAGGTGAGTTATTCTCCCTATTGTAGTACTGTGACAAAATTATTACAGGGGAGTTTGTGATTTGTGTTACACTAACATAAGTTGGTTCAAAATCACAAAGACACAAACACTAAGACTTCCTAATTTAAAGCTAGAAACATAGAGATCATGGAAGTACATGATAAATGATGAAATACATGTTTAACATATACAAAGAAGTATATCACTTAAAGCTTTGTGTAGCTTTATAACTAGAATTTTGTTAAGTGTTCTCTCTTTAAATAGTCTTCTATCCCCAAAGAAAGCTGGGAATTTACTAATCTAGATTGCACGTGATCTAAAAAAAAGAGAATCAAATAATCAAATGATGATGGAATTAATGGAATGTGGACCATTATTTTGTTGATTCAGTCAATCATTAAGTAACTCAACAAAGATTTATCATGGATCTATATTCAAACCTTTGCTTAGTCCAGAATATCCAAATTTAAAAGTCAAGTTACATTTGAGACCAAGCAATATATACATACATAGAGTCAAGAATAGAACAAAAATCAGACTCAACTTTGGCCAATTAGTTCTGGAAGCTGATTTGGACCTGGATCCCTATAGTGGTATCCTTTGTTTCCTTCAAACTACGTTCAAGCAAAATCTTCCAAGTGAAGCTTTTCCTTATTCTCCCCAGATATTTATGGTTTCTCTTTGGAAAGACAGTTACCTTGTATTTATTTTGTATAGGAATAGGGACTGAATTTATGACTTTGAGGGAACTCCAAGATGAGAAAACTTTATCTGCTAGTGCAGGTAGTCACTTTTACTAGAGTTTATTATTTTAAGAGAGTTGTCTAGAGAACAAAAAAGATTTGTCTTGCCTCACACAGAGAGTATGTTAGAGGTGAGGCTTAAGCCTAGGTCTTCCTGAACCTAAAATAGTCTCTCTGTCTATCCATACTACCCCACACATTTTGTTATATGCATATATTACTTTTATGTTGTTTTTGTTCTGTCATTTGGTCCTGTCACAAATGAACCTAAAGTAGTCTCTCTGTTTGCTACTTCATACTTACTCACATATTTTGTTCATATGTATATATTACTTTGTTGTTGTTTCTGTTCTGTCATTTCAGTCCTGTCATAAATGGTGACTCCATTTGTGGTTTTCTTTTCTGGTTTTTTTTTTTTGTTTTGGCAAGGCAATGGAGTTAAGTGACTTACCTAAGGTCACATTGTTAGGCAATTATTAAATGTCTGAGTCTGCATTTGAATTCAGGTCCTCCTGATTCTGGTGCTCTATTTACTGCACCACCAAGCTGCCCCTTGTTTATGGTTTTCTTGGCAAAGATGCTGGAATGGTTTTGCATTACCTTCTCTAGTTCATTTTACAGATGATAAAACTGATGATGTGCCTTGCCCAGATAGTCCACAGCTACTAAATATCTGAGATTGGATTTGAATTCAGCTCTTCCTGACACAGGCCTGGTATTCTATCTACTTACCATCAAACTGTCTTGCACATTATATATGTGTGTGTGTATATACACACACACATATATAGTTTTATTTATGCATCTACATATATCCTCAAAGTAAATGCAAATTCCTTAAAGGTAAGAATTATTTCATATTTCTCTTCTTAATTCTAGTTCATATTTCTCTTCTTAGTTCTATTTATCTTCTTAGTTCTAGTACACATAACAGGTATTTAATAAATATTTGTCATTTAATAATAATAATTATGAATCAATAAAAGCATCAGGTGAAATTACTACCAACAAATGAATTGTTCAAAACCAGTTTCTTCTTCTTTCACCTATAAATAATCCTAATATACACTTCAATGTATGTTTTCTTCACTTTTACTTACTATATAATCACAAACTTCTAAACTTCTGCTTCCATTTGGTAGGTTGATTCTCCCATCAGGATTATAGATTTCTATGTCATAGGTAGGTGCTTTTTTTTCTATTTCTAAAATTCATGAAGCCCTGCCAGTATGCCTTGCCCATTAATTATCAGGTTTTATCAGTTTGCTGGCTAGATTTAATTAGCCATTTTAGAAATGCATTTTTAGTGAAATTATATATAGTAAGAAATTATATATGCATACATATACATATGTACATATATGTGAATCTCTCTCTCTCTCAAGAGAGAGAGAGAGAGAGAGAGAGTAATGATTTTTTCATTCACACTGCACCCACAGCATCCACAGTAATTCCTACTTTGTGTTGTCTGCCTATTGCAATAGCATTCTAACTGATTTCGTCATTTCTGCTTTTTCTCCAGGGTCTCTTTTCATTTGATATCCTATGATCCCTTCCAATCCTTTCCATACACTGATACCAGTATAATCTTCCTATTACAGATTCCTGTTCCTATCACTTCTCTGCTCAAAAATCCTAGGCTAATCAAATAATATCCAAACTGCAGAGCTTATCAATCATTAAAAGCTATCTACAATCTGGCGCCATCATAACTGACCAGTTTTCTTTTAAATTGAATGGAGGCTTCAAGGAGTCTAACTCTAGTGGGCCTTTCTGTGCACATTGCTGGGGAGTCACATGGGTCTCTTAGGCAGTCTGAGATAAAGGAGTTTCCTTGGGCAAGTTTCAGTACTGGGCTGGGCAGGTTTTGCATAGATTTCAACAGAATGAGATAAGATACCTTGGAGTTTCTTGCATATATTTTATGCTTCAGTCAAAGTGACCCACTTATCTTTCCCTATCTAAGTCCTATTCTTTCTTGCTTCAGGGCTCTTGCTCAACAGTTCCCAACAATCTTGGATACTTCTTCTCTGATGTGTGTCTTTAGAAATCCTCCCCATTCTTCAAGGTCCAAAATAAACAAGTTTTCCTTTCCTTCTCAGGATGAAAGCAATTTCCCACTCCTTTGAATGTTCACAGTATTTAATTGTATCTCTTTTGTTTATTTTTCCCCTAAAGGTCTTGTCTCCTTTACTAGATTAAACATTCCTCCATACAGATAGGTTTATACTCAGTTCTATTCTTCCCTTAGGGCAACTGTGCTGCTCTGGAAAAGCAAAAGATCAATACTCAGAAGCATTGGGGTCCAGTCCTTGTCCAGGTGTTTATCAGCTATATAACTTTGAAAAAAATCACTTTACATACTTGGGCCATAGCTCTAAATCTCATTAAAACAAAGGCAATAATAGCGGCCTTTCTTCACAAGATTGCTACAAAGATCCTGAGAAATAACATATAAATCCCTTTTGTGAATCTTAAAGTGTTTCAGAAATGTTAAGCTTTGTTGTCCATGATCTCTTTTTAATAAACATTTAAAAAATGATTCCTATTTAGATGACCACGGGCAAGACAATTTACCTCCCTCAATCTATTTTTCTTTAACAATATATCCATAAAATCTATGGGTTGGCCCAAATAACATGAGTTTGCTACTGGTCCTAGCTCCATGATTATTGGGATGTCCCATCCTAAGGTCAATCTTATGAATGGTGTCTCAAGGACCCTAGACTAAAGGGTAAATAGCCAATATCTTCAAAGGAGGTTAGAAAAACAATTTGAAAGACCCAGACCTAACCTGGAAACATTTGGGGCCAGCACAGAGCCTATAAGGTTGGACCATATAATCCTCATGTGGGGTTACCAGGATTGAAACTGGGGAGAAAGCCTGAGGCTATAGAGATGCCCTACTCCTTAATAGATAGGCAAACTGTGACTGACAAATTTTTTCTCAGTTGACCTTTGAAATGAATCAGCATCAATTTATGTCTGTAAGCACCCATGGGCTAAAAGTCAAAACATATATGAACATAATATGGATAAGTGAATAAGAGGTTGTAAAGTTTCATCGATCTAAGGAGGGCTGCAAATCCTCAGATTACTTACAAAATAGGGAATTTTTTGGTCACTGTTGTTCTGTTTCTTGGGTTCGGTTCTGCCTTGCAATGAATCACAACTCAGACTTGGGAATGCAGGTTTTGGAAAGAAGATAGAGATTTATTAAAAAAAAGTTACAACACATAAGAAAGGTAGCAGAAAAGTTAAAAGAATTTAAAGAGAAGACCACATGGATTGCTGATTGAGCAGGTCAGGCCAGCTGACCAGGGTTTCAACAGGAGGCTGGAAGGTCAAAAAGAGACAGAGCCCCTTCCTGGATGGCCATAAATGCCCCTCAGAGTCCACGGGAGGGTGGTGACCTGGGAATGACCCAAATCCCACATTGGAGATTTTGCCTTTTGGGGAGGGGCCTGGGTGTTTCTAGCACCTGTGCCCCTTGGCTGCCCCAGCAGAAGACCATGCAATCCAAATCGGTTGAAGGCCAGGCCCTCAGATGTGGCCTAAATTATATGATAAAGGAAGAAGAAACATTCATCTAACAATGCACACAAAAGATTTAAAAACTTTGTCTCCAACTGATCTCATCACCCCCTGGCAAGTCACAAGATCATGTAATAGCAAATGCTCCTCCTATTTTGTTTATATGTGTTAACCAGATGGTACCCAAAGATTGGGACTCTGTAGAATGTGCTGTTCATCCATCTGTCTGTTTCTGGGACTGAAATGGGGAATGTATCATCCTTAAGCTGTGGTCTGCACATAGAAACATAGCAATCAGATGAAAGGAATGTAGTCAATCGAGTAGAATGTTACTAAAAAGAAAGCTATCTTTCCTCTGGCATCTTTCCTATTTTGTGCCTATATCTTGGCATGTCTCATGCTTCATACCAAGGACTCTAAGAAGAGAGGTGAAAATTATGTGAATATTGTCCAAGCAGAGGGTGAGTACTAAGACACTGGACAACATCTGAAATATAAAATTCTCCTTTTTAATAATGAAAATTTAACTCTATTGAATATTTTGCCACTTCCAAAAGTATGATAGAAAGGGGAAAAATAAATCTATGGATTTGGAGTCAGAGTACAACTTACTTCCTTAGTTTGGACTCAGTTTCTTTAGTCATAAAATGAAGGCATATACTAAGAGTAATCATAGACAAGTGAAATAAAGAGAACAAAAAGAATAATATACATTATGATTATAAAAATGAAAATATAGCTTAAAGGAAGATTGTTTGAATAACTGAAAAAACAAAGTGTTTCCAGAACCATCAATAGTCAACAAACATTTAAGTTCCTAAGTCAAAGTTCCTAAGCACTGTGCTAAACTCTAGGAATAAAATAAAAGATTATTATTTTCCCTTTAGGAGTTTATAATTGATCAATGAAAACAATGTTAAAAAGAAATCTAAGGAGTGGGGTAGGGGATGGGAAAGGTATCTGATGAAGAAATAGTAGTTGGGGGGGTGGTACATGGAGGAGATATCAAAAGAAGTCCAAAATGAGCTTAGTCAAATGGGAAATGAGATATGTCAGGATATGTCTCTTTAATGGCTCCTCCTGGAATAGAGGTTTAGGAATTCAATGCTTTGGCTCCAATCATAGGCTCAGAGAGTACTGATGAGGTGAATATATGAAGACTGATTGAGACTTGCAAAATGATCAGATTTCTCAGTGATGAATTTATTGGTTCATAGTGGAGAAGTCAAGTAAATGTAATTATTGGGTCATAGTGGAGATGTCAAGTAAATGTAAAATGAATGCTACAAGAGAAGTCAAAGAATCCAAAATGAGTTGAGTTCAGTGGGAAATGAAATGTCCAAGATAGATAAGAATCTCTTAATAGGTGCTGAAACATATCCTTTCTCTCTCTACCTACAGAGGAAAAATCTGATGTGCATAAAATTTTGTTTACACATTCACTCATGATCACGTTATCAGGTATTTTTGCTCAATTGTTTTTCCTTCTTATTAAGAGATACCTCAATAAATGGAGCAGGAAAAAAAAGGGAGGGGCATTTCCAAAATGGTCTTGGATATAAACAGAAAAGTCATCAATAAAAATGTTTCCCCCTCTTTTTCTTTTCAGTCTCTCCTCCTTTATTGTTGTTTTCTTCTCTCCTCCTCCTCCTTTTTCTTCTTCTCCTTTCTTCTCCTCTTCCTCCTCCTGCTCCTTTTCTTTATTTTTTAGAGCTTTTTTTTGCAAGGCAATGGGGTTAAGTGGCTTGGCCAAGGCCACACATTTAGGTAATTAATTGTCTGAGGCCAGATTTGAACTCAGGTACTCCTCACTCCAGGGCCTGTGCTCTATCTAATGCATCACCTAGCCATCCCTCCTACTCCTTTCTTTCTTGATTTAGACTGGATAATTTTGAAATCTTTTTCAGTTCAAGATAGTCTTCAAAACAGTTTTATTTTCTCTTTTTTTCAAAGACTCATTTATGGTCCTGGGATCTACATGGTACAATAAATACCATCTAGTTTAAGCCCTTCATTTCACTTAGGAAAAAAGTCAAGACCCAGAAAGGTTACGTGGCCCAAGTTCACAGAAGTAGTAAGTAGAATGACTGGGATTTGAACCTCCTTGGATTCCAAGTCCAGTGCACATGAATAAATCTACAGGTTTCTGTTTTAAACATTATCACCACTACCAACAGCAGAAAAAAACAACACTATGATACCAAATAAAATTATAAAAAGTTCCCATTCATTTTTTTTCGTGCTAAAGACAGAGTCCCTTTTACATAATTGGGTTTGATATCTCTTGGCCATTCACAATCAATAACTACATTGCTTGGGTCAGGTAAGATAGGAAATCAATAGTTTTCCTAATAATTCAAAAATATACAAATGGTAAGTCATGTCCACTTGGAGCTGGAGAATTTCAGCTATTCTTTATGTGTGTCTGTGTGTGTGTGTGTGTGTGTGTGGGTGTGTGTGTGTGTGTGTGTGTGTGTGATTGAGCTCAAAAAAATGGACACTGAGAGTTGTGATGGAAGAAGGAAAGTCTTGGCTATTACAATACAGGGCCAACAAAGCCATTTTACTTTCTTTTAGATACTTTTCTGAAACTTCAGGCAAACAGGGAATGAACACATTGATGCATATTTCTACTTTTTGCCCTTGGCCACAAGCTATTTCTTGCATAAATCATTGCCAAAAAGAGCTTTCTCAGCATTAAAAATGCAACAGTCTATAAAATACTGATGATATATATTCTACTGGTAGTGACTCTTCCTATTATATTACTGTTATAATTGCATTTGTTTGCAATGGAATCTATGTGAGAACTTCCATTGGATGTGCTTAGCTATAGTAGTAGGCAGCCTATAGCAATAGTGTAATGGGAAGGACAAAAATTGGAAGTCCTTAACTCTACCATTTGGTTTCTTTCTCTTTTTTTATTTTTTTATTTCATAATTTTTTTCACTGAATTAAATGGAAAAGGTCACATGGATTCCTCTCATTTAAATTATTTTCACTTTATTTTTTTTCCAGTTTGAGATAACTTTCACATACTGTAATCAAGGAATATTGCTCCTCATTCTATAGTTTTCCATAAATACACAGAATTTGAAAGTAAAATCATAATAATTTATATTTATAAAGTAATCCCTTCCCCCCCCAACAATTGTCAGTGTCATTGAAAGCATGAGGCAATTTTCCCATCATTACACAACTATTAAGTGTTGGTTGTGAAATATTAACTGAAGCCTCCCATCAAAACTGATATTTCACCATACCACCTAACAGCTATGTGACCTTGTGTAAGATGCTTAATCCCACTGAGTGTTTTTTTTTCATTTTTAAGGGGGGAGATAATACTTGCATTAGAAATCTTATACAAATGTGGCATAGCTCCTTCCAAATCTAGGATTATATGATTTTCACGCTATTCTCAGGAAATATGGAGAAAGAAGAGGGGGGAAAAAGACTATTGCTTTTCTGAAAACAAATATTCTAAATGTCAGCAAACTTCATCAAGTTTCCCAAAGAAAGAGTTGCATAGCAGACTTCCCCACAGGTGGTGAGATAAGAAGTGTGAAATAAGACCATTCCAGAAGACTGCAGTGAGCAACAGATTGGGCCAGGCCCATCTGCAAGAGGCTGTTAATTTTCATGTGCAATTGGGTGACTTATGAGAAAGTAAAATTCTAGCAACACCTATCTCCATGAGATTATTCAGATAAGTGATCATGCCCGCCATTTGACACCAATGAGATGGGAGCCCTGCCATAGCAGTCCAAGTGAGGGGTGAAGGATGAGGCAATAAACCTTCCTCCACTTAATTTCCCAGTGTGACGTCAATACCAATAAATTTCTATGAGGAATGGAGGAAATTCCTGTGGTCCAATGATTCATTTTTCCAGACCATTGAGGAGAGGTTGCATTTTAAGCATTAAGATAGAAGACTGGAAAATGATCAATTCCTACACAGTGTACGCTGATGATACCTGAATTGGAAATTCAAAGTAGAAAGGAATTCTGACTTGGGTTTTAAAATATACCAGAAAAAAGTTAGCTATGCTTTTCCTTTGTGTATTCCTAGCTCCTGAATAGCAAGTTGAGAGATAATTTCCTGAAAATAGAGAGACAGTGGCATGCACAGGCCATTATCACATTTGCTTCCAAAATGATTAGATTTCCCTTGGTTTTGTGAGCATTTTTATAGCATGTAACATCATCATAGAAAAAAGAGCAAAGAAAACACTATTCTCAACAACACAAATTGTACTGTAACATTTAAATGTGCATGGACAGAATTTTCTTAGAAAAGCAGCAGAGATAAGGAAGGTTTTTGTTGCTCTGCTGAGGTCATGTTCACTAAATTTAATCACAAAATAGGTTTGTAAAAATGCTTATCATATCAACTATTGCATTGTGAACTATTTGTACAGTTTCTTTAACTTTTTATGAATATCAATATTTTATTATTCAACAACAAAGGGTCTATTATAAATTCTCTTTGGGAAGAATACTGTAGCATTTTAAATAGAAAACCAATACATTCCCAGTTCCTTAGACTCACAACCTGAAAGTCATCCTGAATGTCTCACTGTCTCTCACTATCCAAATCCAATCTCTTGCCAAGTCCTGCTGATTTCACCTCTTCACCATCTCTTAAATAGTTCTCCTTTTCCTCTCTGAAATTGGCCCCCTATTATATTACTAGTTTACTGCAATATTCTAGTAGCTATCTGCCCTGTTCCAACTCATCCTCCATTCAGCCACCAAAAGTGAATTTTCTAAAGTGCAGGTGTGAAACTTCAGTGTTCTCAAGCATCAAAAACAAAATGCTGTTTGGCATTCAAAGCCCTATATAAACTATCCCATGCCTACCTCCCTTGTCTTGTTACACCTTATTCCTTACACATACTCTTCTATCCAGTGCCAATGACTTCCTATTTCCTATCTCTGAGCATTTTCTGTGTCTAGAATGCTTTCCATTCTTTGATCACTGACCTCCTAGCTTCATTTAAGTCCCAACGTAGATCCCACTTTTTTATAAGAAACCTTTCGTAATCCTTTGTAAACAAATATATATATATATATATATATATATATATATATATATATATATATATATATATATTTGTTTGTATGTTGCCTCCTTCATTAGATTGTAAGCTCCTTGTGGATAGGAGCTGTTTTTGCCTTTTTTTTGTATTCCTGACACAGGGTTTGGCAAATAGTAGACACTTTATAAATGTTTGTTATTTGACTGATTTAAAGAGCTATAATCCCATAGATTACTTCCTTGTACATTTAACTGAATATGGCTTACTATTTTTTTTAGTTTTTTTTTTTTTTTTGCAAGGCAATGGGGTTAAGTGGCTTGCCCAAGGCCACACAGCTAGGTAATTATTAAGTGTCTGAGGTCAGATTTGAACTCAGGTCCTCCTGACTCCAGGGCCAGTGCTCTATCTACTGTGCCACCTAGCTGCCCCAATGGCTTACTATTTTGACTTCTCCTCAGCCATTTTGTATTTCAAGCAAGGACTTTTATGGGAATTGAAAGAAGAGTCATTGATCCAGAAGACTACAAGAATCTAAATCAATAACCAGAAAGTTAATAGGGGTTAGAAATTGTCTAATACTCTTTGAGATAAATAGGATCAGAGATTTATTTTCCAAACCAAGGCAAAAGAATATACTAAAACACACCATAGAGAATTCTAGCTTGTGTTGGCTGCTTGGGTAGATTAACAGTCATTGGGTATGGAATAGGAGAAATTTAAGTCTTCCTTGATGGAGAAAGGTTGATCAACTACTAAATGCCAACAAAGAGATGGTAATAGAGAGTGCTTGATGAGCACAAAGAGACAGATTCTAGCAAAGAGTAGCTCAACAAACTCTAAAGGAATCACCCTGCCCAGCCACATTATGTTATAAAGAGTGGAGAAGGAAAGCAGAAATGACCAGAAGACATCAACTGCTCAGACGCTGCAAATGTGAACTTATTCAGCCATGTGCATTCCTTATAAAAAAATCTGCTTGGTTTATGTGCCTGTTAATGGAGAATCCCTAGGTTAGTGTCCTTCCCATATGGGTATCTACCATGGGCGTTCCCTGATCATACATGTTCACTACTACTATGTCCTTCCTAATTGATATTGTTTTAAGAAATAACACTCATAAAAAAAAGAAAAGAATATACTCATGTATCTATGACAGTGCATGGAGGAGAATCTACCTTGTTAACCAAGGGGTCAAATATAAAATGTTATGATAGCTCGAAGGAAAAAAAAATTAATTTTATGAATTGAACTTTGAACTAATATGAATTTTCTGGTTAACTTTCTTGACTTAGCTTGATTATTAATTAAATGTCTTTTTCTTTGAATTTGTGGGGGGGGGTTATGCTCTGTGAAATGTTTTATTTGGCTTAATAAAGGCACCCCACTGTTGGTGGTGATGAGAATGATTGAGGCTAAGGTTGGCTAAGTATGGGCAGAGATTTTGGTTAGTTATTGACTTATGTTTAGAATATGTCTTGGACCTGGGGTACATTTTAGGGGGATGTGTGTGTGTGTGTGTGTGTGTGTGTGTGTGTGTGTGATTTGAAGCTTATGAGATATTGAATACAAGGGATTGTTAAGCCCTTTTATGTCATGGACTCAACTGGGAAACTGGGAAAATCTATAGACTAACAATCTATCTCAGAATCATGTTGTTGTTTTATTACAGGGAATGGGAAAACCACAAATTGGGGACCTGGGGATTCTACCTAAATCAATAAACACATTAAGGTACCTTTTATATACAAGGCACTGAAGATTAAAGACAAAAAAGGAAGTTGTTCATGACTTCAAGAAGCTTATATTCTACTGAGAGGGAATAAAATTTATTAATGGTAGTTGTGATTTTATGAAATTAGGATTTTATTGGTTCTTGTTACCAAAATTAGAGGCAGAAACTAATTAATAATTACTAGGGGGGAAAGATTGATTCCCAATTTGTTTGTACTTAATACTAAAGCAAATCTCAATGAATTGCCTAAGTTCTGTGAATAGAAAATTTCTATTTCCCAAATTGGAGACTTTAGGCAGAGTTCACATTAACAACTTATGAATCTAGCTGTTACAGAAAATAGAGTATTAAATTTAGAGCAGGAATATTTGCCTTCAACTCCCATTCCTCAGATTTTTAGCTATGTGATGCTAGGTAATTTATTATTTTCAGACTCACTTTCCTCATCTGTCAAATGGGTATCATTCTAGGATTTATCTCATAGAGTTTTAAGGGTAGCTAGTTATAGTAGATAGAGTCCTGGGCATATAGTCAGAAAGATCTGAGTTTAGATTTGGCTTCAGACATTTACCAGCATTGTAACCTTGAGCAAGTCATTTAACCCTGTTTTATCTTAATTTCTTCTTCTGTAAAATGAGCTGAAGAAGGAAATGGCAAACTACTCTAGTATCTTTGCCAAGAAACAATTGAATAATAACATCGAATTTTATGTTCAAGTGAAATTTGATATTAAAAACACTTTGCAAAATATAAATAGCTAACATTTGTAAATGATAAACATTATTATTATTTTAAAACACTTTCACTAGTATAGTATTGCTTTTGAAAAAATTTTGAAAAAGTTTTTTAAAAAAATGGGATGAGGGTTCATGGAGATCATGAAGTTGTTTGGAAGTCCAGGTTTCTTTAATTCTTATACTACTAATTCATCCCCCCCACCCCCACATACTCACATTCACTATTCATTCAGCCATATTTCCCTGACAATATTTATCTTTTTCTATTTTTTCTTATTTTCTATTGCTTGCATGTAGTCCCTAAGTCAGCTTTATCTCTTAAAAATTTAAGGTAAATGATTATACTTAAGAAACTTCTTGCTAAGAGGGATCTTGAGAAATTAATCAATGCCTTTATCTCCTGGCCCAGACAAAGCCACTCATTAGCTTCAAGGTTATTTCCAAAGTTTGCAGAAGAGCCCAATATTCCTGAGAGAAGACTGCCAATTCCTTACTATCATGCCAAAACCTTCTGAACTTCAAGTTTCTTCATTAGCTAATGGATAATTTCTGGATGCATTTGCTATTATTTGATTCATAGTGAGAGGATTACAGGTTGAAAG
This sequence comes from Macrotis lagotis, assembly GCF_037893015.1. Lineage (NCBI taxonomy): Eukaryota > Metazoa > Chordata > Mammalia > Peramelemorphia > Peramelidae > Macrotis > Macrotis lagotis. The sequence goes on along the minus strand of NC_133664.1, from coordinate 31,621,529 downwards.
TGGAGAAATATTATTTGGACACCTATTCTGTCTCATATGATAGATGAGGAAACTGAGTCCCAGGATAGGATACCTACCCCAGGTCAGATAGCTGGTTAAACCTAAGAAGCAGGAATGGATTCTAGTTCTCTTATTCTTTTTTTTTTAATCTTTTGCAAGGCAAATGGGGTTAAATGACTTGCCCAAGGCCACACAGCTAGGTAATTATTAAATGTCTGAGGCCAGATTTGAACTCAGGTTCTCCTGACTCCAGGGTCAGTGCTTTATCCACTGCTCCACCTAGCTGAAGTTCTCTTATTCTTGCACCAACACTTTTCTCTCAGATATACTTCCTTACCCCATATTATACAATATTTCTTTCACCTTTTTTTGTGATTTACATTCTAAAACATAGGGCTATAGAATCTGAGGGAGGGGAATGAAAGCCAATTATGTGATTATCTGGCTTTGGTCCCTCAGCCTGCTCAGCAACCTTCAATAATACTTGAGATCCTTCATATTTAAGAATGAACTTGTCCAGTTATATAGTATTAGAGGTGAGCTTAATCCTAGTTCTCCTAATATCTCCTTTGTTTTCAGATTTCTAAGAGTTTGTGAAAAAGTGATACAGAAACTCAGTTTGAATTTGGTACTTAGAGGAACATAGAAAGAGGGAGAGACAAATGATATGCATTGACCAAAAAAGTAGAGGATCTTTTTTTTTTTCTCCTTTCAAGAGTCAAAAGTTTGTATTAACAAACACCATTAGTCTGAGGGGGTCAAGACAAATTCTATAGCCCCAGATGTATACTGAGGTTTCCCTCTGCCTTTCTCCATAATGTTTATTACTGGACTGAGTCACCTGAATTGGCACTCCAAGGAGAAAGAAAATAAATAAAATAAAAAGAGGCAACTATTGGTAATGAAAAATCAAGCAAACATACAAAGCTTTATTAAACTTTGTGAATGCAAAAAGGGTCTCTTATAAGGTCTCTGATCTCTTCTCTCTACCTAACAAAGAATCATCAATTTGGTTCTTGTCAAAAAGACCAAAATGGCATCACTATGTTCGAGTCAAGTGATAGTATGTCCAACTTTGATCAGAACAATACAAGCTCTGAAGGCTCTACAACAGGTCAGACCCCAATATGGGAACACCTGGGGTGGGTTCTCTAAACTTACACATCTCACATTTCTTTTGAGTTGCTTCAATTCTGCCTTCCTCATAGAGAACAGCAGCCTCACTGATGAGGGTACACCATGGTGGTTGGTTCTGTGTCAGTGTCTCCCATGCCACACGATCAATTCTAAAGTCCTTAAGAGAGACATTTAGTGTCCCTGTATCACTCAAAACATAATAGAATATTGTCTGAGGTTGCGGGGAGGCATCTATAACTAATCTACCAATCCCTTAAAAAGGATCTATCTTAAAAGTTATAGACGTCATAGCTGCAGCTATCTCTCCTTCTCCCAAAAATTCTTGTTCAGTTAGTACATGCATTGTACTCTTAGCATTTATAGTCTTGGGTTTTGCTTATTATTTGTCTGTTCTCGAAGAGGACTAATGACATCAAGAGGGTGTCATCCTGACTTGCAATCAAAGTGTATCTAAGTGAGGCAAAGCTATACAAAGTCATCAGTTCTACTCTATCCTTCAGAATCATCCGGGTCTAGTGGCAAGACATAGGCTGGGAAAACTTGCAATGGCCCCAGATATAATGAGAGAGTATTAACCATTGTCCAACTCTCATTTTTCTGCTAGGAGAACTGATCTTCCAGGAGAGAGCCTCCGTTATCTCCAAATTAAGACATGTCTAGACTTTTTGTAATGTTGGTTATGGTCCCATCAGTTATTCCTTCCTTCTGCTCTAATCAATAGAAAACTGCTTTCCTTCTTGTCCGTGTCTTACTGCTACTCAGCAGAGTCCCATCCTTAATTGATCCATTACAATATAGGAATGCACCATTATTCAATTCAATTGACAAGCATTAACTAAATGCTTTTATTAATGGGTCAGAACACTGTGCAAGGACTAGGGACACAACTTTCAAAAAATGAAATCTCTGCTCAAGGAGTTTATAGTTCAGCAAATATAAAATGTATTTAATTAGAGTTAAAATGAGTAGGGCATAGGGTCATATTCAAAATTTTTTTTATTTACTCTGTTTATATGTTTATACTGGGTACATATTAGACAGTAATTATATCCAAATATATAATATATGAAATCATGATTTCCTTTTTTCTTATAGATTAGTTAGTTCATCAACTGATATTTGACTAGTAATATGAATTCATAATTCACTAATTAGTAGCTTATAAGTAAATTCTCTCTCTCTGTATATATATATATATATATATATATATATATATTCTATATTTAATCTTTTTAATCTGTTTTGGCATTTCCAACCTGAAAGAGCCTTGCACCCCTCTTTAGCCTTTTCTCTGCCAGCTCATATCTTCTGAGTCAATATATCATGTCTCGCCTTCCTCCCTTTTCCTCCCAGGGTAACCCAGGTCAGTGCAAACTTGAAGCCCAGCTCAATCTATCTGGGTTGCCTTATCATTCCTCTTTTGTGCTCTGTTAAGACTTAACTCAACCTCCTTCTCCTACTGGCAGTTCCCATATTTAGTTGCTATCTCCCTTCCTTATTTCTGCCCCCTCCCTTTTAGTATCGGCCTCTTGGCATATTCCAACAGGGTTGACCTAACCCATCTTCCTCCCTCCAGAAGAGCCAATGATAAGCAGCTTCTTGCTGTCTCTACACAGTCCTAGGAAGAACAACTCATAGGTTGGGTGAAAACAGCAGCTATTACAAAGAAGCCAAAAAACAAATCAATATGGGGTTATGCTTTGTATGGAGAAAGTTTTTTTTTTAAAATATCTTCTTCAAATGTACATGAAGAGAGAGAGATTCTGATTTTCCAGTCCAGAATCTTCCATTTATTAGTTACTTGTTTGGTATAAAGACAACCTTTCGAACCTACAAAATCATGACATTTATTTTGACGAATCTGTGATCCTGAATTTTTTTTTCAGTATTTGAATGACTGTATTTCAATATAATTGTTATTTGTACCTTCATGTGTTTTGTTTTATGTGTGTGTATATATATATGCATGTATGTGTATATTTATATATAGTTATTTCCTCTAAGATAGTTAAAGGCTATATTTAACAGTCTGTTCAAGTCACCTATCACCTATCACACACAGACACACACAGATACACACACACACACACACACACACACAAACAGAAACAAACTGATAGGCATATGTGCTCATAAGTTATAAGAAACTCATCTAGTTCAAAGAAAAAAGGATCATTAAATCATAGACATTTGGAACTGAGCTAATTTTGTAAGCCCACCTTATTTTACAGAAGAGAAAACTGAGGCATAAACATATTTAATTTTTGTGCAATTATCTCCCCTTGAGATAGAGAAAATTATGTGACATAAACTGGAAAAGATGACAAAAAATAGAAATAGTCACTGATGGAGGATATGGAAAGACAGATATTCTGCTCAAATACTTTGAAGCAGAGGTTCTACTGTTAGGTATGTAGGAGAGAGAGGGAGAGAGAAAGAGACAGACAGTCAGACAGAGATACAGAGACACATTAAGAGTCAGAGACAGAGATCTGATGATGGTAAAAAAAATTCTAACGGCACTGAAGGAAAGCAAAGGAAGGAAAAAGGAAAGGGAAGGGGGAAAAAGGAAGGAAAAGGAAAGGAAGGATTGAGAAAAAAGGATGAGAAGAAGGAAAGACAAAAGGGGGTAATAAAGAAATACTTATCAACTGAGAAATGACTGAACAACTTATAGTATCTGAAAAATGGAGCCTTTTAGTGTTTAAAAAATAAAAATAAATACTTCCAATACATGAAGGAAGATTTGTATAGAATGTTACAGAGTCTCTAAGCTTAGTCATGAAAACATAAATAAAAAGATTTAGTAATATAAAAAATATATTAAAACAAAACCTAATGTAATTGTAGCTATTCATCTTGATCCCAGAGAAAAGATGATGAACCATCTCTCTTCTTTCCTTTGAGAAGTGGGGGACTAATACGTGAAGAACACCGCATAAATGAGTAGTTTTGAAGACTGTTGAGTGATTATCCCTAACTCTTGTACTATGTTATATTGAAATCAGGGGACCTGGGAGACTAGTAACTCAGAAATTATAGGATAAAAATCAAAAGGCATAAAAAATAATATTTTTTTAAATGGACTTCTATGATAAAGCAAGAGGGAAAAAGAAGAGGGTACTTGCAGGAGATGAGGATTATTTTTAAACGTCGCCTATGATTCCATGCTAAAGCTTCTTTGTTGTTTTAACATATTCCATTAGGCTACTTTCCCAATGAATTTTATGTATTTTCTTTCAATCTATGTTCCCATTATCGACTATCCTGATCCTAAGGGAAAAACAAAATTTGTTCCAGATTTCAAAGGCCTTGGATTCAAATCCTAGTTCTGTCATTGAATATCTCTGTGACTTTGACCAAGTCATTTTAGCCTCTGAGCTTTAGTTTATTGGTAAAAACCTCTAAAGTCCCTTCAAAGTCTAAATTTATGAGCCCACAGAACTAATTATTTCCTATATCCCATAATTCATACTCTAGGCCTCAGTAGCCTAATGTTTACCAGGTTAAAACAGTCAGCATGAAACCTCAGAGGAAGCAATTTCTTGTCTGACTCCACCAAATTGTTTATCTGAGAATAGTGTCATGAATGTGGAGAATGCCTACTGGGGTGACCCCTAACAAAGCATCTGGGACATTTCACTAAGCTTGCAATGAAGGTACCTGGCTGGTGACCAACTTTTCATTCCATAATTTAAGCCAAAAATAATTGACTGACAGTGTGAGAGAATTACAGAATGACTATCTAGTTGGTGATTCAATTCTGAGATCCACTTAGTCCCAATGATATGTGAAGACAGGAGGACTAAAGGAAGGGAATTAAGAAGACAAGGACAAACTGATCTTGTGTCAAAGAAACAGGCTTATTTAAATTAGCTTGGAGAGTCAGATGAAACCATGAGGTAGACAAGTCGAAAAGAATCTAGTGTATTCATACTGAGGCCTACAGACAAAATATCTCCTTCTCACAGCTTTCCTATATAAAAAGATGTAGTCACATCAGGGATTCATCTTTCTGAATAGCAATAACTCCTTCCATGTGAACAGAATTTCTTCACCCTGTGGTCAAGGTATTAATTTGATTTGTGTTTTTCACAAGTATCTGATCGTGCTACACAGTAATTAGTTCCTTCTAAAATCACACACACATACAATCACACATTTTTCAGCATATAACGTATTGGCTAGAGACTTAATTTTTTTTCTGTGTCTTTGTATGCTAGTATTTAGCAAAGAACTGATGAAGAGAAAGAACTATACCAGTTTAGTTCAAATCGTTATTGAATGAATCTATTAAAACAAAAGTAAATGTTTTCATTTGGACTAGTTTGCTGGTTAAAAGATACACTGAAAGGCAGAAAAAAAGACTCACTTTGGAAATTTGTAAAAATGACCCAAATATGAACTTTATACATCCTGCACACTTGGAAAAGAATAAAGAAATCATGCGTGTGTGTGTGTGTGTGTGCACATATACATATATAGTGTTACAATATAACTTTTAGAGCATTCATGTGGATAGAATTGCAAAATTTCTGAATCAGCTAAGACAATATTAATCTTTAGCACTACATTGATTCAAATGAATTTCTTTGAACAAAAAATACTTAATTTTATCTTTGGGTTCCCAGTGCCTAACACAGGACTTGATCTATAATGAGGATCTAATGCTGATAAATGATAGACTTATTGATTACATTTACACTCCCATAGGATGTTACAGAAAAGGCAACTGAGTAAAGGTCACTCATCCAAAATGCTTATTTGACAGGTGGAAAAAAATTGAGTCCCAGAAAATTAATGTATGTGGTTTGTCTTCAGATATGCAGATTGTATCAAAATGAGGATTCGAGTATTTCCCACTAGATCACACACTTCTCAGAAGATCCAAGTAGAAAAAGGTATATAAAAGCGACTCCTGGATCTGTCTAAGGTAGGACTTAGAAAAATAACTGCTTGAATCCCCTCATTTTATTTTTGAGGGAAAATGCCTTTGGAAAAGGAAGAGAGTGGGAGAGAAGGTAACTTTTCAGGTGTGTCTTTGGGAAGAATCATTTGGGAGATTCCTTAGGATGGATACCTGTCTGACATGTGTGGGTTTGTGTGTGTAGAATGAAAGCTCATTATCTCATCAAATGAGAAATTTATGTTTTACACAGTGTTTGGTCCATACTTGTAACTTCAATCTTGTTCCATTTCCTTTTTCTTCAACTAAGAGAATTTTGAGCTTGAAGAATCCTTACAAATAATTTAGTCCAACCCCTAATAATTTACAGAAGAATTCTCTTCTATAAATTTTCTGGCAACATCAGAAGCCAAAAAAAGGTTAAGCTTGGGACATGGGGAAAAGCATTGGATTTTGTATCCTAGATTTACCTCCAAATCTCAGTTCTTGTCATTTATGGCCTGTGCAAACTTTCACAGGTTGCTTCCTCTCAGGGGGCCTCTATTTCATCTACTTAAAGTCAAAGGGGTGGACAATAGGATTTCTAAGGCCACTTTCTGGTCTAAATCTATGCTCCTGTGATCATAAAGTCTTGCCCAAGAGCTTACCTGTAGTAAATAACAGAACTGGGATACTAAGCTGGCTTCCTTCACCAGACTACAATGTCACAATATGTTTGCCCCTTTCTTTCTTAGTCACCATCTTTATATGACTTATTGAAGTCAACACACACACTCAGGACTACCACAGGGACTCTACTAAACATTCCTCCATCCCACTTTCTCTGGTAAGAATTCCTGTGCAGACAAAATAAAACCCTGACAAGATTTTACAAATAAAAGTATATTCAGGTTTGAATTTGCTTGTTTAAATAAATGATTTGTCACCACAAGCAGAAACAAAAGCAAAGGTGACTGAGTCCAATCATTATTTGCATTTACCATAAATGGTCAAATACAAAACGAGTGCCCCAATTCTAGGCAAGCATCCAAAGAAAATCAATCAGGTCATGAGAATCTCTAGACCATTGCTTTTACATATTTTTCCCACTTGGATCTTCTGAGAAAAATGTGATCTAGCAGAAAATACTCGAATCCCCATTTTGATACTATCTGCATATCTGAAGACAAGCCATATACATTAATTTTCTGAGACTCAATTTTTTCCATCTATAAAATAAGGATTTTGGATGAGATGACATTTAAGGTCACTGGAAGTTAAACATCCTAAATCAGCTCAAAAATATTTATCAAGCACAAATAAGGAGCAAGCAGTGTGATGTGATAACATGAGTACAGAACCTAAATTTAGGAAGTCTTGGCTTTATATGCTACTTCTAATGTTTACTATTTGTGTCATTCGAGGTCACAGTCTTGACTTCTCTTATATTTGCATTCTTCACTTATAAATGAATGACCCTCAGACGGAGAAGGTAGAGAGTGGAGGATGGATATCGGAGAGTTAATCCCTGACCTAAGGAAGCTATCCAGGGAAGTCACCTCATCATTTCTCACCCAGATTACTCTCCTAGACTTCATCATCTCCAGAAACTCATCATTCTGCAGCATAAAATCAGCTCTTAAATATGCAACTTATCAGTTTCCTCTGACCCTGGGGTCTCTTCCTTGGTACAGTTGGAGAAAGTGGAGAATAGAGATTGGAGATTTCTCCCCATCCTCCATGATTTAATTTAGAAATCTAATAAATTCACCTATAAATTTCCTATCCATACTACTTTTGCTGAACATCATCTCCAGAAACATCATTCTGCAAGATGAAATAAATCAACTAAGAAATGTTCACCTCTTCAGGGATTTCCCATACCAGCTGTAGAACTTCATCATTCCCCTGGATCAGGCATCTGTACTTGTCTCCATTTCAACTTCTTTTGAGGTGTTACCTTCATTAGATTGTGATCTCCTTGAGGGCAAGGGCTGTACTATGACTGACTTTCCTGCTACATAGTAGACACTTAAGAAATATTTATTGACCCTAACTCTGTCTCTTAATGACCTCTAAGGTCCATTCCAGCCCAAGCTTTATAAAGAATCTCTTAACACAAGACAAAACAAAAAAGAGTCACTGTCTCCAATTATCTTTCTCTCTTGGATCCTCTGACTTTGGCTTCTTCTCTGAACATTTTCAGGTCTGATGAATGGTGAATCTACTCTATTTCCCATTCTGTCTTTTGTTTTGGGAAATGTGATGAAATCCATATTCTCATTTCTTTGAGTTTCCATAGCTTGATACTTTTCCCTGGCCAACACCCCAGATATATGGTATCCCCCTACTATAAAGTCACCTCTTCAAGGACAGAGACTCTCATGGTGTTTTTGCATTTTTAATGGTTACCAGAAGCATGGAAATAGAAAACAAATAGTATATGCTTTTTAATCTCTCAATTTGTATAATGATAGAACATGTACATAGATTAAGAAATGACAAGTAACACAGCAGAAGAGAACATTAATTATTGGGCTGATCAGGAAAGGATTCAGATAGAAGATCAAATGAGTTGAGTCATTAAGAAATCTAGAGGTTTGGGGAAGTAGAACTGAGGATGAGATACATGGCAGAACTGTCTTGCAAAGGCATGGAGGTGGGATGGAAAGTCAAGAATGGAAAAATATCAAGACCAGTTTGATTGAAAAAATAGAATAAGTGGGGCAGCTAGGTGGCCCAGTGGATGGAGCACCAGCCCTGGAGTCAAATCTAAGCTTAGATACTTAATAACTGCCTAGTCACTTAACCCATTGTCTTAAATAAATAAATTTAAAAAATAGAATAAGTGAGAAGAACAAATATAGAATTACCATTTCCTTTCTATTCATCCAAGTACTCAACCTTGCAGTTAGCCTTGGCTCTTTACATTTCCACACTCTATAGTCCATCTCTTCCCATTCCCCTAGTTCAGACCATCATTACCTCTTATATTACAACTGTAAGAGTCCTCAAGTTGACCACCTTGCTTCCAGTCCTATCTCCCACCAATTCAATACAGATCAGCCAAATTGAAATTCCTAAAACACAGATCTACCCACACCTCACCTTTTCTCTAGAAGCTTCAGTGATTTCCTATTTTCATTAAGATAAAATAGAAGCTTCTCTGACCCGAAGATCTTCACAGTATGGCTCTGGTCCTTTTTTCAGATTTATCTTTACTTTTCTTCCCCCAAATTTGTTTTTCAGATTCACCACTCCATCTCCTATCTTTATGGTTTTGCGTAGAATACTTACACTGAAGGCATGAAATGTCCTTTTCCCAATATACACTCCTTCTAACACTCAGTGATGTATCACCTTATACAGGACATTTCTTTATATGTTAATGTATTGCTACTTTCTCCCCTCTTCTCCAGTTATCATGTATATTTCAGTTATACGATTATATTTTGCATCCCTTCTGGAGAATATAAGATCCTTGGAGGCAGGGACAAATTTTCATTTTATCTTTGTACCCCTAGCAACTAGAATAATGTTTGATTAAAAAACATTATTTCATTGCATGGGGAGCTTGAATTACAAAAATCCAAATCTGAACAAGGAAAAATAGAGTACAAATATGTTCTGGAAAAAAAGGCATGGAACAATTGTATCAAAATAACTAAGGAATCACATATTCAAATGTTCCTCCAATTTATCACATATTCAATGGAAAGACTATGGTAAACCCAGTGATTTAGAAATTGGTAGAAATTCTATCATACATCAACTGGATTAATTGGACAGACAGATCTATCTCCTTTTTTGACTATTAAAAGAAACTGAGGCAATTCTTATTCCAAATGAAATCGTGCTTATTTGAAAATTGCAGGGAATATCATCTATTTACCTGGGCAGTTGTGAGGTTCCAGTGAGATAATATTTGAAGATGATTAGCACAGTTCCTGGATCATAGCATATTATTATTATTACTGTTGTTATAAAAGATGGTTGCATCATCTTTTTTCCCCCTTTTATGCGTATTATTTTGTGAGAATACTTCATTTCAACTAGAATTTCTTAAGCATTTACTATTTTCCAGGCTATATGCTAAATACTGCAAAGAGGAAGACAAAAATAAATTAGTTTCTGCCCTCAAGGAGCTTATATTCCATCAGAATGTTAATTTCCTACAGGCAGACTCTCTTGTATTCTTAGTAGATCAAACAATCCTAGAATATAGTAGGTATCTGAGATATATTAGTTGCCCAATCAATGTGTATTGACTGATATTCTCCCAGAGAATAGATATGTGCTGAATATGTACAGAATAAATACAAAGTCATGTTGATAGGGAAAGGGTATTACTAACAAGTTGGAAGAGCAGGAAATGGTATTTGAACCATGCTGGAAAGGATATAGAAAATCTGTGAGGCAGATATGGAGAGAGGACATTCCAGACATTGAACAAAGACAGCGAGGAGATGGTTTATCCTGTATGTGTGTGGCAGGGGTGGGTATGTGGGGATCATGGTGGAATGGAAAACATGCTCAAAGTTAAAAGTGTAAAAGAAAGAAAATGGTAGGATCAGTCTGGTCCAAAGATTCTGAAGGCTTGCTTTTAAATGTCAGAAAAAGAATTTTGCTTAACTTTTAAGTAGAAATAAAGATCATCACCATATGCAAATATTTTATTTAGTCTATTTTTGTACTTCTTTACAAAATGAAAGACAAAATTTCATATCAAGTTCATTCACAAGGGTCCAGAAGACTGTGGTGAAGACAGGAAATGCACATTGGGAAAGGGAATTTGCAAGTAAAGAAAAAGGCAACCAATATTACATTTGGGAGCAATTTAATTCAATTCAACAAATATTTGTTAAAGTGCTTACAAATATAAAGCATTGTACTAAGGAGAAAAATACAAAAACATTCTCCCCTCCCCCAGGAACTTTCCTCTTTCTGTTCTTTCTCTTTCTCCTTCCACTATCACTACCACTACCAACACCATCATTTAAAATATGTCCCCCACCTCAAACAAGAACAACACAACACAACAGCAAGATAATAGCTCACCATTCTAGAATCAGACTCTCAGCCAAAAGACCTAAGAATCCTCATTACAAAAATTCCTGGTCTTTTATTTTTATTGTATTTTATTTTATTTTACTTCTCATGAAAGAGGAAGCAAAGTTGTGCTAGAGTCAAATAGAACTGGTTCAGAAGAACCAGTTTTAAATTGTCATTGTGAAATTGTCATTTTTATTATATGGGCCTGGATTACACATGAACAATGAATATTTCTCCAATTGCTTAAATATGGTTTTATTTGCATGAAGATTTTTAAAATAATTTCCTTTTTATAGTTCCTGGATTCATTTTGGCAAATATGCTGAGTCAAAGGGTATTAGCAATTTAATAACTTTTGGGGTATAATTCCAGAGTGCTCTCCAAAATGCTTGGGTCAGTTCATAGTTCTACCAACAATGAATTACTGTCCCAATTGTTCCATATTCCTTCCAACTTTTTCACTTTCTCATTCAAAAACTTTAGCCAGTCTAATAGGTATAAAATGATATCTCAAGTATCTATATCCAGAGAAAAAACTGATACACAGAAGAATGTGTAGAACGTTATATTCATACATACACATTCATAGGCATACATGTTGATGTCTAACAGCAATCTCTAGGCAGGGGAAGGAAGAAAAAAAGGAAAAAAGTCACAGAATAACATATATTTAAAAAGAATAGTAAATTGTTCATAAGAGATTTTGTAGTTTTGTGTGCATTTTTTCAATTCTCCTATATTATGAAAATGCTTCTTTTATTAAGTTCAGAATAAAGCAATTTTTTTAAAAATGTCAATGTGAACTTTTACAGCTTAGAAATCAGCAAAACTTAAAACATAGGAATTGATTTATTGTTTTATTGATTGTCTAGATTTGAGCAAGTGATGGAGAAAATGCTCATAATGCAGATTAAATTTAAAAGATTGTTGAGGTTACTTTTTTTCAAAAAGCTTATTATTAAACATTTCTGAGTATATCTTTGAGGCAAACCATTACCTCCTAAGCTGGGCTAATTCATTTTTGACTAGTTCTAATTGCTAAGAAAGGTTTCCCAATATGAAGGACTGGGAGACTCTTTTCCTCCATCTTCTTAGTTCTAGCAACTGGGACCAAGCACAAAAAAAATCACATCCCATTTCTGCATTATATGACCATCTGCATCTTTCTATCATGGTCTTCCTAAGTCTACTCTGAGCTAAATGACCTGAATTCCCTCAATTGTTCCTATTATTGCTTTATTTCAATGTACACTGCCATTTTTGATTATATCCTGTAGATGATCTTCAAATTACCAACATTCTTGCTAATGGGGACACTCAGAACTGACACACTCCCCTGAAGAATCTCTACATAATGTTTACCTTGCCACCAACACCACCAGCCCAGATGATGTAGCTAAGGCTGCTATGAAACTTGTTTATTCTATTATGGCTAATAAACTGAAAATATAAATGGGGTCAAAAACATAATGCACAGATAACACTCATCTCTGGTAATTAAGGAGAGTTTGAGATTTTTAGGTTTATATCATAAAGGGATAATGAAACATTTTCTCTCTTCAAAATAATTTCTCAAGAATTGACCTCAGACTTTTGTTCAAAGAAACATAGTGCCCTAGAATGTTAGAGCATGAAAAATCTTTTGAGATCATCTATCTAATCCTCTCATTTGACAGATAAGGGATACCTGAAACTGACATACCACCAAATGCTGAGTTGGGATCCGAACAAATTACTTATAGGCTTGTGCCAACCAGAAATGAGATGCTGCCCCAATCAAGATGCCCAAATTGGAAAATGAAGAAATATCTTCAATATTGTAATAAAGATCTAAATTTAAATAACACTAGGGTGATTTACCAATATTAAAATAAAATTTTGAGGTAAATTGTTCCATTACAAAAAGAACATGAATTCCTATTATAAAATAAATTGTTACTATATAATAATTTTTATATTTAATTACAAAATGATTCAATCTTCTCTTTGCTATTTATTTTCCCCCTGCATTTATCTAATTATAATGAGGATATTTGTTAAAGGGAAACATCAGAAATGAAAGTGGTTGTAGCTACTATTTTTGCTATATACATTTTTTTGGCTGAACAGTGGGTAAATTTTATGTCTATATTTCAGTTTCTGACTTTTTGTGTTGGAAAATAACACAATGTACATTACCACATTGAACATAAGGAAGAGAGAAGCAGATTTCCATTAAAGTTTTCTCCAACAGCTGTATTTTCCCATTTAAGAAAAAGCAACAAAACAACATCAACTCATGTGGTCCCTTAACAGAAAGCTAAAATCAAAGGTGACCTTGTATCTCCAACCACTAAATACATCTCAAGTCACCAGCTTAAAGGTCAGGGGCTACCTATGGAAATGTGCCACCTATTTTCTAGAAACAAATGGAGATGATATAAAAATATCAGTGCTAAAAAATTGTACTTTTGCTATGCTTCAAATCCTAAACTGCAGTCTCTATCCTATGACAAAAAATTTAGAAGAAAAAAGAAAGAAATAGATACCATTTCAGTTGTATAATTAAAATTACTTTAAATAGTTAAGGAAATACTCTTAGGGAAAATTTGGAATATGTTGTTTTAACATTTATGCAAGAGAATTAAGAAATGTCAGAGTTTAACCAGATTCAGTTCCATATCTTTGTGAAATGTTTAAAAGGTTTGTTATCTTCCCAGGGAGGATTGGGATGTTAGCTAATATTTTCAAAAATGTTGGGTTGTAAAAAATTGGAATGATGAAATATAGTTTAAAAATTCAATAACATTGTGGACTTTGGGAAATTCCTAAAAGAACTATTTGGTAGTAATGTGGGGGAATCACTTCCAGAATTTACTTGGTCATATTTTTCATATAAAATCATTAGGAAAGTAATACCTATATGGCCATCAGAGACAGTAGACTTAGCTTGATTGTAGATGACTCAAGTGATATTTTCATTATTTTAAATTATTTTTGTTCAGGAGAGGGCAAATAGGATAAGTGGAAAGATTAAAAAATGTAAGAAATAACCTTAATAGAGAATAGTCAGAAGGAGAGAGATGTAGGCATTTGGAGTCAGATTCCTACAGATTAGAAGGCGTTGTAGGTTTTTTTTGGTTCATTCATATCCAATTCTTCATGGCCTCATTTCAGATTTGCCATTTCCTTATCCAATTCATTTTACACATGAAGAAACTGAGACAGCTTTTAGATGACTTGCCCAGAGTCACATATCAAGTAAGTATCTGAAACTGGATTTAATTCAGGTATTCCTGACTCGACTTCCAATGCACTATCTACTGTACCATCCAGCTGTTGTGACTAATGTTGTGATTTGTGTTTAATCCCTGTTGTAACAGGGATTAAACACAAAACTCCAAGGGAAAAGAACAGATAAGACTTCCTACTGGTCCTAGTATGAGCATGTTCATCCTTTCTGAAAGACACTAATAGGGCCCTAGCCAAGGATCTTAGCTGTAACCAAGATCTGCCTGATTAGTTATTGGGTAATTGGGGACCCCCAACATCACAGCACTTCTGATGAGATGCCCCTTTTGGGGCATTCCTGATTACTGCATGAGTCAACTTTCTCTGCTGATGTTTGTGGACATTTATATTTACTTTGGCTACTATCCATTTCAAATACTCTTAGTTGAGGTCATCATGTCCACTTTGTGAAGGATAAACACATTACTGAAAGCTTGTGCAAATCTTTGGAGTTTGGAACAGAATAATTAGAACACGGGGTAATTTCCTTTAGGGAATATCACAGAATTGAGGAGTGAAGCCAGTGTTACATTAGTATATACCAGCGCCATGGCAGAAAATTGAATCACTTCCATTTGAATTGCCTTATGAAGATTCTGAAGATCATCTGGCAAGATAAGGTACCAGAAACTAAGGTCATTTCTCAAGCTAAAGTGCCAAGCATTCAAACTCTACTGCAGAGAGAGCAACTCTAAAGATCCAACCATATTATTTAAATGCCAAAAATACATTTGCTTATAAGACGATTTTACAGAGAACTCGCACAGTTCTCACACAAGGCAAGTGCTCCCAAAGAAGTCAGGAAGTGATACAAGGATAGTCCCAAGATTTCCTTGAAAGACTTTGGAATGAGGTGGGAGACATGGACAGGGGCTCCTAGAACAAAGCAGAATTGTAGTAGGTCAAATAGACCACAAGATGTAGAGACATCTCCATTCCACATCTTCAGGTGGACTATTTGTGCTCAATCTGTAGTGGAGCTTTCCAAGTTCATCTTAGTCTGATCAGTCACAGTTGGACACATTCTACGTTGACCTTGGTGGCATTGTGATGTGAGTTTGGTCTTCTTCAAGCATGGAGAGCAACAATGAATAAGCGTTAGTATATGACTAAAGAGAAAGTAACTGAGATCAAGAAAAGACAGCCATTCCTCACAGTTCAAAACATAAATTACCATTTGCTTTTTGCATATGCTCTAAAGGCCAGAAAGATTGTACAGAGGCGAGATTGAGCAATACTGCCTCAAGAATGTTTTTAATTCAGTGGGGAAAGATGGAAGATATAACAAATAAGGAACTGTGAAGAAAATTCCAGGGAAAAAATGACATAAGAAATGATTTACTGGGGTGGCTAGGTGGCACAATGGATAGAGCACCGACCCTGGAGTCAGAAGGACCTGAGTTCAAATGTGACACTTAATCACTTAATAACAACCTAGCTGTTTGGCCTTGGGCAAGGCCCTTAACCCCATTGCCTGCAAACAATAAAAAAAAAAAAAAAAAGACTTACTGGGGAAAAAAAAAAGATTGGCTGGACACATGACAAGGATATGGAAAATGAGGGATACCCTATACATTACAGTGGTGCACATGATGTCAGGAGAAGGGAGGAAGGCCCATTCAATATGTTGGCAAAATTGGCAAGTGATTCAAAGTATGCATGTAAAGGCATAGTTAGCTTTGGCTTCATGTCATTGAATGAAGCATTCACATTACTGAGAATTTCTACTTGAGCAATCTTACTCATAAATGATTGATTAAGTACCTATCTTCCAGTTGAAGAAATCACGGAAGGTTTTGCAAGTGAGTCAGCCTTGGAAATTTAAATATTTGGGACTAGAGATAAAGGAAATTCCAGGTGAAGAGATACATATGACTCCTGAACTCATCTTTCCATTCCAAGCACCTAACAATGTACCTTCTATATAGCATCTTGACCCTTAGAGTTAAAGGCTTACTTAAGATATTCCAAATTCATAGAAACAAAATTTATCCTGAAAATTTATCTGCTTTCAAAATACCTAATATGTCCACTTAATGTTTGTCCTCATTATGAATTACGATTACCAATTATTTCTGATATTTAGATTTTGGCTGCCTATTATATTTAGTATTTACCCATAAAAAGTACCCATGAAGTCTGAAATGTTAATAGAAAAGAGAGCTAAAGTTCCCTCTCTAGCCTTCTTTTATTCCAAATTATTTTTAGCCAGAGGCATAATTATCATCCCCTACAGATCCAGAATTTTTAGCATTTGTGAGTTTGGGGGGGGGGGTGGCAAAAGGAAGAGATAAAACAAGGTGACTTAAAATAGCAAGAGAATTACTGGCTGTTCCTATGGCAAATGGAACTCATATTACTGAATTACTAAAAACACTCAGAGGAGAGGAGGGAAAAGTCACTGAAGTATATGCAAGGCTATCACAAAACATGCAAACAAGAAAGTATTTCCTCTATTTTTACCTTTTAACATGAAAAAATTGCCATCAAGGGAATAATTATGTTTGGGGATCAAAATAATAGACCAATCTATGCCACTCAATCTGTAATAGGTATAGGATAAATATAGAGAGCAAGAGCTATAAATGGGTACATTTTTAAGTCTTCAATCACAAGACCTGATGGAAAGAGGGAGAATGGAGTTCTATAAGAACATAGACCCTTTGGTCTGAAATCTGTCTAAACAAAGCACCTTCAGTCTATCAACTGATATACATATGCATATATAACCATACATATATGTGCATGATGCCCAACTCTTTTTTATGCATTTTTAATTGTGATTCAAGAGCCCCTCCCCCCAAATAATGATCTCTTTTTAAAAAGTGGTGATCTTGCAGAAAACATAATGAAAAGGATATGGGACTTGGAGTCAGAAGATTGTATTTGCATCCTGGCTCTGATCTGGTTCTATGAACAATCCAAAGTCACCCAAACCTTTTACAACTCATTTCTTCATAAAGAATAATTCTCCATTGGGTATGTGAAACAAAAAGCACATATAGAGTTACAAATTCTCTACAATAATTTGGACAAGTAGGTAACACAGTGGATAGAATGTTGGACCTGAAATTAAGAAGACTCATCTTCTTGAATTCAAACCTGGCTTCAGGTCACACTAGCTCTGTGACCTCTGCCTAATAACTTAACTATTTCTTTCAGTGTTTTCCTCTGTATAATATTCTGGGATAGGAAATGACAAATCCCTCTAGCATCTTGAACAAGAAATCACCAAATGGAGTCACAAAGAGTTGGACATGACTGAAATGACTAAACAACAGTGAGAAAAATGAATAATTATAATGATAATAGTTATCATTAATTATGGGTTGCATAAGATTGCCCAACTTAATGCTAATTAAACAAGGCCTCATTATTGTATTAGAATCTGTCCCCATTGAAGGGAACGCAATATGTATTGATCACGTGTCAAGTATGTGCCAGACATCTTACTAATCTTTTTTTTTACAAGTGTCACATTTGATCTTCATAACAATCCCATGAGGGAGGTCCTATTATTATGACAATTTTTATAGTTGAGAAAAATGGAGACAAAGAGAGGTTAATTTAATTTTTCAGGATCACATAAGTTAATAAGTATCTGAGGATTTAATTTTGCTTCAATTCAATAAACATCTATTAAATGCCTACCATATGCTAGATGCCATATATGTTAAGAACTGGGGATACAAAAAGAGGCAAATGAAAGTCCTTGCCTTCTAGGAGTTAACAGTCTATAGATTTGACCTCAAGTCTTCTGATTCCAGAGTTAGTACTGTTCCCTGGACTACTAGTTGTCTTTGTTGGTTTGAAGAGTCCAATTTTACGTTTTCATCATTCAACCTGTAAAATACATTAAGAAATATTTCCATCGAACTGATTGTCTCCTCTGATAGAATTTCATCCTAGGAATGAACTAATAACATTCACTTGATGAGTATATTTAATTATTATTTGAAGGGAAGAGGTAGATAGGAACTTTTATTTCACTGGAATTGGGGACTCTTTCTAAATATCCCTCTGGTTATTTGGTTTGTGAAATCCACTCCCTACACATAACTTTTCTTTTTAAAGAAGAGAAGAGAAGTGGGAAGGAAAGAAAGTGAATGATTATTAATTAAGAAAATTTAGAAGCATGGAATGACTTTCGGGATCTGATGCAGAGCAAAGGGAGTAGAACCAAGAGAACAATGTACACATCAACAACATTTGTGAGATGAACAACACTGATGGAAGCAGCTCCTCTTAGCAGTCCAGAGAGCTAGGACCATTGTATTAGACCAGCTATGGACAATGCTATCTCCAGTCAGAGGAAGAAAAGCAAAACCAAACAACCCTTCAGAATCTGATGAACACTTTATAAAAATTATCTCTTAGATATCTCCCTTAATCCTAATTCCTCGTACCAAAAATGACTAATTTACAAACATGTTTATCAAAATCTGTATGTACAATGCTAACCTGTTTGCCACTGAGGGGACGGGGTTGAGAAGGGAAGATGGAAGGAAATTTTGTAACTTTATTAAAAATATCCATGTGCATATGGCTGTAAATAAATAAATATTTTTTTAAAAAAAAGAAAATTTAAACTAAAAATTGTTAAAAAAAATAGTTTCCCAGGTAAAGTGAAAGTTCAGGCATTTATGACACCTATACTAGAAGGAGTATTTTGAAATAGGTCTCTGATTCAGTTCTTTGTTCCCAGCACCATGCTATAAAGCAATATTAGTTAAATTAGGAGACTATTGGATGATTTGGGTTTTTTGCCCATACCTCTAAGAGAACTCAAGAAATCTGCATAGAATTTGCCAACCTGCCCTGGTAGTTTCTTCACTGGGAATTCTCAATTCAACTAATCAACAACCATTTATTAAGGGACTACTAAGAACCAGGTGGTTCAATGGATAGAAAGCTAGATCTGGAATCAGGAGGATGAGTTCAAATCTAGCCTCTGACACTTATTTGTGTGACCCTGGGCAAATCACTTAACTTCTGTTTGACTTAATCCATTGAAGAAGGAAATGGTAAATCACTCCAGTTTCATTTTATTGATTAATTTATCTTTGGGTTGGTTTTTTTTTTTTGCAAGGCATTGGGTTAAGTGACTTGCCCAAGATCATCCAGCTAGGTAATTTAAAGTGTCTGAAGTCAGATTTGAATTCAGGTCCTTGTGACTTCAGGGCCAGTGCTCTATCCACTGAACCATTTAGCTGTCCTCACTGGCCCCCCTCCCCCCAATTTATGAAGAAAATCCCATGTGCTATTATGTGGTATTATATATGGGGTCACAAAGAGTTTAATATGACTGAACAACTGAGTGACAACTATGTTCAGAACCAATTTACATGCTGGGGACACAAAAACTTGAAGCAGCACCTGCCTTCTAGGAGCTTATTTTATATGTATAAGGTGGTAGAGAACAACAGGTTTGTACTGTGAATAAGTATTTACATAATTAACATAGTAAAATATATTTGTACCAATTAAATCATAGTCCTATCCTTTTCTTTTTCTTTTTACTTCTAAAACAAAAATGGATACTGCCATCACCCTTAAATGGTAGAGTCCCTGTTACATAATACTTGTTGGCCTTCTCTAGGTCCAGTGCTGCTTTTACTGAAAACAAAAGTGAACTTAGAAAGAGAATGTTAGATGTTATCTCTCGTTATAGAAATTCAGAGTTGAGATTTTTTTCTACTCTAGATTTGGTAATTCTAAATTAATATGTTCCTTTTTTTCATTCCTGGAGGAATAATCTTAGCTATGATTAAGACTCAAAAATACCTCCTATAGAAAAAAAAATACAATAAAAGAATGTTAGAACAATACATGTGTGTGTGAAAAATAGTTAACAAGATCTTATTTCTCCTTTGCCTTAATCTACAAATTGCCATTAAGCACACTTATGTTACTTCTACATAATTAGAAATAAACACAGATCCAGTCTTATTTGCTATTTCAAATACTACCTCCATCACCTATAATATATGTATTTCTTCTTTTGTTTTTTGCTTGTTTGTTTGTTTTTGCTTTTTTCTATTATAAAGAAACTGTTTAGGGAGAGAGGTTGCAGAGGTTCATAGAAGAAGTATTTTCTTTTAGCATGGTACAAAATTTGTAAGGTCATATTTTGTAATATGTGATAATTTGACTGATTGCCCACATAAAAGTGGTGATAATATTAATGAAATATGGTCTTTGTCCCACCACCAAATTTTCTATTCTGAGTTACCAATATAAAAATATAAAGATCTTCATCTTTGGAGGAAAGGAAAAATCTATTATGGTAGACATTGTGGGGGTGATGACAATGATGACATCGATGATGATGACAATGAAGATGTTTATGATGGTAATAATAGAAGGAAAAGTAGAATAATAAGCATTTATATATTGCTTATAAATACTAGGCACTACTAAACCCAGGATTGGCACGAGCCACTATACTATAGCAAAAAATTGAAAGGAATAAAATTGATTAATATAATTTTTGATTGGCATAGCAGTAATTAAATTTTCATGCTCCAAGAATCTCTTATTTTCAAATACATGTTCTTATAAGATCTAACATTCTTTTTGTAGCTTCATCTTAATAATAATAAAACCACTCCTGCAACTAGAATGGAGCAAATGGTACCCTTCAAGATCTTAATATTAAGGAATGATGATAGTACTCATCCTTCTTGAGCAAAATATAGAAAATGTCATAATATAACATGACATCATTACACGTTATATCACAACATGACACAGCATGATCTGTATCACATGACATTATATGATTACTACAATAAAATAATTCAATACAATATAGTATATACACATATTCACATATATGTAATTATGTGTATACATGTGTTCATACTATAATTATATGCATTCATATTCCCTCTACTTTTATGGACAGGAACTCCATTCATCAGTTTTTGTGTTATTTGGGGGGAAATTAAAATACTCAGGAAGAAATAAACAATTATACTGAGGTAGAAAGATTGATCTTCAAACTGTAGGAGTCAATCACTAAGTTTTGTATTCAAACCCTTTGCTATGTTGGGTAAACGTATTAGAGCCTGGGGTCTTTATGAACATAGAGTCTCTTCTCCATCACAGCGAAGAAATAGATTATGCCTTGAATGGCAGGTTAAGTAGAATAATTGAAGGAAAAATGAACTTGTCAAAGTTTTCTTTAGACTTTCTTGATGAAGGGAAAGTAGGACTTATTGAGGACAACGTCCTACTGTATGTTGGAACCGTACTGTTTAAAACCTTGTCACATGAAGGATAGTCACTGTTTTGATCAGAGAAGTTCAATGTATCTCGAGAGGAGAAAATATTCATCTGGATGGATTTGGGCCCAGCTTCTTCCATCTTCTAGAAGTTAGATAGTCAGAATCTGTTCTGCTTCTGACTCCTAAAGAGGACAATTCTCACCAATGTTGTGCAGTCTCATTAATGGGAAGACCTGTGGAACACTATGACCTCTTCAAAAAAAGTAATGGACTTAACAGTGGAAGACCTGACTTCCTATCTTGGAGTACTAACTACATAAACTACCACTTAAACTTTCTCACTCTATTTCCTTGTCTATAAAATGTAAAGAACCATAAGACACTTCACAGGGTTGTATGAGGATGAAGTCAGATGATGTGGATCAAGGTCATTTGATTCATAAAAAGCTATGAAATAATGTCATATTTATACATAGTGAGGATAGTCCAGGGAAGCCATGACTGGTCTGAAAAGGGGGTATGTTCTCTGGTCCCTTGCTGATAGATCCTGATTTCTCTCCATGGGCACCTGTTCTGATGCTCAGGCACTGATCATCTTTGGTGAAGTCCCTCAATCCTTGGTGCTCACTCAAAAAGATATCATCCAAACAAATAACAAAACCTCCAGGATGAGGGCATGACACATATATGATTGCTCTTGTTACATATTTACTATCATCTTTCACATACCTTATTTCACTAAGTGTCACAATAGGTGTGATGGAAAAGAACAAGAATCATTGTAATTATCTTTTATTAGACAGAAGTAAAGTCATTTAATATTGTCTCTATTTCATTGTCTTAGACCCTTAAGATATATAATATTGAGCCAAAAATATATTACATGTTTAGAAAATCTATCTCCAGGCAACTAGGTGGTACAGTGGATAGAGCACCCTGACCCTGGAGTCAGGAGGACCTGAGTTCAAACACTTAATAATTGCCTAGCTGTGTGATCCTGGGCAAGTCACTTTACCCCATTGCCTTAAAGAATAAAAATTAAAAAAAGAAAATCTGTCTCCCCTCCCTCAAAATACAGTAAACAGCCCCTGAAGTCAATGATTTACTCAGTATGAACCAGTATGACTGTTTTCTAAATAATTTCTATTTTTAAAGCAATAATATTTGCTAGTACATCAGTAACAATCAATTATTGATTAATAATAACAATTGCTAGCATTTTATATAATTAATCATTGATTGATTATTAATAACAATAACAATGAACATTTTCTACAGTTCTTTCCAATTTGTAAAATCTGTTGATTAATTCAATGACTGTTGAGCTATTGTGAATGGTTGAATTACTGAAGCATTAATTCAGGTTATTTAATGGAAGGCCGAATACTGAAGATGAAGAGGTCACATGATGAGAAAATGGGATTTATTGGAAAGGAACCAGTGGGTAAAGATTAAAGGAAAAAGGAAAAGGGGAAAAGAAGAGGATGAGATAAGATAAGATTAGATTAGAGGAGAGTCTTGGAAACAACAAATAAACTTGGACAGATGTAAAGAGATAATGCAGGATTGAAGGTCTGGTGTGCTGTGTCCATGGGATCCCAAAGAATCAATCATAACTGAATGACTGAAGAACAATGTCAAAAGCATGTTGCATATGTCACATATTGTTACACACGTGTGACACATGTGTTACATGTTGCATATGTCATGTCATTACTTGACAAAACCTTGTCAACTTGTCAAGTAAGTATTTTTATCATATATAGATAAGGACACTGAAGTAACTAGAGGTTAAATGATTTACCCTGTGTCATATATATATATATATATATATATATATATAGAGAGAGAGAGAGAGAGAGAGAGAGAGAGAGAGCACATATAACTGAAACAAGATTTGAACTCAGGACTTTTGATCCCAATTATAATGCTCTATTCTATTATACTGTACTTAGTAATATTAGTGGACAATGGTTTCTAGTCAAGACTCCACTTGTCTCCAAGAGGTACCTCTTTCCGAATAAATGTATACTTTTATCCTGCCATGGTCTTTAACAGGGCAAGGAATGAATTCTCTGCTTGACATTTTCTAAAAAATAATAAGAATAATACAGAGGATTTTTCTTGCTATACAACCCATCTCTGGGCAGCTGAACTTGTCATCTCTGCTTCTTCTTAAATGAAGACATAGAGAATCAGTGAAGTTAAATAATTTGCTCATGATCACAACTAGAAAATGTCTTAAATGGGATATGAGCTGGCTCTAGACTCAACTTGCTATCCATTCAAGGCCACCCTGCCTATTGACATAAATATGAACTGAGGTTTGTCCTTTAATCTCAAAGGGACTAAACCACCAGGGAGGTGATGCCATGACAAGAACATGAATTGGATTTGAGTGGGGGGGAGGACTGTGCTAAGTCACCAGTCTCACTTTCTCCTCCAGAACCATCTGTGTCCATTGGTTAAATATGAGTCAGGTCAAATGGAGATGGCCCTGGATGTGAGACAATTAGTGACTTGCCCAAGGTCACACAACTGGTAAGTCTGAAGTGTCTGAGACCATATTTGAATTCAAGTCCTCCTGAGTCCAGGGCCAGTGCTCTACCCACTGCACCATTTAGTTATAATCTGAATAAATCATTCAGTTACTTATCACCTTCTCCATGAAAGAGGAAGACTTTGTATGTGTGTGTGTGTGTGTGTGTGTGTGTGTGTGTGTATAGATAACTTCATTCCAACAACTTTAATATTTTTATTCAACATATAATATAAAAAAATTGTGAATTCAGGATATCATGGTATCAGAGAAAAAGTTCAAAGGAAAATTTGAGGTTATGGAGTTTCAACACTTCTATTCCACAGAAGGGGAAAATTAAGATCAATGAATTTTACTGACTAATCCAAGGTAATACAATATTCATCACAGATGATTATTGGTTTTGCTTAAGCCTGTTTTAATGTTTAATTATAAAATTTTTGGAATGGAACCACCTAATTTATTTTTAAAAGAGGTTTTGGAGGCATAAGACAATAGACATTTTTTTTTGATGAAAGTGCGAGCTTTTTTAGACTTCACTTGGTGCTGCTGAAATGAATGTGAGAAAAACAAAGAAATATTTTATTATTTAGTTCTGTTTCCTTGTTTTCATCTTGCTAACTTCTATCATGTTCCCTCTGAGAAAATTAGTAATTAAAGTTAATCCTCATTTAGTCTCTAAAATTTGCAAACAAGTTTACATGCATTATCTTATTTGTTGTTCACAATAACTCTATGAGATGGGCATTACTAATATCTTGATCTAACAATAGAAAACTGAGTCTCAGATAAGTTAAAATATTTACAAAGAGTAAGGCAGTAAATACACTTCTGAGGCAGGCTTTAAATCTTTTTGACACCAAGAGCAGACTTTTATATTTATGATGAACTTGAATTACCTGCTCAATTTCATGGGACCCCGGGCAAGTCACATAACCCTGTCTGCCTCAGTTTCCTCATCTGTAAAATGGGTTGGATGATAAAATGAGAAACCATTTGAATATCTTTGTCAAGGAAATCTCAAATGGGAATGCAGAATCTGACATGACTGAAAAACAATTCAGGTGTAGCAAAACATTTTTCACCCTACCAAATGGTCCCTTTTCACAAATAAATTTGCCAATGAAAAAAGAGCTCTAAAAGTATTGAGTCAATTGGTGAATATATAAGACTGACAGAGATATGTTGACTATAAAAAAAAAATCCGCAGACTGATAATGGAACAGGAGAAAATCCCAGTGATGTGATAAGTGAGCTCAGATTTCAGGGCCAAACTGCTCCATTTAAGTAGTAATTAAACAATTCCCCAAATATTGAGCCCTTAGGAAGGCTGTTCTGGCTGAGAGCTTGACTGTACTGACAAATAAACTTGTTTTTCAAACTAATGAGTAAACAAAATCTGTTGAAAACCATTCATTTGGATTTCATACATTGTTCTTCCACATGCCTTATTTTCCAAGTGGAAAATAGTTAAAAAGAGAGCACTTAATCACATTAATAGCACCCACAAAGTAAACTTAATAATTTTTAATGGAGATAATTGAGTAGGAGTTAGGTTCAAATTTGAGAGGCTGAATTGTATAAAATATTTATCTTTATGTGGGATCCATGAAATACATATGTGTATAATATATATTTTTATATAATATGTATACATATATGCAATATATGCCCATAAATACACATATATTCATATAAAGGTATACTAATCTATTTGGCTTCTTTCATAATGATATTTATTTTATTAATTTAAATATAACATACTGAAAAAGGATCTATAGGCTTTACCAAGTCATAAAGGGCTTTTTCTATGACAGAAAAAGGTTAAGAATGTTTTGTGAAAGGGATGAGCATTGTTGACTTACGGTGAAGAGGAAATGGTTTCAACCACTAACTATATGACTCCCACTGTTAGTCATATATTATATATATTTGATATAATTTCCTAGATTGACTCACCAAAGGTCTTCTTTCTTATTAATATTTGTGTTTCAGCCACAGTCTTCTGACCATGGCCTAGACAATGCTTCTTGGGCTGTTCTTTTCTCTCTCTCTCCCTCTCTCTCTCTCTCCCTATCCCTTCCTATATCTTGTAACTGTTTAAGTAAATTTTTGTTATGCCTTTGCTTTCCTGAGTTTGAATAATGATTCCTCATAGGCAGAACTGAACTCAGGTAGTCAGTGGCTACATAACAGACAGACAGCCAGGATCCTCTCTGCCCAGACTGGGAAACTGGATCAAGCTCCATAGCTGTATAGTTTCAAGACCAGCCTTTGTAGGATGCCAACCAGATGTGTCAGCCATCATTCTCTGGACTTTGCCTCAATGAAGTCTTCTGCAGTAATGCATTCATCTCCAAATGGACTCTGAAAGACCCAGAAGAATCTGGTTCTCAAATAATTTTGAGGGCGGGGGAATGATGCAGGAGAAAGATAAAGAGAATTATGAATGTAGAAATTGGGTGGAGATGTAAATTGACTACCACCTACTCTTGAGATGTAAATCAACTACCATTGATTCATTGTTTAATGTAAACTTTGTATCCTCCTTAGACTTCACCCTCTACCTAATTCTGGGTCCAGTATCAGAGAAGGGAGTTCACCTTTTACCCTCTAGATGAGAGGCAAGACATAAAACCTTGAGTTGGACTCCAGCTCAGGGCCACAGTCTTCTAACCATGGCCCAGCCAATGCTGCTTGACTGTTCTTTTATCTCTCTCCCTCTCTCCCTATCCCTTCCTATGTCTTGCAACCTTTTAAATAAATTTTTGTTTTATTTTATTTCCAAAAAAAAAATTGTTTTTCAGTGTCATTGGTGATGTGATATGGCAAAAAATTAGTTATAACCTCATGACTAGCATCTCTCAACAGGTAGGACATTAGTACAGTGAAATCTTTCTACCTTCATAATGCCATCCAGAGCTCATACTGTGGTCTTGGATAGACCAGAGTCACATCTGTGCCAAAAGGAAGGAGGTGGATATACATAATCAAATGATACAGTGGGGAAGTGAAAGAAAATTTTTTTCCACTTTATAGTCTTGAACTTTTTGACCTTTTCCATAGGAAGGGTTGCCCATGGCAATCCTCAGTCCAGGTATATGACTAGAACCTTGGTAGATAGACTAGCTTGCTTTGTAGCTTGGTTCTTTGGTTCAATCATTTAGAACTCCATGAGAGTTGCACACTACTGAGCTCTTTTAGCCAGAAATATTATCCCATCTGTCTCACAAAATGTTTTATGGTTTCATGGGAAACAGGTGACTTGACTCCCTGAAAGGGCCTTTCTCATCAAGGCTTGATCTCCTAATGTGTTCAAGAGCTTGCCTGTCACTGACACAGAGGCTGCAAAGATGAGTGAGACCCAACCCGTGCCTTCATGAGGCTGAGGGTCTACAGGTGGAGGAGATAAAAATAAATGTGACAGAATAGAAAGAATGGTAAAGTTGAATTCAGAGGACTTGAAGAATTCCAACTTGGTTGTTTAGTCCAATTAAATGTCAATCTTGTGATATGGGCAAGTCATTTAACCTCTCAGGACCTCAGTTTCCTTATCTGTAAAATGCAGAGGGGCATTTATATCAGATAGCCTCTAAGATACCTTCCAACTCTAAATATACATTTCAGTCTTAAGAGATACAATTACTTTATAATAGTCAATCAACAAACAATTTAAGTTCCTCTTATAGAGCAGACAGTGTGCTAAGAACTGGAGATAAAAAGAGAGGCAAAAGACAATTCCTGCCCTCAAGGAGATCACAGTCTAATAGGGAAGGCCATGAGGTATAAATATGTACAAACAAGTTATACAGAATAAATAGGAAGAGGGCAGACACTAGAATTTACAGATGTTTGGGTGGGAGAAAGTTCCCTGTACAAAGTGGGATTTTTTTTTTTTTTGGAATTTGAAGGAAGTCAAGGAAGTCAATAAGGGAGAATATTCCAGTTAATGGGAAAAATCAAAGAAATTGTCTAGAGCCAAAATATAGGCTCTTGTTTATGGAACAGCCAGGAGGTCAGTGTCATTGGAGAAAGAGTGTATAGAAGGGTACAATGTGTGAGAAGGCTGGAAAGGCAGGAGGGGTGGGCTATGGAAGACTTTGAAATCTAAATAAAGAAGTTTTTATTTGATTCTGGAAGAGATAGGTAGCCATTGGAGTTTATTGATTGGGAGATGGGCAAGTAGGGTGTGTGGCATGATTGGACTGTGCTATAGAAAAATCACTTTAGTGGTTGAATGTAAGATGGATTAGGAGAGGAGAGACTTGAGGAAGGCAAACCCACCAGCCATCTTCTGCAGCTGTGGAGATTTGAGGTGATGAGGGCCTACACCAAAGTAGTGGCAGGGTCAGAGGAGAAAAGGGGACACATTCAAGAAATTGTGGAAAATGAAATAGACATGGCAGCAGACTGGATATGGGGGAGAGGGTGAGAACTGATGAGTTTAGGATGAATCAGGGATGTTATTGCCTTCTACACTAATAGGCAATGTCAGAGGGAAGAAGGTTTAGGAAGAAAGATCATAAGTGCACTTTTGGATATGTCGGGTTTAAGATGTCTATGGGACTTCCAATTCAAATTTGCATTATATTAGTAGACAAAAACTGGCAAAAGGTAAAATGTGATCACTGTCAACAAAGTCATGTCAAATTCAATAATCATTTATTTAATAGCAATTATATTTAAGCTTCTAATTAGGCATTTGGGACATAACAATAAGACAAGAAATAATTATTTTCCTCTTTATGCTGGGAAGATGAAAAGTGTCACCTTGACATCTAGACAGGGTGTCTCTATGCTTATTTAAACTTCATTTTTATGTGTATCCTGATGTTGCTGGTCATAGTGGGTGAAATCCAGAATAAAAAACTTAAAAACACCACTTTTCAAAACTTTAAATATCAATTAAGTGATCGTCATGTGTGAAATAATTTACAATTTGCTAAACACAACTAAATATTTGGAGAAATTCTTAAAGAGGGTAAGTCTTGGTCTCTGCTCTCAAAGACATTCTAACATTATTTAGGAGGTAAGTCCAGAACTCATGAAATCATAGTTATTAGAAGAACAAACTAATGAGCTAATGATGCAATGAATTAGCAATTTTGATGGAATTCATTGGAAAGGAATTATCTTAGCCTATGATAGAGGAAAGTCAAGGGGAGGATAGAAGCCAAGTAGGCTCTTCCCCTTGACTTTCCTCTTACCACAACCATATCAAATATGGCTCCTATCCAGGAAAGGTAGGGGGGGGGGGAAAGGCAGCAGAAGTATTCAGTCAGTTCATATTTTGCTTGTCTTTTCTCCATGAAGATGAATGATCTCCAAACACTCTATCTCATATAATAGGCAAATGAGGTATTTAAAAGTAGTCAATGGTCATTACAATTATTATATAATTACAATTATTATTGAGACAGAATGGTAGAATGGACAGCTAGACTTGGAATCAGGTAAAACTCTCACTTAGCTATGTGACTGGGGAAGTTATTGAACCTCTCTATATCTCAGTTTTCTTGTTGGCAAAATGAGAGTTACACTTGACCTCTGAGTTCCTTTTCAGCACTAAATTTATGATTCAGTAAAATCTGGATGAATCTACTGGGATACAGGAGGGGTTGCAGACATTCTGTTGAAGCATGAGTCAAAGATTAGATGCTGAATTGATGCTGGGTAGTCAAGAAATATTTCCTATCCCTATCTTTCTTATAGAGTAGCTAGCTAGAGCAATGGGCCAGTCAATAGAGTGCTGGGTCTGGAATCAGAAAGAGTAATCTGTGTGAGTTAAAATCTGGTCCCAGACACTTATTACTTGTGTGACCCTGATCAAGTCACTTAACCCTGTTTGCCTCAATTCCTCATCTATAAAATGAGTTGGAGAAGAAAATGGCAAACCAGTCTAGTAAGAAAACCTGAAATGGGGTCGTGAAAATTCTGACAGAACTTAAAAAAATGACCGGACAACATCTTTGTTCTACCAAGAGAATAAATGGTGTGTTCACTTTTCAATTCCTTTTATCTTCTTGGATCTGCTATACTTTGTAAATACAAAGATTCATAATCAGCAAAGAAAGGAGCATTATTAAGGATCTGAGAGAGTTACATCATAACTAATAGAAGTTAACCTCACAGCTGGATTTCGAGAAGGAAAAAAACTATACTTTTTGCAATGGGAAATAGAGTATTTCTAAAAGTTCAAATACTTCAATCAAACTAGACTACAACATCTACTATTTTCCCCCACAGATGAAAGACCCAAATAAAGCAAGCTTGAGAAAAAAATCAAAGTATAATAAAGGTCTCTGATCCAAAGCATCTTCAATCACAGCCTCTTATTTGGCTCTGTCATCTAATTTCACCATTCTCCAGTCCAGTGCTTTTGACCTTCGGCAAACAATAATGCCAATGACTTTTACAGTTATTTGCCCCATTGTATCACTGTAATTGAGTTCACCTACAGACCTATTTGACATTGTATTAATAATTGTTTATTCCTGTAGTTTTTTTTGTTACCATAGCAATAAGTCCTTGTTAAATCTGACCAGGAAGTTAAGAAGATAAGTCATCTGATTACTAACAAAGCATTATAAATTATATTGAACCTCCTGATATTATTGTGACTTAATCTTAATTTATTTTATTGTATTTATGTTTGAGAAATGCAAATTATACACACATACTATATATACAAATATATGGTATATCTCAAGGTTCAAATTCAGGAAAATAATAAAGACAATATGAATATGTTTTTTAAACATTTTATTTATAACTCTAGGGTTTATACATCATATGGTTTCTCATATGTGCCTCTTCTTACTTAACCCAGAAAGCCTTTTCTTATACATTCTAAAAGCAGAAAATTGGAATTACAAAAACAATCAATACATTGAGCAAAGGTGGCAATTTATGGAATGTGCCAGACTTTTGATGCTGGTCTCTGAAAAGAAAAAAAAAAGAGAACTAGATGACTTCTTGCTTTTATTCTTTTGGATTCGAATCAGTAATTATAAGGTCACAGTATTTGCTTTCATTTATTTTGTGATTACTATTCTTTCCATTTACACTGTGCTTTGTATATGTTGTTTTGCTCATTCTACTTCACTTTTCAGCAGTTCACAATGTCTTTCTTTGCTTCTCTGCATTTACCATACATGTCTATAATATTCCACCATATTTTTGTACAATAACTTGTTTAGCTTTTCTTCAAGTCATGGGCATCCATTTTTCCAGGTTCTTTACCATCACAAAAAAATTAATATGCATGTGATTTAAAATTACTGAGGTTTTCACAAGACCTTTTTGTTATTCAGTAATGTTTGACTCTTCATGACCCCATTTGGGTTTTTCTTGGCAAAGATACTAGATTAATTTGACATTTTCTTCTCCAGCTCATTATATAGTTGAAGAATTGTTAGCTAATTGGAGTTCTATCCACTAAGCCACCTACCTGGCTTATATCCATACATATATATGCTTTGATTAAAAAAAATAAAACTGACCAGTGAGGTAGTCATTCAGATTTCAAGAGGATTATTCATTTTATTATAGAAGAGAGGAACTAGATACATTATCTCACTGGTATAAAGAATTTCCAAGTCAAGAAGTCAAGACTACCAAAGCTGATAACAACTGAGTCTTAGGGAGCTTCCTAGAGAGGGAGAGATTGAATACCTTTCCAGCATTATACAGCCAGGATATGTTACATGGGATCACAGGTCTCTGATTCTCAGGACCCCTATGATATTCTGCCTTTCTCATTTTATTTCACTTGTCTTAACATGAATCTCTTCTAGTGTGCATATTTGTAAGATGGTATGTGCTTTCCTATAGTAAAAAGCTTAAGAGAGAGGCTGATGGCAGAAACTTACTGGTAGAATTAGAAGCAAATTGGAACTGTTCATACTCTTTGAGCCAGGAATTCCAATTATAGAACTATACCCAGAAGAATTGTAAAAAGTGAAAAAAGTCCTACATGTTCCAAAATAGTCATAGCAGCTCTTTTTTTGTAGTGGCAAAGAATTGGACATTGAGGGGATGCCTATCCATTGGGGAATGGCTAAGCAAGTTATGGTACACGAATACCATGGAATATTATTGTTCTATAAGAAACCCTAAATGGTTGGATTCTAGAGAAGCATGGCATGACTTACAGAACCTTATGCTGAGTGAAGGGAATAGAGTCAAGAGAATAATGTACACATCAACAACATTATGGAATGAACAGCCTTGATGGACACAACTCCTCTCAACATTCCAGAGAGCTAAGACAACTGTATTAGACTGGTTATGGACTATAATATCCCCAACCAGAGGAAGAAAAACAAAACAGACAAAAAAAAAAGCCCTACCAAATCTGATGAACCCTTTATAAAAAGTATCTCTAATATATCTATTTCCCTTAATCCTAATTCCTCATGCCAGAAATTACTAATCTGAAAACATATTTAACAAAATATGTATATAAAAATGTTAACCTGACTGTTCCCTACTGAGGGGAAGGGGGTGGGAAGGAAGGGTGAAGGGAAATTTTGTAACTTGAAATATGCATGTATAAATGGATGAAAATGTAAAAAAAATAAAAAATAAGCAAATTTGAAAAATCAATGAGAAATGAAGAGAAAAACTGAATTTATGATTTAATCATAATTTAATTCTGAGGGAAATAATGACTATATTATTTTAAATGACTTTCCACCTTACATAGGAGGATGTTTACCTTATTCTTGATATTCGAATGTGAAAACCCTCCCCCCCCCCCATTTAAAGGTCATCATACTGGAGACTTATAAACATAGCAATTATCTATATTTACTTTCATCTTAGCAGGTATTAGAAGGAAAAGAAGCATACTTCCAGATTCTCAGTGTTGGTTCTTATGTCATTTTTCATATTCCTAATAGATCAATGTGTTAACAATTGGGAACCCCAAAATACATGGAAGCTATATTGGATACAACAAAATTAGTTACAGGTCTTGGAATTAGAAGGAGACACAGAAGTCAGCTAATCCTACCCACCCATGACCTAAAATTCCTCTCTTCAACATAACTAGTCCTCATCCAGGCTTTTTTAAAAGTCTCCATGATGATGACCCAGTATCTTTATTTATTTACTTAGGTTTTTTTTTTTTATTTTGCAAGGCAATGGGGTTAAGTGGCTTGGTCAAGGCCACACAGCTAGGTAATTATTAAGTGTCTGAGGTCACATTTGAACTCAGGTACTCCTGACTCCAGGGCCGGTGCTCTATCCACTGCGCCACCTAGCCATGCCCGACCCACTATCTTTAGTGAAAGTCCATTTCACTTTGAGATAATGAGAGTTTTGAGGGGTTTTTTGCATTTTTTCTTATATCAAATAATACTTTGGTCAGTTTTAAAAAATAAAAATATATATTAAAATACATGTATATATATGAATATACATGTATGTACATACCTATATGCAGCTTTAGTGTCTAAGAATGTCTGACATGCACATGTATTGAGGACATATATAAACAAATTGTCCAATGTGTGTAGATGCATAATGAAGAATGTACATATATAGACAGATATAAGTATAGAGATTGGAAATTTATTTTCATTCACAAAGAGGAATTTAATGTGTCGAACCAATCTCTACTAAAGCAAGTCAGAGCTTCTTTAGCAAATGAACTCCTTAGAATTATATCCGCAGAGAGTGGTCAAACAAACATGCCATGTAACCCTGTAAATAGGATTAAAAATTACTTGGGAAACATTTAAAAATAAATTATACTATGTACTCGTAGTTTTTGTTTTAGTTCTATTTTGTTTTTCTGGTTTTCAAAGTAAACATGCAGGCGAAAATCTGTTTCTATTTGAATTTGAAACCACTGATCTAAAGCATTGACTTATCCATGATCATCACATAGACAGGATGTATCAATGATGGGATATGAACCCAGATCGTCCTGCCTGAGGTCAGCTCTCTCTCTCTCTCTATCCATTATACGATGTTATTACTCACCAATAAATACACGTATGAAGCTAATAAGACACTTGTGTTCATCTAATCTTCTTTACCCCTAGAAGTTTCCATTCCAAAATCTCCTAAAATAAGTAGAAAGATCAATTCATTCCCTTCCTTCCATCTATTCTTTTAGACTTAAAGAACAGTGGGAAAAGTCCCAAGAGAATCAAGTTTTATAGAAATATCTTGTGTGTCTTACCTGAATTTAGGAAATGTGCTCATACTTTAAAAGGGTTGACATTTTGTTAAGTGTATACATATATAAATGCATATTTACATTGAAAGATTATTAATTTACAATATCATGAATACCAATGAAGAAAGAACAGGGGTGGGGCAGAGGTGACAAACATGTCTCCTGCAGACCTTCCCAGTTCATAACAATCCCCAATGTAGCCTGAAGCAGATTAAATTGTAATTTGGAAATAACAAAATAAATAAGAATGTGAGAGAACATAAATGATGTTAATATTTGGTTTTCTAAATCACTTTGCAACCCTGCAGGGATTCTTATGCACAGTTTAGTAACCTCTACTTTTATTTGAGTTTGACACCATATTTATATTAATGCAAACACATATTTGTGTTGAGTGCATATATAAACAGTCACATGGAATACATGAGTGTATGGGTGCATAATTGAAATATGTTCATATGTAGACAGAGCTAAGAATAGAGACTGGAAATTTATTTTCATTTGTATAGAAGACCTTAACATATGGAACCAACTTCTACTAAAACAAGTCAAGACTTCTATGGCAACTTAAATCCTTAGAGTTATATCCATATAATATACTTTCTATTCAATCAAAGGTCTGAAGACATCCTTAACCTCAGCAAGGCTGTTCAAGTTCTGTCTATGGAAATATATTATCAAGTTATTAAACATTCAAAATGCTTCCAGACAAGTTTATAAGTTATAAAGAAGCTGCTCATCAGTGTTGATGGAAGAATGAATGGTTGGATAGATAGATAGATAGATGATAGATAGATAGATAGATAGATTAAAATATGTGCTTTATTCTTAACTCTCTCATAGGCGATATACTTTACATATGAAGGAATTTTTCCATACTGGAAAATGAACAGTAAATACAATTTTTTAAAAAGACAAAGAAAAATAAAAATCTTTGGGTAAGAATTAATGCATTATTTTTGAATTATTAATGAATTATTTGTCAATAGGAAAGGCTAAAACTGATTTTTTTCCAAAATCAACCAACCAATCAAATAACATTTATTACAGTGTTCAGTATTAGGACAGGTGGAAGGCTTAGAGAATAGAGCGGTGGGCCTGGAATCAGGAAGCACTAAGTTCATATCTGGCCTCATACATTAGCTGTGTGATCCTATATTATCACAGCTTGTCTTACATTTCCCTCTCTTGTAAAATGAACTGGAGAAGGCAATGACAAACCACTCTATATCCTTGCCAAGACAACACTCAATGGAGTTGCAAAGAGTCAGCCCTGCCTGAAAAACTGAATTGTGAACAAATACAGGGGAGACAAGAAGTCAAAGAAAATTCCTGTCTTCAAGTAGTTTACAATCTAATCTGAGAGAAAACATGCAAACAAATAAAAATATAAATTATTTATAAATACATATGTATGATAAATAAAAATTGATTCACAGATGGAAAGTCCTAGATAAAGAAGGGCTGGGGAAGGTTTCTAATAAAAACAGTATTTTAGTTGGAAATTAATGGAAGTCAGAAAGATTAGTAAGTAGACTGGAGGGACAAGTAGAGAAAATATCTGGAATTGAGAGGAGTGTTCCTGAATAAAAGAGTAGTTGTAGGAGGAGTTTAGTATTAAAAAACTGAAAATGGGGGAGGGAATTAGGTAATGAAAACCTCTGAATGCCAAATAGAGCATATAGTATTTCATCTTGGGAGCAATGGAGAGTCACTGAAGTTTGCAGAGTAGCCACTTTGTTGGCTGAGTGGAGGATGATTGGAGTGGAGTGAGACTTGAGACAGGCACAGGCTATTGCAGTGTTTCAGATTGAGGTGATGATTTTTTGCATGAAGGGTGGGAGAGTCAGAAGGGATAATCAAGGCAAGTTACAAAGGTGAAAATGTCAAATAAATTGTTAGCATTCAAAGTCGAATTTGGAGACTAAACTTAGATTCTCTTAGAAATTCTTTTCAAAAGAGGACTCTGAGGCAGAGGATAAAACTGGCCCTTCTCATCAAGACCACCAAATACATAAAAACAAGAAACTCTTTAAGCCTGGGAGCCACATTCAGGTTTCCAGTGAGTTATTTTCCTACCCTATAAAATATGACACAAATAGATCACAGGGAATCATCTTACCACTAATGCATTGTTTGGGGACTTACTAACTTTGGCTAATAGTCTGCAGCCATGTGGATGCAGCACAATCCAAACCCTGCTAAGCAAGCATCATAATTTGCCCCTTGATTTATTGAGCACTCAGCTGGCAACCCTTCAAGCTTCCATGCATATATGGGCAATTGGGGCATCGGTGATGAAGTGCTGTTGACAGAAGTATGGCCTGTGGAAACAGGACGGCTATAATAAGGAATCAGGCTAAGTCAGACAGCTGTATCAATGGTTATTCTCTGCCTTGATAATTCAAAATGTCAACTCACTATCAAAGACTGTCAAGAAAGAAAAATAAAACTTTGGGGGAAAGGGGAAAGATTACATTGTAGTCCATGATCCTTTAAAAATAGCAACAACTAAGTTTTGATTTTTTTTTCCCTCTAAATCCTTAATCACAAACAGAAGATACACAAGTCATTTGTTGAACTGGGGGAAAAAAGATGATTTCACAAAATGTTGAATGCTATATTATTAGTCTTATCCTCAAGTTTCTATTTATTCTCCCCCCCTCCCCAAAGTTACCCAGAAAAGGATGTGTGAAAAAAATCAATATTCCAGGGGAAATTAGAAAAAGCAGGATTAAAACCATGATATACATCCTCAGTTCTTAATACAGTGCCCCGTAGAGGTTCAGGACTAAATGTTTCAGAACTCTGTGCTACTTTTTCCCTAAAGATTAGTAAGGAATGAAGCCCTTCCAAATCTATATTGCACAGGAAGACAAATTGCTGTCTATCTATCCACTGATAATATTCTGAGAGATCAGTCCTTACAAAGAGGACTCTCCAAACCTTTGCGTCCTTTTTTCTGTGCACATCATCAATACATTCCTTAAAGCTCCATTCCCAGTGATTACTTGTCATTTAAAATCTCTCTCTCTCTCTCTCTCTCTCTCTCTCTCTCTCTATATATATATATATATATATATATATACATATATATATTCTTTATCATTTCATAAAACTTTTTTGTACATATATTAGCTACTAACCAATACATTGATGATCTGTGAATTTAGTCAGGAAAAAATGAGCAATGCATAAAATAGTTGATATTCAAAGAAGAAAACAAATATAAGTATAGCAAGGAAATTATGTATCATATCAATAATTCTCTAATTCACAAATGGTCCTTTTCAATACCTTCTATTTTCATACAAATATACAATCTCTCTAAAACAGTTTCACTGGTCTCTAGAAAAAAAAGACTAAATATTAAAAATGCCATTCCTCTCCCACCTTCAGTGAGAATCACAGATTCTTCTGTGATGCTCTTATTCCAGTGAATGAGATGGGGGGAAAATAAGTCCTGCTCATGATAATTTAGTTCTGGCAGGTTAATGTAATGGGATGGCTAAACTCAGCCTCTAAGAGACTGGTACATTTGTGGTTGCATATGAAAATACAAAGAAATCATTAAATATTGTTATAGTCCATGACAGGCTCAATGATTGTGTTGAAAATTCAATCAGGTTTCCTTGTCAGTCTAATAACGAGAATTTTAACATATTCATGCCAAAACATCAGTGGAGCATAATATTGCATTCAACAAATAGAATAAAGCTAGATTTGAATTCCTTGCTTTTAGACTCTCTCTCTCTCTCTCTCTCTCTCTCTCTCTCTCTCTCTCTCTCTAGCACACACACACACACACACACACACACAAACACATGAATAATCATATAGGTTGTTGCTTTATCTGCATTTTAAAGAAATTCATAAAAAGAACAATCTAAAAAGAAAGGGTTAAGAAAAACTATCCTTAAAATTCTTATATTTTTCATTTTTATATTTTGGAATGTGTCTTGAACATTTTACTTATCCAATAGCATTGCACTTGCTGCTAATGAAAAAAAAGCAGGCTATACAAGTCTTCTTAAACCTCCTGTGGCAAGAAAACTATTACAGAAATGAATAGAAGAAAGTCCCCTGAGCTTTTTCCTGTTGCCTACTTTTTTTTTTTAAAAGGCAGTTAGGATCACCCTGAGAAGTATCAATGCCGAATTAACCAGTGGCATCTGGGTTGGTACCCTTTGGGCAGCCCATCCTTTACAGGTGGTGAGTTGACTTTGTCTAAGAACCAGTAAGTGAGAAACAATGTGCAGACTCCCAGAGACAGGAGCCCAGTTAAAAACCACTGGCAGAAGGAAGATCTGCATGGGTGGGGTCAGAGTGGGGAGGGTGCAGTTATTGGAGGAGCCTCAACTGGAATTCTATCAAAACTGTGCATCTAAATTCTAGTCATCTCTGTGGTTTTATAGATGACAAGACTGTGAAGTTGTAGGAGACTAAAACCTTCTTCCAGACTAGGGTTTTGGCCTCTCATGACTTAGCAAAAAAGACAAATTGGTTCTGCCTTGCAAAATTGACCCTACAATGTCAAGGTTTTTCTTTCCCAGAACACAAATTTGAAGGGTGTCATTCAGTAGCAGTTTACAAATGTTATTTAAAAAAATCTGATTCACTTCTCTTTTGCAAGGTCTTCATGTTGGGGAAGAGTAAGCCATCTATTTCACTTTTGTGTTTTTTAGCACAGTCTGGCAAATAATAATCACTTGTTGGGAGATTGATTAATGCTCAGAATCCCATATTTATTGTCTGTGAGGAGGAACGCTGACAAGTGACTTAACTCAAGGGTTTCAGTTTCCAATGGCATGTTTGGTGATTGTCACTAACCACTCTAATCCACATATATTTCTCTCTTCACAAAGACTGCTTAATCTAGTTGCATATGTGCTTCAGGACAAGTGGCTCTGTAATATTCTTTGGGGAGGGAACTTTGAACTGCTCCAATAGGACCACAGTCAATTTTTAAGATCCTTGAAATTGAATTTGACAGAGTCGGAAAAAAGTGTTAATCTCAGCACATTAAGAGATTTGGCTTTGACTCTCTTTATCCATATGTACAAGCTGTTGCAACCATTGGCAAGGTAGTTGATAGCCAACTGGTATAGTCATGAATACATCATTTGAACTCTCAAAACCTCAGTTTTCTTCACTGTAAAATAGGAATAATAATACTTGTATTATCTCCATTACAGAGTTGTGATGATGCAAAATACTTTGCGTTTGACAATGCCAATATTATCCCATTTTTTTCCTGACCCTGTGAATTTCACTGGCAGAGAAGACTTCCAGTGGAGACTTTTTCACTAATGTGAATGTATGATTTTTGAGTCAGCTCAGTTTCACTGAAAAGTTAAATATCTTGTCCAGGGTCATCAAACCAATTTATGTCATTAACAGAACTTAAACCCCAAACTTTTTAATCCGATGTCAGAATTGCAGCCTTTACTTCATGATTCCTATCTTTGTAAGCTTTAAGCAAGAACCTTCCATTTGAGCTCCATAGTTCCTCCATACACACCCATCCACCTCTCAAGTATTTCATATAAAGATTTCTTTGAATCCATAAGCATAAGAAAAGAAAAATTTAATCTTTATTTCCACTATCTACTAGGTAAGATCACTCTTTTAACTATGATTAAAAAAAGATACGAAAGCAAACATTTTGAGGAGCCCATAGGCTTCACCAGACTGCCAAAGGAGTCGATAACACACACACACACACACACACACACACACACACAAATGTTAAGAACCTTAAAATGTTTTTAACACATGAGCTATTATTATGTAGTCTAACCTATGGCTCAACTTACAAAAATATATTTCTAGTTAAAATTTGAAAATACAGTTGTTAATGGGGGAATTTAGAATACAATCAATAGGAAAAAATTTAGGTGTATAATAAGTATTTTTCCACCAGTTCACTTTGCATCTAAAATGGTTTAATTCAAGAATAAAACGAGTCAACCAATGAATATTTATCAAAAATAAATGTGTTTATAATGTTTCGTTAGATGTTAAGAACTTACTGAGCAGAGGAAAGATACATTACTTTTCCTCAAGGAATTTCAAATGTCCTCCAGATAAATGAATTAAATTCTAGTAGTAGCTATTTAGAACTTCCACTAAAGTCCAACTTTGATGCTTCCCTGGTTCAAGGGGAGGACCATGAGTTCTTGGTGTTTCTGTGAGTTGAGGGCAAATCCCAAGTTTCTAAGAATAAGAAAGACCTTCAACAACAGGGCTACAGTCTATTATCCAAAGATCAGCCAAGCTCTATTGAAACAATTTTTTTTAGGTTTTTTGCAAGGCAAACAGGGTTAAGTGGCTTGCCCAAGGCCACACAGCTAGGTAATTATTGTCAGAGACTGGGTTTGAACCCAGGTACTCCTGACTCCAGGGCCGGTGCTTTATCCACTACACCACCTAGCTGCCCCGTATTGAAACAATTTTATCACCAGGCAATGACATATGAATGTTGGGGTGGGGTAATGATAGGATAAGTGTGCATATGTGGAAAAAAAGAGTCCATATGAGAATATGGCTGATCTCCAGAAGAAAAAGAATCTCACAGCTATTTTTACCTCCTTCTTGATGGGGTCCCTTCACTTTTCTATTCACATATTTCTAAGATGGCATCTTGTGTATGTTCTTGCATAAAAGATATTGCTAACATATTGCTTCCAAACTTGTGCCTTAGTTAAGAAAAATGATCACCAATTGCTCTTCACCTTGTACTTATAGCTTGACATGCTAGTGGTTGGGTTATCAATGCATGGTAGATATGGTTTGAACCTTATATAAGCCTTCATTATTACAAGTAGAAATTCATATAAGCTAAAAATTATAAAACTAACATTATATAGCAGTTTTTATACTCTCTATACTCTCTAGATTTCTACACTGTTGAATGTGAGAATGCTTGCAAAATAACAATAATAATAATAATAGAAATAAAATTTTCATTAACAGCACTGAGAACATATTTGTTTTGTGCTTTTGTCAAGTCATTTTAATACTTCCCTTCCCATTAATGGTTTCATTCAAGAAAGATATGAATGTGGCATTATTTGTCAAATAATTTGGACTTAAAGAAAGATGCCTAGCCTGGAGAAAAAATACAGTAGTGAAGCAAAGGTGAAGGAAAGAAAAATGATTTATGGAATGATCAAATGTTATATAACATAAAACATGTTTATTTTATATAATAATATGCTTTAAATAATAGATGAGGCATATTTTCTCTCTCTTTTATCTCTGACTATTTTTCTGTCTTTTATGCCTCTGATGTTCTATCCCAGTATATTTCTTTTTCTTCACAATATTATGACTTTCAGTATTTTAAGGTCCATATAAGAATTTTTTTTGTGAACTGAGCTCTTCTGAGATAGGCATATCACAGCATAGTAAGGTATGAGTGGATTGCAATCTGTCCCTTTAGGGATGTCTAAACTCAAGAGACCACATATTCATCAAAGTTTCAAGCTTGTGAGAATGCCTTGCAAATCCTCACCAACAACAGCAACCCCCCAAAACGCTGTGTAATGCAACAATTTGGGAAGGAAAGTTCAAGGAACTGGAAGCATAACCTCTTGGTTATTTGTGTGTCATATATATATATATATTTATATATATATATGTATATATACATATATGTATATATGACATATATATGACCAATAATATATATATATATATATATATATACACACATACATATATATGACCAATAACAACTGCTTGATATAGAAGATAGACTGCCAAACCTAGAAGAAGATTCCTCTTTATGAGTTCAAATATGGTCTCAGACACTTATTAGCACATTGACTTTGGGCAAGTAATAACTTTGTTGGCCTCAGTTTATTCATATGTAAAATGAACTAGAGAAGGAAATGGCAAAACACTCCAGTATATTTACCTTGAAAATGCCAATGGAAATTACATAGAGTCAGAAATGATTGAATGATGAGTCAATAATAACACTGATAATGAGACCATTTCTGAGATTCTGAAAAGAATATAAATATTTTCTAGAAAGGTTTAACTGT
This sequence comes from Macrotis lagotis, assembly GCF_037893015.1. NCBI lineage: Eukaryota > Metazoa > Chordata > Mammalia > Peramelemorphia > Peramelidae > Macrotis > Macrotis lagotis. Next base: position 31,579,177 of record NC_133664.1, on the reverse strand, counting down.
CTGCTCTAAAATTTTAGTTTTCCAACACCCTCAATAAAGACTTCTAGTCTGTTCGAAATCATGATTACAGGAGGATGACTTTGTTACTTGTGACTTCATGTTCTTTATGACATTACAAAATACAACAGTGATCAAAGCTGACAACTATATGGCATCCCATCCATGCAGTGATAAGCTGTCCTCAAGTGCCTTCTCATATTCATTTGCTTCTGTCTTTTCCACTAATGGAAACATTTGTAAAGGTCATATGGGACACAAATACTTTTTTCAGAAAGCAAATCTGCAAGAACAGAACTGAGAGCATAGCTTTCCCTCTCAGATGGACTCTCATATTCGATGGGTGTCTAGTCATTAATCTATATCTTTATATATATATATATATATATTATGAATATATGGATATAGATGTATAGATATCCACTTAGGCATCATTAATAAGTATGTTCACCATGATTTAGTTGGAGGAAAATAAAAACAAAAGAACCTTCAAAAAAGAATGAATTAGGGAATCTTCCAAAATAAAAATAGATTTCTGAAATGACCAAATGTAAGGAGCTAAATAATCTTTTTTTTTTGCAAGGCAAATGGGGTTAAGTGGCTTGCCCAAGGCCACACAGCTAGGTAATTATTAAGTGTCTGAGACCGGATTTGAACCCAGGTACTCCTGACTCCAAGGCTGGTGCTTTATCCACTACACCACCTAGTTGCCCCCGGAGCTAAATAATCTTAAAACATTTTGCTGCTTTTATTTGAATTTTATTTTCAAATGTATTCTTCCCCCCTCTCTTCAGTTCTGTTGTAACAAAGAAAAAAAGGATTAAAAAGAGGATAAAATAATAATACAGTAGGACTAAACAGCACAAGTTTGATAGTATCTACAATGATGGTGTTTATCCTTCTCTCCTGAGGAAGACCACAACATCAGGGAGGTGATGCCATGATAAGTACATGAATAGGATCTGAGTGAGGTAGGGGATGTGCTAAGTCACCAGACTCACTTTCTCTTCTGGAGTCATCTGAGTCCAGTGACCAGATATGAATCAGGATAACTGAAGATAGTCCTGGATGAAAGGTCATCAGGATTAAGTGACTTGCCCAAGGTCACACAGCTAATAAGGCAGCATTTGCACTTCAATGCTTCTGACTCCAAGGCTAGTGCTCCATCCATTGTGCCTAGCTGCCCTCTGGGTTGGGGGGGGAGTACTTACAATATACCATACCCAGAGTTCTTCAACTCTGTAAACAAAAGAAGTGTATTTTCTACTTTCTTATTTAATGCTAAACTTTACCATTATGATTCCACATTATTTGGTTTTCTCTTTTTATATTTTCCATTTGCATTATATGAACATGTGGTATAAATACATATTATAGTTGTAAGTCATATAAATATACAAGTCTCTGTGTGAATATATATATATGTGTGTGTGTGTGTGTGTGTGTGTGTGTGTGTGTGTGTGTGTGCATATATATTTCTGATTCTACTTGCTCCATTTGGCATGAGTTCATTCAAGTCTTCTTATGCTTCTCCAAACACCTTTCAGATATTTCTAATCAGGTTCTCAGCAGACATCTTAAATTCAACATATCCAAAATCAACTTTATTATCTTTCCCCCTAAATCCTCCCTACCTGGTACCTCTGTCTTATTACTGTTAAGGGCAACACCATCATCCTAAACCTCAGGCTCACAACCTAGGTATCAGTCTTGACTCCTCACTTAGCTCTCATTGCCAGGTCATATTTAGACTATTAATAAAGACTGTTGGTTTCACCTTTGCCATATTTGTCATATACATGCCCTCCTTGTCTGACACCGATATTGTTTTGGTATAGATTAACAACCTCAATGTCATCTTTAAATTCTTTCTCACCCTAAATCTGTATATACCACATGTGATGCTAAGGTTTGTCATCTATATATTCACACCATCTCTTATGAATTCTTCCTTTCTACTCCACAGCTATAATCCTGGTGTAGACCCTCATCACTTCATGTCTAGACTTTCAATAGCTTTTTGTTTAGTTTTCCTGCATTAAGTCTCTCTTTGCTCCAGTCCATTCACCACTCAGCTGCCAAAGTAATTTTCCCAATGCAGAGGTCTGGCCTTGTCACTAAATGAACTTCAGTGGATCATTATTCCTTCCAGGAACAAGTACAAAATTCTCTGTTTGACATTTCAGGCCCTGCACAATGTAGGCTCCTTCTTATTTTTCCAAATTTGCTGTCCTTCATATCCTTGATGCCCATCAACAGTGGCCTTCTTGTATAGCATCATCTCACAAAATTGTGCTTTTTTCACTGGCTATCTCCAAAACCTGGCATTTGTACCCTCTATCTCTGCCTCTTGGCTTGCTTCAAGACCCAGCTTATCTTTTATAAGAGACCTTTTCCCAGTCCTACAGTGAGTGCCTTCTTTCTGCAATTACCTTCCATTTAGTCTGTTTACATCTTGTATTTTCATAATGTTATCTCTCCATTAAAATGGGAGTTGCTTACTCTTGAAAGACTTATGATGAAAAATGCTATCCATCCCCAGAGAAAGAACTAATGGTTTCTGAATAGAGATTGAAGCATATTTTTTTTTTACTTTTCTTTGGTTTTCTTGAGAAGTTTTTTTTGTATTTTTTAATAACATAACTATTATGGAAATGTTTTGCATGATTAGACATATATAGTCTATATAAAATTGGGGCTGAGGGGTTGGTGGAAAGGAAAGAAGGGGAGGATTCAGAATTCAAAGTTCCTAAAATGAATGTTAAAATTAATTTTACATATATATGTAGAAAATTCTAAATAAACTTAAAAGGATTAAAATATAATAAAGTACCTTCCCACTTGAAATCTAAAAAAATGACTTGCTTAAGGTCAGACCGAGTGTCATTGCCTTTCTTTATATCCTAAGTGATTAGCATTATTCCCAATACAAAGCAGGTTTTTCATAAATGGTATTGACTGATTGACTTATTCCAAACTCACCGTGTTCTGATAACAAAGAGCAGACTCCAAGAAGGTAAAATAATGACAGTTGTGTCACCTTCTAAAATTTGCAAAGTGCCTCCTTATCTTTGTTTGCTGTTGTTCTCATGATATACCTGAGATATAAGTAATGCAAGAATCATTATTCCCATCTCACAGAGGAAGAGAATATACAGTTCGCTTGATTTGTCCAAGGTTGAATGTTTGATCCTTGCAGAGCCAGGATGTTTATCTCTCAACTCTAATGCATCCTCTACATGATCAATGCCTATTATAGAGTTAGTGTCATAAAGTAATTATCATGAAATAGAAAAGCTGGGAATAAGGATATAGTTAAAATTTAGTCAACATGTGTAAGTTAGGTGAGTAACCAAATGAAATTATTCCTAGTCTAAGCTAATAGAGAAAAGAATATAATCATCAAAAATGAGGTTCAGGGGCAGGTAGGTGGTGTAGTGGATAAAGTGCCAGCCTGCAGTCAGGAGGACCCGAGTTCAAAACCAACCTCAGACACTTAATAATAGCCCAGCTGTCTGATCTTGGGAAAGACACAACCCCATTGCCTTAAATTTTTGAAAAATGAGATTCAGATCCACAGCATGACCTGTCAGGTATTTACCTAGTTGATGACAGCAGGTTAATACTATTGCATACAATGAATTGCTCAGAATGCATGTTCTTTTCAGAAGTGATGCATATGTCAAATTGTCGGTCATGTGGCACCATGACAACAATGTAAGGAAATCTCAAAATATCATAGTTTAGTTAATTATACTTACTTATTGATTCATCATTGAAGATGTGAATACTAACAATATAATTAATTTTAAAAATATATAATCCTTAAAAGCTATTATTTAAAATGTGTGTGATCACTTAGCTTTTACCCCCTTTGGTAAAAATCTTAGTGACTTCACACTAACAATGGCTCTGAAACTAGTAGGAAAAATACCAGTAGGATTCCAGGGAAACCAGTTCAAAATTTCATAAAGCATCCTGAAGCTTCAAAGTAAACTATATGAAGTCTGTGGCAACTCACCTAGCTAAATTTTATTTCCCCTGTTGTTATTTCAGTAATTTAACTTTCAAAGAATGAAAAAGATAAATGACAGATTGTTGCATATATGTCTTCAAGTCATTGTATCATATTTTTAAAAATTGTTAAGATATTCACAAAATTTAGCATATATATGAATCTGATCAAAAGGACAAAAACATTGGCTGAAGAAATATGCTCTTGCAAAATAAGAACAGTTCCTAAATTCATCCCAGCTCTAGTGAATTAAACTTTCCAGAGAGATTAAAATATTGAAAGCCTCTTAGGTGACAGTAGTTGATAAAAACTTGATTTTGGTTGTTCCAATTACTCAAAATAATTTGCTATTGTGACCCCTGGAAGAGTTTTCACCATCTCAAATTTGAATTTCAAGATGACTTTAAACTTTTAAAGCAGTGGAGCTTCAACTATCTAACTTGTTTTCTCCTCATAAGAAACATCAATCATGTTTAAAACACTGATGTATTAAAATGTGTGACAGACTTAAAAAAATCTTACCTCAGTTCACGACATTTTAATTATATCATTTTAATTAGCTGGTCAATGGTGCCATTTCTGCCTGTTTTGCTTTAACTTGTCTGTATCAAATATAGTAACCAATATACCCTTCTTTGTATTTGCCCATGAAAACCAAAGACCATAAGATGTCATTGAATACCCAAAGAGTGGCATCTGTTAAAAAGTAAGCCTATTCCCTAGAATGGAGGACCAGATGGTCTAATGGATAGAAGTACTCAAGTTAGAATCAGAGACATTGTCATTTAATTTCTACCTCTGATACTTAGTTATTGACCTTTAGAAAGGCATCTAATCTTTCCAAATCTCAGTTTTCTCAACTATAAAAGTGGGTGTCTTACCGGTGGTAATTACATTTTAACACTGTTTTGACAGTGAGATGAAATCATGTACAAAATCTATTTCACAAACTAAAAAAATGTTAAGTCGAGAATTTGATGAAACCTTAAACAGCAGTTATTTTCCTCTCCAACACCGCCCCCCCCCCCGTCTCATTTTATCAGTAAGGAAGCTAAGACCCAGAGACTCTATATTTGTCCATAGTGACACAGAGCTGGTATTCAAATCGACATCATATGACTTCAAGGTCATTCATTGGCTTTGATATGAAATTATAAATTTAGGTTTCCAAGTACAGAATTTTTCATCTTTCTACTTCCAATAAAAGTTTTGCTTATATATTCAATAAAGGCTTGTTTATGAACATTATTTTCTTTAACTCTTCACCTGATCTGGTTTTTTTTTTTTTTTTTAGGTTTTTGCAAGGCAAACGGGGTTAAGTGGCTTGCCCAAGGCCACACAGCTTGGTAATTATTAAGTGTCTGAGACCTGATTTGAACCCAGGTACTCCTGACTCCAGGGCGGGTGCTTTATCCACTGCACCACCTAGCCGCCCCCTCTTCACCTGATCTTCATAATATTATAACATAGGACATGACCATGATAAGAGAATACATTAATTCCAGATACTAGAGTTGCCTTTTACTGAATATAAGTTTTACTGATAACAAGTCCTTTCACTGAATACAAGTCTTATATGTACAGTATAGAACAAAAACAAAAACAAAATTAAAAACCCAGCTTAACTGGAATGAATCTTTTCATTCACAATAGGATCCCAGGATGTACCAGTTTCTGTTGCCAAATAAGACATTTATTGTATTACACTGTGTTTACAAAATTACCTCAGAAAGCTTCTCAGCCAATATGAATACATTAAAATTCAAATAGACTTTAGGCAAATAAGTGATGGACTGGAAAGGGCAAACAGAAAACTTAACCCACCCAATACTCAAATGTGAGGGATATTTTGCTTTGGTATTAACTAGAAAATTGCATAACAGCCTCCTTTTGTCTCAGATAGTCTAAGAACAAAGAAACTGGAATACAAATGAAATCTCTTGTTACAGTTTTGCCACAAAAAAAGACAATGCATTAGCTTCCTCATTCTTGTGCTCTATGATTTGGCAATGCAACTGAGCATTGACTACTATTTTCTATAAAACATGAGATGCTTGCATGACATGGATCATGAGATTTTTATAAAAAGAAACACATTTGGGCAAATAATTGTGCTTTTGGAGAATCACGAGCAAAGCCAAATTTCCAATGTCCAGGCATGGGTCAATCATTCTAGAATCATGGTGTCTTTGGGTTATGCTCTATTCAAATAAACAAACAAAATCTATTGATTGGTGAGCCCTAACAAAACAGGGAACATAAAGAATAGAGCAACTATATATCACATTAAAAAATAGAAGTCTCTGCTAAGGAAAAAAAGATGACTCTGCTGAACAGAGTCAAAGATTCCAGTTTTTCCTCCTTAGAGGGTACTTTCATTTATCAAGTCTATATAATAAAGCAAAGAAATAATAGGGTTCTAAAATATCCTAAGATTAAGTTGACAGCTCTAAATTGCAATCTTATTTTCTCAATCTTTCTAGTAATGAATATTCTCCTAGAGGGTATATCTAATGAAACCCCCAAACCAACCCTTATTAGAGAGTTCCCTTTCTTTTCTTTTCTTTTTTCTTTTTTTAGGGTATTGCAAGGCAAACAGGGTTAAGTGGCTTGCCCAAGGCCACACAGTTAGGTAATTATTAAGTGTCTGAGAAAGGATTTGAACCCAGGTACTCCTGACTCCAAGGCCAGTGCTTTATCTACCATGCCACCTAGCCGCCCCTGAGAGTTCCCTTTCTAAGAAAGCTGAATCAGTTGCCCTTTTCCCTAAATGTTTTAATTCACAGGATATGAAGCTGTGATGGAGGAACTGGCCTTTGGCTAATGTTCAGAAAAGCCTTGTCTTTCCATTTGATATCATCATCTGTGATAGTTCCTTCTATCAGGAAAGAAAGAAGGAAAATATTTAGGAAGTCAAGTAATTATGGAATGATGTTGGGGAAGTGCAAAAAATCTACCAAAAAAGATGGAGATTTCATAATTGGCTACAAATGAACCTTAAGATATCAAGTTGACTAATGAGTTCATTCCATAGATATAATGTAGGCAAATCTCCAAATTAGGTGAAGAAGCTGCTTTCCTTCTTAGAAATAATATTATTTATTTTTAACTTTTTAAAAGTTGACTTCCACATTCCCTCTTGTTCATCCTATCATCTGAGAAATAAATCAATATAACAACTGTACAATTGAAACCATGCAAAACATATTTCCATATTAGCGATGTAGCATTTTTAAGACTTTGACTGTTGTTTTCACAATGTCCTTTTTTCTGAACCTGTGACTTGTCTTTCTATACCACCATAGTAACTATTTTATAGAACCCTATTTTTATTATTTGATTATTTTTCCAGATTATTTCTTAATTTTTTACATTATGTTAAAGTTATGTTCTATTCACCTTGACTTTTTTTTCATGCTGCCATTTTCAGAGTTAATTCTGATTATCTGCAAAGTGTTTAGTGTTTCCAATGTGGTGTGATTCAGGGAGAGAGATCTGATCTCTGCCCTCTCCTGGTTTGCCCTCTGATCTTTAACAATGAAGGGAATCTTCTCTTCTGAAGCCATAAATACCATGTTCCTCTCTCCATTGTATGTACAACCAGATCCTTGCTCTCTTTTCACTAATCACTTATACTTCTCTCTATCCTGAAATTGTGACCCAGGATAGTCACAGGATAGTTTGGCAATAGAGTTGCCAAACAGTGCAACTGCCCCTAGACCAGCAAAAGGTCCTTGTGATCTTTGTAACCACTTAATCAACCACCTCACCATCTCTGGGCTGAGAATTCCTGAATCTGTTGCTGCTGTTATCACTTATCTCTGAGGTCCACCTCTGGTACTTCTGCCATGCTCTGGATGAAACCCTAATCATTGTCACAGACATCTCCTGCTGATAGCCAATGCTTTCTTAGACTTGTCTTCTTTGAAAGCAAAGGAAAAAAAATCAACCAACCAACAAATGGATCCTTGTGAAATTAAATAACTTGCTTAACTTTACAAAGATGGAAGATTGGAGAGAAGGTTTGAACTAAAATTTTCTGACTCTAAGGTCAGCATTATGTTTACTGGCACCTCTCTCTATTCAACAAATTATATGGATGTTATTTTTATGTTCTTCTAATTAATATATTTTTTATCAATTTTTATTTGTATTTTCCTCCTATAAATGGTTAAAAAATAGGAAAAGAGTTAGGGTTTGACTGTGACATAGTGTGTTGTAGGCAATCCAAGAAAGTCTTTCCAATTTAGAATTTTTTTTTTGTGACTGACATTCACTGAACAAGGGAGGCTTAGAAAGGAGTGATAAGTGAAAGGTTGAAGATCAAAACTCAGAGAACTCTCAGACTAAGTCCAACAGAGGATCAAATAATCTATGAACTGATATGAATCATTACAGCATAGGCCAAAAGCTGTGTCTGATTAGCAATAGTTTCTCTTTCTTCTTTCCCTTATTCCTTCCTTCCTTCATGTTTTTCTCCTCCTACTATGTTTTTTCCCTTCTTCATTGCAACCTTATCAAAGCATCTAAATGGAAGTACTGTGTCTCATAAATGAAATTTTCATTCTTCTTTTCCCTGATTCCAGACAAAGACAATTTAAACAAATATGCTGACCAATGGTGACAGGTTTATTGTACAGTAAATAAGCTAGATTGTTTTAGCCAATGAAGGAAAGAAATTTCCTGACAAAGAAAAACAAAGGCAAACTAACCAAAATGACATCTTATATTTCTAATATTGATTCTAATTTGCTAGAGTTGTATAAAGAAATAAAATTCACTGATGACTCAGTTTTCTCATCTACCAGATGAGAGTTTTAGACAGTCTTTACAGGCTATAATTCTATGAGGTTATGGAAGGAATTTCTCAATCACCTGGTGAAATGAGGAAAAAATCCAGAGGAATAATACCATTCTACTTGTGAAGAGTGAAGACTCAATCCAAAATAAAATGAGCCTGGACAATTAGTCTTTCTACTCACAAAATTAGAGTTAGAAGGAATCATAATGAGCTTCCTGTTCAACCCATATCTGAACCCTTAAAAAATACCCCTAGTAACCCAACTTTGGTTGAACAAAATCTAGTAAGGACAAACCCCAAGAGGTTTCTTCATTCCTCTCTTACCAAGCTTTAATCATTGAATGAGTATTTATTTAGATAACCTAAGACCTGGGAATGACATTACCTAAAAAGACCAAGGTCTCTCACTAAAGCAAGGACCATCTCCAGTCACCTATATCTGACCACTGGAAACAGATAGATGTGGAGGAGAAAATGAGGCCATTGACTTTGCACACACCCCCAACTCACTTAAATACAATTGACTTGTATGTCATGGAATCAACTTCTCCATGTCATGCTCTTCAAAAATGAAGGATAAAACAACTAACAATAAGAGAGAAACCCACCTATTACCTCTTGGACAGTCTACTTCCTCTCTGCTAATTCTAATTATTAGAAATTTTGTGCATGCACCCAATATTCTCCTAAATTATGAGAAAATTTTATTCTTAACTACTTTTACCCTATTGCCTATAATTCTACCTCCTAGAAACAAGAAGAGGAAATGTAATTTCACAAATTTAAGGTGGACCTTCAATTATCTGAAAACATCATGTTCTTCTCAAGTCTTCATTCTTTCTTTATAGTTCTTTCAACCTTTCTGTAGATGGCATGGTCATGTGGGTCCTTGTCCAACCTGGTCATCTTTCTGGTACTCCCTAGTTCATCAGTAATCTTCCTAAAATGTGCAACCCAGAACTGAATTCAGTACTCTCAATTTGTCTGACCAAGACAAAGTACTGACCAAGACAGAGTATTATAATCTTAAACCCAAATGCGATATTTATTTTCATGCTGTAGGAGATCATATTGCTCTTCTTGGAATTTGTATCAAATATAAGCAAGCTAAACACTAGGACACAAAGAATAGAAATACCACTTGATATCAATGATATTACTGGCATTCTCAAAGGAAACATAACCCTTATCTTTCCTATTGCTATTGGAGAGGCAACATGCAAAAAAGGACAATGTCAAAGTTGGAAGTCAAAAGACTTGAGTTCTAGTTGCTCCCTTTCTTCTAGCAGCTACCAAATAAGTGAGTTATGTCCCCTTTCCTGACCTCAGTTTTCTTATCTGTAAAAAGGAGATGTCAAACATGAATCATCTCAGCATTCATTCTAGTTCTAAAATGCTATCACTTTAAGTACAGTTTTACATTATAATTTGCTTCCTGCTGTTACTATTATAACAACATCCAAACCCAATTGCTTTAGGGTACATGTTGTACACTGGCATTTGAGGCCCATCTGTTCTCAGACTTTGGACAGCTGATGGGCTTATGCTTTTGTTTAATTCCATAATTGTATATATAAGCAGGCCCAGAGGTATGGTTTAATGGGAACAAAGAATAAATTAAAATGAATTGAAGGAAAATAACGGGACTTTTTCCCCCTCCAGATTTTTGGCCTTGTTTTGCTTGAAACATCAGAGAAACAGGGAACGTGCACATACATACACACATACACATACTAAATACAATATCAGTATTTTGGAATTACTATCATTGCTTTGAATTCCTTTATGGTACACATTGTGGACCACAGAAACGTTAAGGAGAATATGCTATATAACATACATAACAATTGTTAAGACAGTCCAGAAGTGGATCAATGAGATATTATGCTTTAAATAAGCTTTGGAGAGAGAATGTAGTTTGACTCCAAACCAGTTGGGAAGAGATGGGAAGCTTTGAAGTCATCCAAATGTGAATCAGAACTATCCTCAAGCTGAGTCCTACAGATTTCAGTTAACTTGGTTCTGAGAGTGAGAATGTTCCCAGATTGAGCAGAAGATCTCTGTCATACATCCTTGAATAACTTAGTCAAGTATCTTGCAGTTAGGGAAGGATGTTGGGAGAGGAACTGGACTCCAAGTCAGGTGTAAAAACTTTTGAACAATGGTCATGTTTTCCAAGCAAAATGTTTTCTAATTGTTTCTATTCTATACAATATTTAGGGTTACTGATAAGATTCTGGGCAACATCAATAATAAATTATGCAGATGAGAGTAGTTGTAATTTTGAGTTAAGCCCATGAGATATAACAAACCTTATAGTTCATAAAAACTCATTTTTGTTGTTTAATTTCATTTCAAAAAGCAAGAATTCCTGTTCACTTGCACCATTCAATAATATACATCTTAACTCACTTAAAAGTTAGAGCTGGACTCTGTCAAGACTGTGCCTAGAAGAGCAAAAAATCATTACCTCAAACTTACCTGTCTGAGAAATTCAAGAAAATAAAATATATTCAAGAGCTACATTTATTTATGTGGATCTTAGACATTTACATAGTTGATACCCTACCCAATTCGCTGTTCCCTCCTCTGCCCCTGGGCTGTTGTAGAAGTTTTTTGGACTACTGTGGGGAAAGAGCCTGTCTTGTCCTATTCTCCTACCCTAGGCTGTTTGACTGCTCACAGGGTTTAAAAGAAAATAAGAAATTCCTGAGACGAAAAGATATTAGGCTTTACCATCTGTTACCGCTTCCTAAGATCCTCCAGGCCTAGCCATCTATGCATCTTCTATCCCCTGCAGTGCCCCAACAAGGTTAACTTCTTAATTATTATTTTTATTTATTTTGTTAAATATTTCCCAATTAGATATGAATTTTTTTTTAGGTTTCTGCAAGGAAAATGGGGTTAAGTGGCTTTCCCAAGTACACACAGCTAGAATTATTATGTGTCCGAGGCAGGATTTGAACTCAGGTACTCCTGACTCCAGGGCTGGTGCTCTATCCACTGCACCACCTAGCCACCCCCTAGATATGAAATTTTAAGAATCATTTTTCAAACTGTGAGTTCTAAACTCTCAGCCTCTCTTCTGCCTCATTCCCATGCCTTGAAAAAACAAACATTTGATTTTTATTATACATGTAAAATTGGGTAAAATATTATTACCATATTAGCCCTATTGCAAAAGAGAAACAATACTAAATAAAATGATAAAAATAATGAAAGTTTTTAAAGAGTTTGCATCCATTTTCACTAACAGTTTATCAGTTTTCTTTCTAAGGATGAGTAGAATTTTTAATTATGGATTATTTAAAATAGTCTTAGATCATTATCTTGATCAGAATAGCTAAGCATTTCAAGTTGATATCATGACAATATTGCCCATAATTTGAACAATATTCTTTTGGTTTTGTCACCACTTCTTATCAATTCAAGTAAGTCTCCGCATGTTTTTCTGAAACCATTTTTTTTCTTAGGTTTTTGCAAGGCAATGTGGTTAAGTGGCTTGCCCAAGGTCACATAGCTAGGTAATTATTAAGTGTCTGAGGCTGGATTTGATCTCAGGTCCTCCTGACTTCAGGGCCAGTTCTATGTCCACTGCCACCTAGTTGCCACTGAAACCATATTTTTAAAAAGACAACAATATTCCATCATAATTATATGTCCTAATTCAGCCAAGCTACAATTAATGAACGTGAACAATTTTTACCAACCCAAAAAGTTGCTGCAAATATAGCAATTTGTCTCTTTTATTTGATCTCTGAGATATGACATAGTATTGGCATTGTGGGGTCAATTGAGAGTAGTTCCAGAATGTTCTACAGAATGGCTAGATTCTCAACTGTACCAATAGTACATTAATATCCCATTTTCCCCACATTCTCTCCAGTATATTTTTTTCTATCACATTAGTCAGTCTGATAGTGGTGAAGAAGTAGCTCACAATTGTTGTTTACTGTATTTCTCTAATCAATAGTGATTTAGAGCATTTTTATGTGACCTTTGATATCTTTGATTTCTTCTGAAAAATCATCTGTTCTTACCCTTGCATCATTTATCAACTGGGGAATAGTTCTTGTTTTTATATATTTGCTTTAATTCCTTATATATTTGAGAAATGAGGACCATATCAGATAAAACTTGTTACAATTTTTTCCAGTTTTCTGCTTTCTTTCTAATTGTGATTGCATTAGTTTTATGCAAAAGTTTTTTAAATTCATATAATCAAAATAATCTAAAATTCTTATTTCTTTTGTATTAACTTGGCCTACCAATGAGCATCTAATATTTTTCCAGTGACTTTATTTGTGTGAAAAGTGTTCTATAATAATATTTTTTTAGGGCAGCTATTCTGGTGATACCTTATTGTAATCTCTTTGCTAATATTTTATTTAAGATTTGTACATCAATATCAATAGGAAAATTGGTCCATACTTTTCTTCTGCTTTGGGTCAGAAGGTTTAGGTAACAGTGCCATATTTGTGTTTTAAAAGGGATTTGGTAGGATTCCTTCTTCAGCTACTTTTCCCAAATAGTTTATATAGTATTAGAATTAATTGTTACTTAAATGTTTGGTAGAATTCACTTGTGAATTCATCTGATCCTGGAGATTTTTTTCTTAGTGTGTTCATTGATGGTTTGTCCAATTTTTTTTTCTGAAATAGGATTATTTAAATATTTTGTGTCCTTTTCAGTTAAACTGGGCAATTTGCATTTTTTTGTAAATATTACTCCATTTCACTAAAATTGTCAGATTTATTGGCATATAGTTTGGAGCAAAATAGCTCAAAGATATTGCTTTAATTTCCTTATCATTAATAATGAATTCACCCTTTTAATTTTTGGTCCTTTTAATTTGATTTTCTTCTTTTTTTAAATCAAATTAACCAAAAATATATCAATTTTGTGGGGTTTTTCATAGAACCAACTCTTAGTTTTAATTAGTAATTCAATGGTTTTCTTACTTTCAATTTTGTTAATCTCTCCTTTGATTTTCAAGATTTCTAACTTGTTTTTCAATTGGGGATTGTTACTTTGTTCTCTTTTTAGATGTTTTAATTTGCATGCTCGCTGAAGCATTATCTTAAGTAATATATGTTTAAAATTACATAACTTAAAGACCTCTGAAACTTGCCATGTTCTTCTACAGCTTTACATAAAGCACTTTTAGGTCTTTTCAACCAGGCCAGAGCGGTGTTTTCTTTAATATGCTTTCTATCCTAATTAAGTGTGAACTCTTTAAGAGTAGAGACTGTCATTTTTTTTCCCTACTTGCATCACTAGAGCTTATTACACTAGAAATTTGTACATAATAATCTGTTAATAAACACTTTCATTCATTCATTAACTGAAGTAAGATAATGTGACATAATAGGTGTTGGAGTCAGGAAGACATGCATCATGCTTCAGACACTTTGCCAGCTTTGTGACTCTGGGCAAGTCTTGTAAATAGTTCATTTCAGTTTTCTTATCTGTAAAATGAGGATATTAAGAAAAAATGCTACTAGGCTTCTTATAAGAATCAAAGAAGATAATATATAGGATGTGCTAGCCCAATCTTAAAAAAATACTACATAAATATAAGATATTAACACAAGATATCCTCAGGGGAAATAATTTCCTAGTCTAAGAAAGTCCACATGGTCTTTTTTGCTACTTGAAGGATGGCAACTTTAGTGAACAAGGATGTTTTCTACCTTCTTTCCAAGTTGTGTACCCATTGATTCTGAAGACTTTGCCATTCAAAGCTGACATGTATTTGTGATTTAAGGTCTGCAAAGTTATTTGTAGGCATGGGTTGAATGAGTGTCATGACAACTTTGTGCCGTGCATTCTTTTATTAACAGGAAACTATGGTTTCCTACATAGGAACAGATGAACAGATAAGAAACTAAGGTTTCCTGTTTTTATTTTATATTATTTTATATATTTTATATTATTATTTTATTATTTATTATTCCTGTTTTTATTTTTATGATTTTAATTACTTCAAAACTAAAATGCATCTATCAAGTTTTAAAATATAAGATAAGAGAATTTAATAATAGAATTTAGATAATAGAGTTTAGCTACATTTTGAATGAGGATATTATATATATGTATGCATATATCCACTTATACATAATGACATCAGAAATATACTGTGTGTATACATATTCAAATAACATCTAGGGAGGTCTTTCCTCAGAAAGAGGATCCTTGAGTTCAGTTTCTACCTTTTACATTTTCCAACTCTGTGATTCAAAACCTTGCAATTTAATATGAAACTTCTCAGTGCCTCTGGGGAACTCTGGAAGAAGACATATTACACAATATATGCAGATATATATTGATTATTGTCTCATTGAGTTCCCTATACTAATGAAATCACAGTTCTGAACTTAAATATCTATCTATCTATCTATCTATCTATCTATCTATCTATCTATCTACCTATCCATCCATCCAATCCATCGAGGTGACCCAGTGGATAAAATATTAGCCTTGGATTCAGGAGGATGGGAGTTTGAATCCAGCCTCAGACACTTGCCACTTACTAGTTGTGTGACTTACCTGATTACCTCTCATCTAGGGCCATCTCCAGCCCTCTTGATTCATATATGGCTGTGTGATCTTAGGCAAGTCACTTAACCCTGATTGTCTTGCATCCAGGGCCATCTCCAGTCATCCTGATTGATTTATACCTGACCACTGGACTTACATGCCTCTGGAGGAGAAAGTGAGCCTGGGGACTTACCATAGCTCCCTCCTCATTCAAATCCAATTCATGTGCTTGTCATGGCATCACCTCCCTAATGTTGTGGTCTTCTTCAAAAATGAAGGACAAACATAATAATTATTATTCATCTGTCTATCCATCCATCCATCCATCCATTTATTTATCTATCTATCTGTCTGCCTGTCTATTCTATCTGCCTATCTCTAATCAAAATAATTATTGTTATAAACTAATGCTGCTATATAACCTATTGTGTGTGAAACACTGCTAGACATTTTACAAATATCATCATATTTGATCTAAAAAATACCCTGGGAGATAGGGATCCTTTAATTATCCTCGTTTTAAGCTGAAGAATTTGAAGCAAACGGGTGTGTATGTGCATAAGTGCATGCATTTTTAACATTTGCTCTGATGTAAATATTTCATTCACCCATATGTCTATACATTCAAGATTGCAATTTGCCTTATCCTTCCTTTAAATCGTCTAATTTTGTAGATTATAAACTATCCTCACCTTGGCATATTTTTCTGATCCTTGTTCGTGTCTTCCCTAATGTTTTGGGGAGGGGACTCATTCAACCTTCTTGCAGACTTCTTTTAAGTCCTCTAAACTTCTGATTAGACCACCGCAGAGTGTGGATTTTCAACACTTAATTGGACAATGACCTAAGAACAGACTTGGAAAAGAGCATGAGAACAGTCTGAATCATGTTTGGGAAACTCACCAACAGTTTCAATGAACCCATATTTCTGTCTAAAACAAAATTTTATCTTTAATATTAATATTTTTCCATTTATGCTCCAAAGTGACAAACTACAGAATTCTACAACCTATGAAGAAGTGTGTGTGTGTGTGTGTGTGTGTGTGTGTGTGTGTGTGTGTATGCGATATACAAGAGCAAGTCAAGAGAGATAGCCAGATAGCACAGGGGATAGAGTTTTCAACTTTAAGGTCAGGAAGACTTGGTTTCAAATCCCTTCACTCACTAGCTCTATGCCCTTGGCCAAGCCACTCTCATGCTCAGTTTCTGTATCTGAAAGATAAGATAATAAAATAACCTCTAATGTCTTTTCTAGCACTAAATCTCTTTCCATAAATAGTCTTCTTTGCATTGTGAACATGAAATTAAAGAGGAGTAGAAAACCTATCCACAGAGCATGACCTAACTTGGAATTTATTGCTTTTGGAGTGAAAATGACAAGTAGAGGTCTAATAAGGAAGGGATAGATCACTGTTTTGGAGAAGAAAGGATATTTAATTTGTGCTGGAGAAAAGAAACATGGAAATGGGACATCTGGTAATTTCCCATTCTCTCTCTCTCTCTCTCTCTCTCTCTCTCTCTCTCTCTCTCTCTCTCTCTCTCTCTCTCCCTCCCTCCCTCCCTCCCTCTCTCTCTCTCCCTCTCACTCTCTCTCAGCAATCAGGTTTATAATCTTCCCAAGGTCTCACAGATAGTATCTGGGGTTGAATTTTTATTCATGTCCTCCTGACTCCTGGGTCATCGCACCACCCAGCAGTCCTGGCTTCCCATTTTAACTAATTATTCTTGAGAATGAGATACTAGTGTTAGTAGTTTCAGCACTGAGAGCAGTGATGAACACATTTGCTATGTTTAGTCATTTCCTCTGATGTCCAACAGTTGGAGCTTAATTAAAGATTGTTGACTAGTCGACTGATTTGACAATATGATTATCGGGGGCAGAGTAGCTATTTATATTTCAAACATATATGCTTTTTTGGAAGAGATTGAAAAAGGACTTGAAATGAATTTGAAGAAGCCTCTCTTCTCCCTCACATAGGAGACCTTACAAGTTAGAGTCAGAACCAAGAGCAGAGTCATGGTTCAGGCTGCTCTCCTTGTCTTCTCTTTTGTCTCTGACGGTCACATGAAGCTTCATTCTATTGCCACCCCCCCATTAATTTCCCTGTGCCTTAGAGAAATTCAAGAATTGTCAAAGATTTTCAACTTGGAGGTCAATTTCTTTACAATGGCATTTATATTCATTCATTCATTCAAATCCTCATTTATATTAAGTTTTTCCTCAAAGAAGTATATCACCCCCACCAAATAAATGAGGACTGGTCATTTCTTGAGAGAGCAAGGAATAGTAGATAATGTTTATATATCCAGACATATCTATCTATCTAGATATAGATATATCTCTATATATTTAAAAATATGTGTCTATATATACACAACTATATATGGAATATATACAAGTCTATGTAATATATAATCATCATGCATGCATACATTTTACATACATACATGCAGACATACATATTGCTTGTAGTAGAAATATATATATACATTTGTGACTATACACACATCTCTATGTGTATATATGATATGCATCCATCTATCTTCTATCTGTCTATCTACTTATCTCTCTATCATTTCAGAACTACAACAAGAATTCAGGTATCCTATCATTTCTTGGTGATAGCGACAAAAATTAAATAATTTCTGACCTCAAAATCATACATTTTATTGGGAAAGGTTCCATTATTTCTTTCACATTAAGATGAAAACATATGAGGAGGCAATGAATGACAAGAAAGAAATGGTATAGTAAGAACAAGGAAACAAGGAAATCATTAATCATTCACCAAACATTTACTATGCTTGAATTTTCAAAGAACCAAGATGTCTCCTTCCTTCAAGGACTGAACATTTTAATGAAAGAGATAAAAAGATAGAATATACATATATATGTATATATATGAAATCTTTGAATTTAGTCCATTGTGCTCTTAAGTCAGTGTTCTGCCAATGATATCAACAATCCTGTCTAGAAATATAAGCTTATTCAGAAACTATCATCCAAATGGGAAGGCTATTCAATGAATCTTTAGAGATATTTTCAGGCCCTACTATTGCCTGAAGGTATGATATCAACCTATAAATTAATTTGGATCATTTCTCATAAGAATTCAGGCCATTTCTCTTATGAGCTTTGGTGGAATGATCTATAGTAGACTCTCATGCTTTCCATGCTTGAGTCTGAGTGATTTCTCTTCTGTAGGATTTCCATTTCTTCAATAGGCTTTCTTATACTAACCTGTCTAGTTAACCCCACACACTGTTAAAGCTTTCATTTTTTTCTTCACCTGTCACTATGATTGTCACTTCTCTCCTTTAGGCCAATATTGAACTTCAATAATCCTTAAAAACCAACAAACTTTGGTTTGCATCATGTTCTAATAGTTAGCACAGAGACTGATATTATGGAATCCTTGAGTAAAGGATTGTTGCCTGAATGAATGGTCATATTGTAAAGGGTCAGGTGTCTTCTGGGAAGGGAAAGAACTATACAGGAGCAAAGGGTTGACTTTCCACTACAGAGTTCACAGTCAGAGGGGTACCAAATTTAATACCAGTAGAGAAATTTCTAGGAATGATGATTCTTGATGTAAGGGATTCCAGAAATGGGACATGTGAAGACTTCCATTTTCATGAAAGAAAGGATATTTCATTAAGAGCAGTTTTTAGAAAAGATCTAGAATATTAGAAGGGGGAGGGAGAGAGACACAGAGACACAGAGAAAAATAGTGATGGAGACACACAGAGAGAGTAAGAAGGAGACAGAGACAGGCAAAAAAACTTCAAAGGGACAGAGATAGAGGAAGATACACATCAGCATCATAGAAGATGGGAAAACATTTGTAATCACTTCTTTAATGACATTAATGTTTTCTGGGTTGGTCAAATGCTGAGCACAAGTGACTATTTCCAAAAGTGCTCCAGAGTATTCACTGTGTTCTTTCTAATAACTTTAATTACAAGTGATGATGGACACAAGTTTCTGGTGTCAAGCACCAGTTTTCATTTTCCTCTTCTAATTTTCAAGGACCTTTTGTTTTTTTGGTTGACTTCGGTGCTTTCAATTTTAGAAGAAAAGGTAACCAGTTACAAATACACACACTCACAATATAAACTTGTCGAATCCTCAAAGATAAAATAAGTATCAGATTGGTTACTATTCTTTACTAACTCCATAAATCTGACTATGATCTTTTGCTAATTTGTCCCTATAAGATTTGGGGCAAGTAGAATTAGAGAAGAAAGGCTGATCAAGGAGAAGAGTAGAGAAATAAAAGGTAGAAGGAAACATTTTTTAAAAAGAGAGAAGACCCTTATGAGTGATATACATTTCTAGAAATGTGACAAAACAGGAGAAAAAAGGGATGAAGAGAAGAAAAAGAAGAAGAAAGAAAAGGAATATAAATCAAAAGAAAGAAGGCAATGGGCAAGAGTAAAAGGAGGAACATATTCATCAAGGAACACTAAGTGCCTGTAGTTGCAAAGTTGTCTACTAAAAAGCAAGGTTTTAAAGATAAAAGTGAATCTCCTAATAGGTAAGGAGAAATGGAGCTATTCTTAGTACCTGAATAATATGCTGATATTATTCAAGACAACAAATATTTATTATGTTTACTGTTTACCTGGAACTGCATTAAGGACTAAAATAAAAAGCAAAGGAAAATCACAATCCCTGCTCTCAAGAAGCCAATCAGGGAAACAGTAATGCAAATCATTATTTACACCCAAGATATATGCAGGATAAATGAGAGGTAATCACAGAGAGCAGACCCTTGGTAGGGGGAGTAATGGAGGGAGAGGCAGAGACCAGGAAAGGCCCATTATAAAAGATGATACTTGAAATGAGTCAAGAAGAAAGACAGAAGAAATATCCTATTGTTATTACAATGTCAAGTTATCATATAAATTAAACATAGAGTAACACTTTGTCAGCACAGATAACTCAGATTATTTTGGAGTTTCCATAGCTAATTCTAATAAATACTATTTCAAGAGAAAGCTTGGAAAATGAAGAAAAATAAGACCTCTAAGCCTCAAGTAATCAACCATTTAATGCAGCAATAATTAATATAAGTCCAGAGAGAAAAAAATAAAGCACAACAACTTTGAGTTATCTTCTATAGTTTAATGCAATGAGATTTAAACTTCAGTTATGAAGTTGAGGCAGTATTACAAAGTAAATAGAATTTGAAACTGTGAACTAGATGTGACATATTCAAATACTGTCTCTGACATTTAATAACTATTTACCTCTGGGCAAGGAATTCACCTTCTCCACCTTCGTTTCATCATATGGAAAATGGTATACAGCAGGCTTCCATGGCTTTTGTCAGCATTAAATAGGGTAATAAACAGCACCATTCAAATGGGAAAGTGCTTCCTATATTTCTATTGGTATTAGAGAAACTATTAAGGTATCCTCTGCTTCATAGGGAATCAGTTACCTTTTTGTCCCTAATCGAATTACCTTGTTTTGTTGAACATCATTTTAAAGAAAAATTTCTTTACTTTTGGCTTTCTGAGAAACTTAACTAGTTCATATCAGTCTTCCCAGATTTCTCAGAAACCATCTCTTTTGTCATTTCTTGAAGTACGATGGTATTCCATTAAATTTTTAAAACACATTTTTTTTCCTGGTAATTGATTCAGAGTGAAATGTACAGAACCAGGAGAACAACTGATAAAAATAACATCATTTTAAAGACACTTTTTCCCAATTTCATAATCTTTATCTACAACTTCCCCACACATATACCAGTATTGAGCACATTTTTAAAGAAAGAAGAAAAGAGAAAAAGAAAATTTAAATTACACATAAACATAGGTCCAACAAAACAAATTCACACACAGACTCTATCTGAAAATACATGTTTTGAGGGTTTTTTCCTCCTCTCTGGCAGGAGTTTGGCGTCACATTTCACCTCCAGAATTAGGAATCCATCATTTATCATTGCATTTATGGGAAATTTAAAAGGACAAATAACTTGGAAAGATTTAAAAACTCTGATTGATACAGTAACCAACCATGATTCCAGAGACTGTTGATGAAGCATGATGCTCATTCCCTGATTAGAATAGGAATTATAGACTCAAGATAAAATGAGACAGGATTCCTTTGGAAAGGGCTAATATAGGGATTTTTGTTGTTGTTGTTGAGTTTAAATATTGGACAAAGTTAAGTGTTTCTCTTTGTTTTTCCAGTAAGTAGGGGTTTTCCCAATGAAGAGGGGTTGGAAAGTGCAGCTAAGGAGGAAAAATAAATACCTATTAATTATTATTAATTAAAAAGCTGATCACAATTTAAAAAGACATGTTTTTAATCCCAACATCTAAAATATGAAAAAGAAGACTCACCATAGTGTTCAGATCATTCCTTACAGATCAAAGCACGGTGGATGTTTCTAGGTAACTTTAAGTCCCTTGATTTGAATCCCATTATCTTTGATTACAAACCTTTTTCCATCTGTGTCTACTTAAACTTGAACCAGCCTGAATTTCTTGCTTGTTGATGAGGTTCAACATGGAATGGTGCAAACTGCCATAGTTAAAACCACATTGATTGCTTCTGTCTCATTGCACTTACCCACCAAGGCTTATCACTCAACTGTGCAGTAAGATAAATGTATATTGCCTTGCCATGATCTGATCTTTATAAAGCCTTTGCAGCTTATGAAGGATAACAACAGCATGGGTATTCATACATCAAAGACTCTACATTTGCAGGCAGATTTATCTTCCAAAGAGAAGCCACAACTTGCCCCTATCCGTTATCTTGGCATCCTGCTTATGATCTTTTCTGATGATGAACTAAAGCTTAGAGTAGGAAAAGCTGAATAAAAGACCATAGTTAAGTCTTACTTTGTCATAGGAAGCTGTGTACTCTAGTTCATCCTGCTGTAATAGATATCTATGGCTTTATGGGATCTCACACTAGAAATAACAGCTTGAAAAAAATTAGGATTGCCCTACAAAACCAGATTTTTAATAAAGATTAAAGAGGTAGGAAGGACTTGTAGATTGAATGCTGGAAAAGATACCTTTGAGGTCATCTGACGCGGCACTCTTAATTTAGATATAAGGAACCTGAGAGTCAGATAGTTGAAACGACTTGTCTAGAGTAATTGATTTACCTACTAGCTCAAAATAGTAAGTGTCAGAGCTTAAACCAAAATCAGATCTTTGGACTCCACATCTTGTTCTCTTTCCAGAGAATGATGCCATCTCAGCGAGAGATGATCGAAGGTCTTCAGGAAAATATTTGCTAATTCCTCTCAGGTATGTTATACAAGAGATTCTTATTCAAGTATTAATTGGACAGTTTAGCTTTTGAGATTTTCATAGACGATAAAACATAATTTTAATCCAATTCATTCATTTTGCATATATCATTGTTTTTGTTGTCAGTGATGATCCTTTGTTTTCCAAGAGGACCAGTGATATCACAGGGTGATTTCTTGAATGAATACATGAATAAATTGGAATTAAATGAGGCAGAGTTGCACAAAGGCATCAGCTTCACTCTCTCTTCCAAAATCACTGAAGTCTAGCAGCAAGACAAAAGTTAGGATGACTGGTGATGGCCCAGGATTCAGTGGATAACATCGACATCTTTGATGTCTGACACTCGGTAGCACCTGTTTGAGCTGCCTTCATGACCATTGGAATAAACTGTTCTCCTCCATCTGTTCTGCTGGAGGAAATCTTCACTAGCTTGGGATATACATAGGCACCTCACAAATCCACCAATTTGAGACCTCTCAGTTACCCTTTCACCCTGACTTATTCTGTTGGCCAAGACATTTTTTCACCAGGGTGTGGCTAATGCAACATGATTCTTGGAGCTAGCGTAAGGATTGCATTTTACATCAAAAGACTTGGGTTCAGAGGGATTTGTCCAAGATTAAGGATTATAATCCAGGCATTCCAGTTCAACACTCTTTACTTCCTGGGGATTATTGGTACAGATACAGACAGTTCTCACTTTACATAAATTAACATTGTGCCAATTTGATTCTATGTAAAGAACTCGGGAATTCGTACTCCCCCCAAAATTAAAATTCTTTATGCAAAGCAGATGCTGTACATATATGACATCATAAAAAGCAGATGGTGTCATCATTGGTAGGAAGCTGAGAAGCATCTCTAGGTCAATTCTTATGTGTGCAGACAGTAAATGATACTGTGCCTCTCCCTGTGTTCAATAATGGGCCTTACAATTTCACCATGGTTGCTGGCAAGTGTGCTTTTAAGGGGAAAAGTGAAATATTTTGTAAGTGTAAGTCAATGGACTTGGAAATGAAAATAATTAGAAAATATGGAGGATAAAAAATTATCATTGAAAACATGTGAATTTAATCTTATAGTGTTGACTGTGGATTCCATAGTGAAAGATACTGCCCCGATAAAGGACCATACAAAAGACAGTGCTTAAATGAAGTTGATTTATCTGTCAAAACAGTCAAAACAAAAATAATGAACTATTTGGATGGTAGAAGACCAGACTCAGAAGAATAGTCCTTTAAGCATAATGACAGTTCAAATCAAAGCTCAAAGTTTCTTTGAAGACTTCTTTTTGCTTCTTAAAGATATTCTGAAGGAACAGAGGTATATATTACAAGCAATGGTTGGTTTGCACGATTTAAAAATAATTCAGGATTTCATAATGTGAAAATTTCAGGAAAGTGTTAGTATAGATATTGAAGAAATAAAGATGTTCACAGAGTTTACACAGAGTTTTTACAAAAATAATCGATGAAGTCCCCCACTTAATGGAGAGAATCTTTAATGAAAGCAAAACAGAAAGTTTTGTTTTTTAATTAACAAATGAAATCTTAAATCTACATCTTGGAGGAGAGAAAAAAGTGAACTACACCAGTGCATGAAGCATCAAATAATAGAATTGCTTTCTTTTTAGGGGAAGTGCCCTAGGACCTTGTAAATTATAACCTGTTCTTATGCACCACTCAGAAAATCCAAGGGTATTGAAGGGAATTAGCAGTTCCTATATTTTATTTCTAATTTTCATGAATTTCATAAAGATGAAATTTTTGATGAAGTGAGTAGCAAGATTCTAAAATTAACATGAAAATTGGAGCTAGAAATGGATGAGAATGATATGGAGGAAATGAGACTAATGGAGAACTTTTAAACAAGGATCTGATTGAGCTACTAGCTATAAAGATTGCAAAAAAAAGCAAAGGAATCTTCAGAACCCACGACTGAACCAAAAGAGTTCACAACAAAACAGTTGGTAGAAACATTTCATAATTTGAATGTTTTTTTATCATATTGAAAAAATACATCCAAATTGTTCAAGATTTTTACAGTTCAAAGACTAGTTGAGAATAATATTGCTTCAGATATACTAGGGGGGAAAAGACAGACATATTTCAATAAAATCATTTAAAAAATTGAATAGCCAACCCCCATTGATAAAGGCAGGTCCAGTTGATGGGGAAGGGAAAATACAATGTACAACTATGGTAACTTTACTGTGTATACTTTAACTTTACCTTTCATGTCATAATTCTGTTTCTTTTTGTGGTATACTATTTAACATATCTTTATTTTAGTATATTTTATGATTCATGTATAGGTATTATTTTGTGTATTCTTTTGTTATATAAGCTAAGTGAAGTGGGTGAGTAGTGGCAAATTCACTTTATATAAAAATCATTTTACATGAATGTCTGTGGAACTTATATCTGTCTTGGAAGTCAAAGGCAAAATGGAAAGGATTAAGATGGTGAAAAATTACCCTGGAAAATTTAAAGGCTAACTCATGGGATTACAATTCTAAGCTTCATAAATTACACATGGCATATAGGAAAGTAGCTATCATTTTTATGGTGCTTTAAGTTTGGCGAAGTGTTTGACATTTCCTGTCACAACAATCCTGAGAGATAGATTACTATATCACTTTAAAGATGAGGAAATCAAAGCTAAGAGAGGTTAAGGGACTTGCCCAAGGTCCAACACTTAGACTTTGAGGCAGACTGTGAACTCAGGGTTTGCTGATGCTAAATTCATCATTTTTGGTTACCTTGCTGGTCCCTGGGGGGAGAGGAAATAGACAATATTCCTTCTATATAAGATTTGGGGAGCTTAATGGGCAATGATCTCTCTAAAGAAGAAGATACAGGTTTACTATAGAATATTTTCTAACTATATATCTCTCCCAATGATTTGAATAGCTGGCTAAAGCAAATAGACCTTTGATAAATGATGGTTGGATTGAAATCAAACCTCAAAGAAAGGTTAAAATGTAGAATGAATGACTATATTTAAGGATTATAAATTCAGAGATGGTACTTGTCCATGAACTCAACTTTTCAGTGAACTATATAACTTGTGATGAGGGTCACTCAAATAGGGAATATGCTAAGTTGTTTTAGACACTATGGGTAGTTAAATGGCTTAGTGGATAGAGTACTTGGCCCAGATGCAGGAAAACCTGAGACAAAGTGTCCTCAGAAAACTATTATCTGTGAGAACCTGGGCAAGTCACTTATCCCTGTTTGCCTAAGTTTCTCATCTTTAAAATGAATTGGAGAAGGAAATGACAAATTAGCTCAGTAATATTGCCAAGAAAACCCAAAATAGGGTCACAAAGAGTGACATGACTGAAAAAATTGGAACAACTTCGTGGGGCACTAATTCTTTATTCTGGCAGTTTCCATAACTTGCTCTAGTGTGATTCAAACTAAATTTGGCCTCAAGGGAAGTGATTGTTAAAGTTAACATTTCTACCATTTTCCAAGATACATTTATGTGACACTGAAAAAAGATGCTTGGACTTTGTTTTATTTTTATTTATTTGACCGAAAGAGAGAAATGTCAGGATGTTTTGTTGTGATAATTGGAAACATCAAGGAATCAAATTTATTTACCCTACTCTGTCCTGTTAGAGACATATACTATGCTTAATATGTAAAATATCAGTCCTTTCATCTATTTTAGAGATTTCTGTATTGAGGTTTGGAAGACAATCTTGAGTAGATGAAATACCCTTCAGATGTGATGCAAAAAATTGAAAGTACAAAATACATTTTAAAGCTATTTTCTTTTGATGGTCTGACATAAAATGATGTTGTTATTTTTAGGGTATTCAGCTTTATTCTGGTTAAGAAAAACACTCTAACACTATGTGCTGGCTGGAAATTACCTCTGAGTGCCTTTCCTCTTTAATCACTCAAAGATGTCTCAGCTAGATCTCATGATGGGGAATTAGCCTCTTGTTAGCTCACTGTCTGCTGACAATGCCCTTGCCATTGCTACAGGAGGCATATATGTCAAGTTATTTAACAAGTTCTTTTTCCTTCTGCTCCCACTCCAGCCTTCTTATGGTAGTACTGGATGCAACCTTTCCTGCATCTGATCAAGACAGTTTCTCCTTCTTATCTTGATTTTTTATTTTTTGATTTAATTCAAAATAAATAACAAAAGGTAAGTTTTGGAGAAGCAACACCGAGGGTATGGTTCCATAGAGGAAGAAGGAGCAGAAGTTTTTGGGGGTCGTGTTCAAATTGTCTTCCTCAAGAATCTGCAAGGCATTGTCATATCTGAAAACATGTTAAGGTTAATTCATAGGGTCATAATTTTATAAGTGCAAAGGATACCATGATAAATGGGCATATTCAATTGTTATCGTTGTTTCAGTCACTTTAATTGTGATTGACTTTCTATGACTTCATTTGAATTTTTCTTGGCATAGATACTGGAGGAGCTTGTCTTTTTCCTACTCCATCTAATTGTACTGATGAGAAAAGTGAGTTAAAATGACAGGGTCATACAATTTTTGTCCGCATCTACATTTGAACTCAGGTCTTCCTTACTCCAGGCCCAGAGCTCTATCCATTATGTCACATTAAATGTTACACTTACATCTAATTCTGTATATGCATGTTATTATACATATTTTTATCCATACAGAGATCTGCCCATACACACATACATACACACATACATGCAAAATGATACACATGCCTTTCCACCTTAGTACCCAAGAAAATATTTTAAGATGAAGTTGCAGAGAAGGTTCCAAGATGCATTGGTAGAAGGAGTTTACCCATATGGATATTCTCCAAGGCAATGAGATGGCAGGTCCAGATCCCTTCCAGGAAACAGACAGATAGATGTAAAGTTAAAGACATATAAAGATAAAGATATATAAATGGATCAACATATATGCATATACACATGGATGATGATGATTTGTCCTTCATTCACAAAGAAGGAAGTGATGCCATGACAAGCATGTGATTTGGTTTGAGTGAGGGAGTGCTGTGCTGACCCCAACCTCACTTTCTCCTCCAGAGCTATCTGGGTCCAGTGGACAGATCAGGATGACAGAAGATGTCCCTGGATGCACTGGGAGACCTTGGCTTTCCCTGGCCCCAGAACAAGAATGAATTGAGTTCAATGCTGACCTGAGAAACTCACTAGCTACATCATCTTGGGCAAATCACTTAATTTTAGCTTCCTCAACTGCAAAATGGAGATGATGATACTATCTAACCTCATAGGGTTGTTGTGAGGATCAAATGCAATAATACTTTAGTTCTTGGCATAACACATCTTTTCCAAAAATACAAATAGAAAGACTTGTTTGAAATTATATAGAGAGAAGAAAAGAGAACCACACCTATAATATATATATATATATATATATATATACATATATATATATATTCAGATTATGATTATAGGGGGAAAATAACAAAAGCAGCAAAATTCTCCCTCTTTCCCCCCCAAATATAGTTATGGTATGGAAAGAAACATGAGGTTAAAAACACTATTTTTTGTTCATATTTAAATGCACATTGTAAACCAATTTCAAATAGCACAATGCCTGGGGTTTATGGTGATTTTTTTTCTTAGTATTTTGTTTCCTTGAACATTTGTTCTGTTTATAATAACAATCCCTTTGAAATAAACATAGAAGCATAACAACATACAAGATGATGTTTATTCTTTATACATCATAAAGTTAGAACTCATATCCAAAATGGAACATTACCCAGATAGAATTATCTTGAATTCACAGAGTAGATTTTTTTAATCCTACATTTATACCAGAGAAAATAATTTTTATATGTCAGTATTTATTAAGGGTCTACTATGTGCTAGGTTCCAAGTTAAACTTTTACTATTGCAATGTTTTTACAAACAAAAAAAAAGATTTTTCCAGAATCTATACATTTTCTCCACTTGGCCATGTGTGGAAACTTATTTCTAGTTTAGCTTCTTGATTAAATAATAAAATACAAGTAAATAATTTCTTCATTAATGTGAGATCTTTAAATATTGCTTTGAAAATATAATCCTTCTCACTGATACATTATTAAATTTATTTGATATTAAAAATAGTTTTGTCTCTCTGGATGGTCCATTGGTTCCAGATTGATCACTGACTAAGCCTTCACATCTTTGGAAAGGAAAGAGTTCATATGGACAGCCTTAGAGGGAGGGGGCACATTGAGCTGCTTAAAGGAAATCCAAAGCTCAGGAGTTTGCTTGTCAAAGTGGGCTACCAGGCCAAGGAAATCAATTCATTCACTCTGGACCTCCTTCCCTACTTCCCCCCATCCCATAACTGAGAAAGCAAATTCTCGATTGTAAGCAGCCAGTATAGTGGGAAGTAGGCTTTGATGGTCATATCTATTTCATATTGTACCCAGGATAACAGGCTACTGCAAAAGAGCTCATTTGCTATGACTTTGATGGGGTTATAATTTTCCATTTAAAATGCAAAACTCCCTATACCAAATCACTTGAATAATTATGAAGATGTAAGTAATCCTTTTGCTAAAAGTAATTATGGAGAGCAAGGCTCTCCTTTGCCTTCAGTGTTTGGTGCATATGTTTGTTTCTGTAAGCAGACTCATTAAAATGTTGAGAAACTTGCTGAAATACTGGCATTTCGGATGGAAAGCAGTTCTACTTCTGGCAGAGTCTAATGCCTATTTCTAAGGAAAATGAAAGCTGTGGTTATAATAAGCTTAATTTACCACAAACAAGGGCCAAAGCAACAGATTTCAATTTCATATCTAAAACGATCCTGAACCTCCACAGTAGGGGTCTTCTTTTTTCCAAAATCAAAAAGAAAAATGGTCTACTCTGTTAACAAACATATTATAGGGTTTGGGTAGCAGAGTGCAAAATACAGTGGTTAGAGAATCAAAATAAACACAATTTCTCAAAATCCATTCATTTGGTGTAGGACGAACTCTTCATGCTTTGTTGAATTAGAAATGAACATGGACCAAAGCCATTGCAAGCTTTTGGTGGCCAAAGCAAAAAGTCCCAAAAGGTTTTCCTAACAGATGAGAGGGACCCCTACCTAACCACTAGTAAGAGGCTCATAGAGTGTGGCAGGTTGAGGCCACCATATTAAGCAGGCATCTCATTACAAAAAGAGCAGCAACATGAAAATGGGTTTTATAACAATGGCACAAAGACAAGAAGCCATATGGCACCAAGGCTGAAGCTCTCTTCTATTGCTAATGCTCTATGAGCCTCTCACAATTAACCCAGCCTAATAATAATAGAGTGACACCTGACTACTCTAGAGCTTAGTACTCTGGAATTGCTTTCCGACCCTAGTTAGCTAGAAACAACAATAAAGTCTCTAAAAACCTTTCTGAGGGATTGGGGAGGGGAGGAAACTATAACAGATGTCACCCTTAGGCTTTGGACAGACAACTATGTAATGAGCTGGGGGAAGGACACGCTGGAAACAGAGAGGAATGAAAGTGCAAAAGGAAGAAGAGAAGCTAAAACATACAGCGTGAAAGCATGTGGATTAGGGACAAAGAATTAGCTATTTAAAAAGTTAACTAGGAGACACAGTAGTTTGAGGTCAGGAACTGGAGTCAGGAACGAGTTTAAATCTGGCTCCAGACATTTCCTAGAGTTATAAACCTGGGCAAGTCACTAAACCTCTATTGGCCTATTGCCTCATCTGTAAGAATAATAATGGAATTCACCTACCAGGATTGTTATGAGATAATGTTTGGTGGTGGTGATAGTGGTTGCTACCATTGTTGTTTCATCATTTTTCAGTAGTCTGACTCTTTATGACTCCACTTGGGGTTTTTTTGGGCAAAGATACTAGAGTGGTTTACCATTTCTTGCTCCAGGAAAATGAAGCAAACAGATTTAAGTGACTTACCCAAAGTCACACAGTTAGTATCAGAGGTCAAATTTGAGCTAAGGAAGAATACTCTTTCTGACTCCCAGTACTTCACTCTGTCCACCATGTCACTTTGCAGACTTTAAAGTGCTATATAAATGGTAGCCATCATCAGTATAAAGCTTTGGAATTTCCTAGTAGGCCATTCAGTAACATTAGTACTGGCTAGTAACATTAGCCTTCAGGTTGATATAAGTTGTTTGGTGACTGGGTCATGGATTTATGATTAGAAAGCGTGGCATCATGGATGAAGTGTCAATGTTTATGATGAGAGTGTGTTTTGTGAGTGTGTTTACATAAGATCAGAAGGTAAAAATGAATAAAGTCTAAGTGGGTGTAAGCAAGTGGTAGGGGAGCTTCACTGATGTCGGAGGAAAGGTAGTTATTAGTTTGCATAGATGGCATGTTTCAAAAGTGTTGAGCTAGGTAGAGTCAAATGAGAATAGATGATCTACATTGGATAGGTTTATGATGAGGTTGCTATATTTCTCCTTCATTCATTCATTGGTCCCCTGAATATGTGCTAGTATGGAAGAAGCACTGAGTGAGCAACCATAACGTATAAAGTATGCAGAGAGCAATGATTGATTTTGTCTGCAATCCTTCCTTCTCTCCCCTATAGTATATGCAAATAGGGATTGTGTAAAATAAAACATTATAAGATTAAAGATCATACACCATTTATGCATGTAATAGACTCCTAAAAAGGAGACCATACAATTTTTTTCAAAAACAAAATTTTGTGGTTTAGAAAGCTAAATTTTAGTAATCAGGAAAAATAACATGTAGAACATTCCTCATTGCCTTCAAAGGCAGGATAAATGAGGTCTCCCTTTATTGTAATTCAATAAAATAGATGACTTTCCTCTAGGCTAAAAAAATGACAAAATGAAGTGAATTTCATGCCATTTGTTCTGGACTTGTCCTCATATATAACCATTGTTGCTCACCAAACATTTACTGAGTATCTGTCTATTATGTTAAAAGTTTTGAGCCCTGAGGTAATGGGTTCAGAACTATGTCCTGGTAGTAGTGTGTAGGTTAGATTGGAAGAGGCAAAGGATCACAGATGGGGAGATCCAGGGATATTCAAGGAAATATTTCAGGTAATTGGTTCTAGGTATTTGAATTAGGCTGCAATAATGGGAACAGAGAGGAGACAGTTAAAGAAGCAAATGTGCCCAAGAGATAATGAGCTCCTGAAGGACAGGGATTGTCTTTTGCCTTTCATTATACCCTGAACACTTAGTACAGTGTCTGACTCACAGCAGACTCTTAATAAAAGTTCACTGAAGAGAGGAGGAGAGAGGAGGGAAGGGGAGGGCAGAGGGCAGAGGAGAGGACCGGGAGGGACAGGGAAGGAATATGATTAAATCTGTTCAGTTTAAGTTGTGTTGAAATGTCTACAATATTCAGGTGGCTAGACTATGCTCTTCATTTTGAAAACATTAAAAAATGCAGGACTGGAACTCAGGAGAGAAGTTGTGACTTTTGATAAAGATCTGAGAGTCATCTGCTCAGAGTGATATAGTTTATGCTATAAGAGAATAAATTGTCAAGGAAACATATATATAGAGAGAAGAGACTCAAGAATAGACCCCACATGAATTCCCACGCTTTCTATTGGTTTTTTGAGAACAATAACCTGTAGAAGATGAATAAAAATAATTTAACAGATATCAAATATTCAAATATTGGAAAAAGCCCAGAATCAGCCTTGATCCTGACTCTACAGCAGACAGAACAGTACCTGTGACATCATAAGAACTCAAATCAGACTTCTGACATTACTACTTATCTGATTTTGGGCACATCACACCATCTCCTTGGGGTTTAATTTCCTCATATGTAAAATGAGAGAATTTTACCAGATGATATATGAAATTGTTTCCATCTTCATAGCCATGATCCTATGAATGTCAACTAACTGAGAAGAGTCACATTTCTCAAAATCTCAGTTTCCCTTAACTGTAATATGGAAAACTTGTAGTAAATTGTCACTAAGATTCCAATTTATTATGTAATTGATGAAGCAAAGTGACATTTAGATCTCCAAGGAATCTAAGCTCACCTAAAGACCTGTATTCCCTTTTGCCTAGTAGGAGAAACAGTTGGGATATCAAGCTAGTTCTGAGGAAATTGCCTCCCAGTAAATCTCTCAGAAAATATCTTTACTGTGTGACATTTTAATGTATTGTAAAGCACTCAGCATTTTATTGATGAAAATAGCAAACAACAATGAAATCTAATGGGAAAATGCTCTAGCTCACTGAGTTGACTGATGTTCTACATGACCAGGCGTTCACATCACTAAAATGCAACTATAGATGAAGATTTCACTGTAGTGCCATGGAAAGAACATTGGATTTGGAGTTCCAGAGTCTGGCTTCTAAATTCAGTTCAACCTTCTTACTATAAGTAACTTTAGATTTCATTCTCTGGACATATTTCTAGCTCAAAATCAAAATGGCATATCTATGATATGCCATTTCAGCATCCATGCTCCTATAGTTAAGAAAATATGTAGATGAGTAGAGTGAAACCCACTTTTAATTTATCTTGGGGCGGGGATAGAGCTCACATCTATCTGGTCAGCCAACAAGGATAGTTTTTTCATAGGTAGTTCTATATAAAGGGTTATTATTCAAATCATTGCATTATGGCAACTGCATAAAATCAAACTTTAATTGGAGCAGGTATGGGAAGAACCCCATTAAAAGAAGCCCCCTCAAAATGGTTAAAGACCTATCTACTAGCAGCCTTCATTTTCCATCCAAGCATTTGTCACTTGGGTAGAAATTTTAGACATTTGGAAACTGAAATAATTTTTAACCTTCTTTTGGAATGGTAAGACTTTTAAACACAGAAAACAGACCAAGACTTGTGTTAAGAGAATAATAACCACTCCAATTTCTTTGTAACTCTTTGGTGGTAATATGGTTTTATGGACGGAAAACTGGATCATCAGCCCTGTGCAGCATAATGTTTCTGTCCTTTATTATCTAGATGACATTGCTTAATCCCTTGGGGTCTCATGTCTACATGTGTAAAATGAGTGGGAGGAGGTGCCTTCCAGTTCTAAATCGTCAATCATGCTCTAATATGGTTACAGTGAGGCTTGTATGTATTATGTCATTTAATCTTCAAAACCAATGGAAAGATCCTAATTTCCATTTCTGTATTCTAAAGAAACTATTTGTATACTTCATGAATCCAGAACCTCTTCAATATAAAAGCTATAAACTCTTTGTTGAGACTATTCAGTCCCTATTTCCAGAATATATAGGATAGATGATATACTATGTATTTAAGAAGAATGGAGTTCAATATGGTCTGAAAATCTTAATAATTAATTCTGGACAATTCACATAACCTCTATTTGCCTCAGTATTCTTACTTGTAAAATGAGAATAATAATACTTTACAAGGTTAAAAAAGCTTAATAAAATGCTTAAAACAATAGGTACTATAAAAGTATTAGTTTCTCTTTCAAACAAAGTAGCTTCTGTGACCAAAAAAAAAATTTTTGGCCAATTACTTGGTTTTTGCATAACCATGAAATTAACTAAATTTAGTTTCAAATGTCAAAAAAAGTCTTATAACCAATATCAGATTGTTTACCATATCAGCTAGAAGGAGAGGTATGGAATTTCAACTCAAATTTTTTTTAGGTTTTTTTTTTTTTTTTTTGCAAGGCAGATGGGGTTAAGTGGCTTGCCCAAGGCCACACAGCTAGGTAATTATTAAATGTCTGAGACCGGATTTGAACCCAGGTACTACTGACTTCAGGGTGGGTGCTTTATCTACTATACCACCTAGCTACCCCTTCAAACTCAAAATTTAAAAAAAAAACCCTATTAACATTGTTTTTACATATAATGGGGAGAATGAAATATTAGTTTAAAAGTCCACACCTATAATGTAAGTCCTTCTAGGAACAGAGCTGTTTCACTTTTGTCTTTGTATCTCTCTGGTGCCTAGCATAGTATCTGACAAATAATAGGTAGCTAATAGATCCATATTGATTATTTTCTAGACTTTATGGTGTTTAACAATCTACTAACTTGGTAGAACTTGCCCCAGAATTGGACTCTATTCGCATCACACAGGATTGTTTTCATGCAGTGATGAGATAACAGAGAAGAAATTTTGGGAAGACTGAGAAAATCAAATGATTGGGAAGCAAAACCATCAAAAGCAGAGAAAAATAGATTGAATTATTGGGAACTGATCAAAGATAATTAGGAAACTAGGAAATTATGGTTTTCAGAAAATGCAGGCCAAATCAACAGGCATCTATTTAGCCCTTATCCTGTGTTGGGCATTGTGTTAAGCACTGAAAATACGAATATGAGAGAAAAGACAGTTAAGGGTTATTGTTCAAAAGATGATGATTATTGTTTAATCTCACAAAGGACAACCCAAGAAGATACTGAATTTTAAACATTTAAATCAATGGAAAGAAAACAAGGAATGTCTGTATTGAATAAGTCTGCAGGTTGAAGAAGACATAACAGATAGATTGCTCAACTCTTGTACTGCTACCCATGTAATATGAAAAATCTTATAGAAAGATTTCCAGAATGTTGGATTCTAGTTAAGATTTGTGCAAAGCCAGGAAAAGAAAAATGTGCTTAATAAAAAAAAAAGGCATAATCTGTACCTTAGGAGAGACTATGCTGATTATCATTGGAATCACAAAAACATTGAAATTTTGAACTATTTTTAAAGCAAAACACTATTTGTCTTTTCCTCCCTCTTCTCCACCTCCTTTAAACTTTTTGTCTCTCTTCATTTGATTTAACATTTGGTTCTTCTTTATCCTCTTCAGATATATGTGCATTTCATGATTATCATTGGTAGCCTATTTAAGTATTGCTCCTTATTTCATGGTTCCATTAAAGAATAAACTTTAAAGAAACAGAAAATTGGATTATTCTCTTAAGAAACCCAGTTTAACTTAGCAGCTCCAAAGCAAATCCTGTTGGTATTAATCACATGGCAGTGTTGTAATAAAATTTTAATTATCAAAATACAGAAAAGCAAAGAGCTGATTGAACATGTTATCATCTTACAGTCTTTTGACTGAGAACCATAACTATCATTATGATTACTGAAATGGAATTTCTAGGCACTGTGTACTGTTCTCCTTGAGATCCTCATTTTTACTTTTGTCTTTCAGATTTGATGTAGTGTTTTTTCTTTTATATCCCCATCTATATTTCTTTTTATTTCTTTTTATATATAAAAATCTTATATTCTTTCTCCCTCTATCTTTTTTTTTTTCATTCCAACTCTATCATGTTAACCAATGAAAAGAACTCTTGCTGAGTTAAAATATTCCAGAGGGAGAGTCAATTGACAATGATTTTTTCCACAAAATTTCTTTTCAAAAGTTCAATCAGGTCTAGTCAAATTAAGAGAACAATAGGAAGCAGTCATATTGCTAACATATGACAAAACACCTTTAGATAAAAGTTGCATTCCCATCCCCATCGTGAGACCAAGGAAAGGAAAGAATTCTTTTATCTGAAATGTCATTTTCTACAAATGAAGTTCAACACTTATTTTTTTTTTTTTGTCCCTGACTTCCAAGGGGCTTCTACCTTCACCTCTCCCTTGGAAGCAAAGGAAATAAAGCATGGCAAAGGAAAGGGCAGCAGGAAAATTTTTAGAATCCTCTAAAAGTTGTGTAGCAAAGTAATGATATTTTTTTTATTAAAAACTCATTACATTTTAGCATTACAAGTACTCAAAGAAGCTTTGGCTCAGAAGAAATGGTGCTTTACAATTTTTAAGAGCTGAGGCAGGAATTTGCTGAAAGCCATCATTGGACTTTCATATCTAGGGAGAGGATCCCCATCAGCATGTAAAGGTTTAAAAGCTTTTCTTGAAATTGCCTATTTGAGCTTTGAGGATAACTTTGAAGGGGGAGAAAAGCAGCTTTTATGTATTTAAAAATACTCTAAAGAAACTGACATCCTAACAAACCTGTTCACCGTGATGCCATCCCACATCCTCTGTAATACATATATAAGGGGAAAAATCAAAGACCTGTCCACAACTGGATCACCTTTTTTTCCTGACCTTGTCCTAGTTTTTCATTTAGGAGGGGCACAAAGAAAGCTCTTCATTTTTCTGAAGGCCAAACATCGTATGGTTAACACAAAGCAATCCAGAATGAAAATTTGTATGGAATAGAAATTTTCAGTCTTTTCTTAAAAAGTCATTGAAAGATAGGAATGCCCAAACTGTTTGGCTTCGTGGCCTGTATCTAAAATCTTTAAGATTTATCAGCATGCCTAGATGTGTCCTCCTGAAAAATAAAAAAAATGCATGGATCAGTTCCGTGAACAACAATTTTCTATCCTAGGTCATAAATAAGACAACTAAAATGTAAGAGTGAGTTTTACTGGCTTTGAAGTATCTAAAATTCTATGTTCTATGAATTCATGTCCATAGTTCTTTAAACAGAATATATTTGAATAGCCATTTAAGATTATGGAAAAGGGAGAAGGCAAGAAAAGAATGATTCTCAGAGAGTAAAGAAAGAAGGGGAAGCATCAAATGAAAAACAGCTCAAGAAAAGAAAGGTAAAAGAGGGGAAAAACAATAAAGGTTCAGAGAAGAGAGGAAAAGGTGTCTAAAAACATGATGGCTTAGTGATGCAATGAGGGCGTGGTAAGCTTGGAGTCAGGAAATCCACTTCAAACCCTGATTCAGAGATGTACTTCCCTGGGGATTTTGAGAAAGTCACTTCATCGTTTATCTATAAAATGAGGGAACTAAACTCGATAGTCCCTTAGAGGTCTCTTCACCATACATCTTTGATTCTATCAAGATAGAAGAAGGAAATAGACATGGAAACGAGAAAAGGAAGAAAAGAGAGGGGAGGCAGCATGGTATGATAAAAAGACAACTGGATTTGCTATGAGAAATTCTCAAATCAAAATCTATCTTTGCCACTATGTAGCTTAGACAGTCACTTCATCTCTTTGGACCTCAGTTTCCTCATCTATAACATCAGAGTATTGAATTCGATGATAATTTCTGTTCTAAATTTAAGATCTTATCTCCTCTTTCACATCACTTATCAAATTCATAATTCAATTTAGCAAATATCCCTTAAATACAAACTGGACATTGGGAACATCTGGGAATGCAAAAATGAAATTGTTTTCAAAGAGTAAAATATAAAAAAATAGAGGCAAGGAAAGCTAGCACAAAATAATTCTGATACTAGAAAGGATATCCTGAATGTAAAGAAGAGGCAAAGTTCTTTTAAAAATATGAGATTACTCCCAGTTGGTATTATGGGACAATTCATCACATCAGAAGGTACCATCTGAGCTGCATCTTCAAGATAAAGAATAAAGGTATAATTGAAAAGATAGCTAAGATAGATATCTGTTCAATTGAATC
Organism: Macrotis lagotis; assembly: GCF_037893015.1. Classification (NCBI taxonomy): domain Eukaryota; kingdom Metazoa; phylum Chordata; class Mammalia; order Peramelemorphia; family Peramelidae; genus Macrotis; species Macrotis lagotis. Next base: position 31,541,206 of record NC_133664.1, on the reverse strand, counting down.
ACAAAGATCAGAAAAGGTCAGGGAAGGTCAGGATACAATGTACTCATTAGTTCAATTCTGCAGACACATGTAAGATATTAATGGCACTTTAGTAAGATAAATTGTAGCTGTAATAAGGAGATTTAAATGGTAGGAAAAGAGATTTTATTTTATTCAATAGACAATAGTTAATAGGAACAAATTCAAATTTCAAAATTGTCTTTCAATGATATGAACAGTTAGTCCTCACATTTAGAGAAAACCCATAGCTATCAATAGTAATATGAAAATTTAATGCTCCAAATCATTACTGTTTAGAGACAAGCAAATTAAAATAACTCTAATGTTCCAGCTTAAATATATGAGAGAGCGAAAAACCCATCACAAAAAGAAAACAAATGTAGGAGGGACTGTGGGAAAACAGGCACATTGATGGATTGCAGGAGAGTTATAAATTGATCATCATTGGAAAACGATATGGTGTGATTCTCAAAAATTTATTTTGCTAAGCACGTCTTTTGAGTCAGCAATAACACTTATTAAGCCTGCATACCAAAGAGAGCAAAAAAGAGGAAAAGGTCTTATTTGCACAACAATGTTAATAGCTACTTTTTTTTTTTTTTCAGAAGCAAAGAACTGGGTTACCCATCAATTGGAGAATGGCTAAACAGATTATGGTAAAAAAGTAATGAAATATTATTGAACTATTAGTAATGAAGAAATAGATCATTATGGAGACACCTGGAAAGAATTCTAGACATAGTTTTTGAATAGAGAAATAGTATAACTAGACTGATATATATTTTCAATTTCATGAAGTATTATGCAAAAAAAAAGACTAGCGATGGCAATGACTGGAAGGAGGAAGACAAGAAAGAAGTTATTTACAATAGTTTACTTAAGAATTGATTTGGTCTTAAGAGGTTGAGGGTTGGAGATTGGCAGCCCCTTTAATGAAGATTTTGAAGCAAAGGCATGTCAAGTATATGCTAAAATGGAAATTCTCAACATTTTTCTATCTTGAACCTTTGGTTAGTCCAGTGAAACTTGTGATCCCATTCAGAATAACCTTCTTAAATGCATAGAGATTACAAAGAAACAAATTATATTAAAATACACAGTCACTTTTTTTAAAAGTAATTCTACAAACTTCAGTTAAGAACTCTTATTCTAGAGGACACCGTTAAAAAATAAAGTTCCTTCTAAATCTCAAATTCGGTGATTCTCTGACATTCTCTTTGGTACAGTAAGTTGAGCACTAAGCTTAGAGTGAAGATTTGCAAAGGTCTAGGTCAACAATTTCCCAGTTGTGTGATTCATTGTCACACTTAACCTCTGTATGCCTCAGCTTCCTCATCTGTAGAACATGGATAATTATAGTCACTATCTTCATATATGGTGGTGAAATGCTGAGAATACTAGTCAAGTATGTTGGAAATGTTAAAGTTGTATATAAATATTGGCTGCCATTAAACATGTTTGGATACAACCACACACCAAAATCAGAGATATGTTTTTGTCTGTGCTACAAGACTGATTATGAACCAACCCACTTTTCACCTAGGGTAGGAATCACCTGGAGTCAAGATCCAGCAAGATCCTAAGACCTGTTTTAGCTGCTCTCACAATCAGTCAGATGTGAACTAGATTAGCTTCCAATAGAGGTTACTGATTTTTCAAGTGAGTGGGAGAAAGCATTCTATACTTCCTCTCTCGACTGCAAACATGGACTCCACATCTAGGTTTTTTTTTTTTTCCATTTTTTGCAGCTCTGTCTCAAAAATCTACTTGACAAATATAACTGTGTAGTTTAAATGTCAGACATGGAAGATGATGTAAGAACTGTTCCCCTGAATCAATCCTTTCTTTTTTTTCTTCCAAGTGAAAATGGCATCACTTCAGGATTAAAAGTTCACAAAAGGGTATTGTAGAAACCGATTGGATTATTTCAACAACTTTTAATCAAAAGGGTCTCTTCAAAACGTACAACCCATTCAAGTCATGTCATATAGGTTTCTATAAGTTTCAGCCATGAATCAACTTTAAATTGGTCCCAGGAGCAAAATAAATTATTCTTTTGGACTTGATTTACTTTTGCTTGTAACTGCAATAATTTACAAGTAAATTCCCTTGTGTACTTATTACTTTAAAAAATTTTAAAGTCCATATTGGCAAAAAAAAAAAAAAAAAAAAACGGCAGCCTTTAGATGATAGTTTTAGTTTCTGCTTTTTTTCTCCAAGTGGGAAAGAAAAAACAAAACAAAGAAGGCAATAGTATAATAGGGACAGATGGTTATTTTAAACTGGTTAATATATTGAAGCAAGAGACCCCAGTAGAGGGAGGGAATAATGCTTTATGTATTTCATCTGCTTTACATGTTAGTCAACCAATGGTTTAAATATTACAAAAAAACTATCTGTTGAGAAGAATGTCAAGATCCAGAAAGAAAAATATTTGAGGTTGACTCCCAATGTTTGTCCATTGGATTATTCTTCTTCCCACCTCTTCTTTGCACCAAAGAACTTGTTTTATTTCTTTAGTCAGAGGTAGAGAGAAGATTGCTATTTCTGTGTGATTGTCCATCAGTTTACTTGTGGCTCCATTTTTGTTGTGAGTTGATTAAATGGTCACAAATGCTGGGGAAGGAGGGCCTTCAGTTTTACTTGGAAGCCTTTCATTTTTTAGATGTGTAAATGAAATTAGGGATGCCCAAAGGAACTTTTCAGATTTGTAGGGATGCAGGGAGAAAATAGAAAATTTGGTTAAATCTGTCACAGTTTATATAGAGAAAGACACATATATGTTATTTTCATACATGGGATGAAAGAAAGATGTTTCTTTTTCAAATAGACTTTGAGGACTTCAGTGGAAAGGCCAGAACACTCTGTGTTTTTTGTTTTGTCTGTATTTCTCTACTATCCTTCCTCACTTCTGGCTCTCTAAATCTATAGTATCCTTCAGATATCAGCTCAAATACCATATTTTAAATAAATCTTTTCCTTATTTGCTTCAACAGATAATGCCCTACATAAATTGATTTATATCATTTTATATATGTTTATGAATAGACCTTGAGAGAATATAAATTAATTGAACTCCAATGCTTAATCCAGTGCTTCCCATTTAACAGTTACTCCATAACAAATGATCTATTGATAGATTAGGGCAAAGATTAGATAATTTTTGCCTAAATTCTCAAAGTTGAGTATAGTACCTGATATAATGTAAGCACTTAATAAATGAAGTTGATTGATTTTATATATGAAAATATATACACATTATTTGATTTTATATATGAAAAAATATATACCTATATATATATATACATATTTGGAAATGTGAAAATACAAACAATGTACCTATATAGCATATATATATATACATATATATACATATATATGCATATATATATATATATATATATGTATATGTTACATATGCCTATTTTGTTGTCTTAGGGCCGTCAGGTGGCACAGAGGATAGAGAGCTCTAGTCAGGAAAACCTGAATTCAAATCTGACCTCAGACACTTCTCAGCTTTGTGATCTGAGCAAGCCATTTCACCCTATTTACTCAGTCTTCTCACCTGTAAAATGAAGTGGAGAAAGAAATAAACCATTCCAGTGACTTTACCAATAACACCTTTTAAAAACGTCATGAAGAGTCATGCATGACTAAACATAACCAAACTACAACTTGCCCAACATTGTACAGGTTGTGTGTATCAGAGAATGAGCACTGGTTTTGGAGTCTATAGGACCTGAGTTCAAATCCAGATTCAGATACTGGAAATTCACTATCTGTGTGTCCTTGAGCAAGTCACTTAACACTGCTTGCCTCCATCCAGGGTCATCCATCTCTAGTCATCCTGTCTCATATCTGGCCATTGAACTCAGATGACTTTGGAGGAGAAAGTGAGGCTGGTGATTTATCATAGTCCCCTCTTCCACTCAAATCTACTTCATGTGCTTGTCCTGACATCACCTACCTGATGTCATGGTCTTCTTAGAGAATGACAGGCAAACATCATCATCATCATCATCAGAGGATGGATTTGAGTCCAGGTTTTACTGACTAAGCTCTATGCCCTGCTACTTCTTATGTTTATTAGGTTTAATGGAGCTGGAAGTCAGCAGGGAAAAATTAAGTAAGCTCTATCCTAAGTCAATTCTGGTACTTTTCTCACACATACAAAAAATAAAAAAAGAAATGGGGTTGAGTTTTCATCGTGTCCCTTAATCCAAATCATTACTTCTAAATGTGCAGTTGCTGTCTTTAAAATCAAGATTTTCAAAAAAGTGTGACTATTCAAACATGATAGTTGTAACAAATTAAAAATGAAGAAGTAGTCAGGTGTACTAACACATGAAGCTATGTAGATAATTATTCAAAATCATCTATTTTGCTTGGCAATAAATTTATTCAACTAAATACTATTGAACTTGGTACATTTTCAAACTCAAGTTAAAGCAAATCATGTCTGTTTAAAATCTGAAATTAAAATTCAATTTAGTGTATTTTAATAGCATTATTTTATCAATTATATAGCATGATCACCAAATAAATATTGATAAGACCTAAAACATAAACAGTACAAAATAACCCACACTGCAATGGGCTCTCCATTTCTTTTGAGTGAGCTCTCCTTTGTGATTCATCAGAAGAGATAAATGCTATATCATATCACTTCACCTCTTAAGGTAAATTTCACAAATTTCAGTGCCTGTGGAAAAAAATATAAAGACAGCCTCTTTCTTTAGCAATTACCATATGGGATTGAGGATATACAATGCTTTACGATCAATAACTAATAATTGTTTAGGACTTTTAAAGAATGCAAAGCCTTTCATATCCATGATTTCATTTTTATTTTCCCAAAAGTCCATTTTTTTCTTCCCTTTTTCCCTAATCAAAATTCATATAAATAATTATCAATTTTCTTAATTACATGAAAAGTTCTAGAGATAAAAAGATAAACAATGAAATTCTTACCCCCCAAGAAAGCTTTTATTCTTCCCAGAAGTGTTGTGTTATTTTTTACTTTTTTACACAACCACAATAAAACAATCAGCATTTATCTACAATATGCCAGATACATAAAACTTCAAAATTAAATCAAACCAATTTATAATATTATAAGAATCCTCTAAATCATTATTAATTAGATAGATGAATGTACAACCACTTTGGAGAAGAATCTCAAATTATGGCCAAAGAGTTATTAAACTACTTCTACCCTTTGACCCAACAATAATACTTCTTGGTTTATTTCAGAAGATGACTAGCAGAAAAATTGAGGAATCTTTAAGTTCTAAAATGTTTATAGCAACTCTTTGTTTTTGGCAAAGAACTGGACATTATAAGGATACCCATAAATTGGGGAAATGGTTAAATAAACCAGGGGATATGACTGTGATGGAACACTACTGGGTTATAAGAAGTGATAAGTTCAATGATCTTAGAAAAACATGAAAAGAGACATGAAATAATAAAGAATGAAATGAGCAGAACAAGAGAATATTGTATATAGTAATAGCAATGTTGCTTTATGAATATTTCATTAGTCATTTTGATTAATATTAACACTCAAATTAACTATAAGGGATCTATGAAGAAAGATGTTTTCTACATCTAGAGGAAAGCACTGATGAATAGCAGTATATATATATATATATATATATATATAAAATGTTTATTAATATGTATGCATATACATATTTTTGTTTATGTGTACATCTGATGATAGCCATCTCTAGAGGGGGAAGATGAAAGGAAGAAAAAAAGAAATTTATATGATAGTTTTGTTGTATATTTGAAAGGAATAGCAAGTTGTACATTGTAGATTTGCTCTTTTCATTTGCAAACATCTCTTTTATAATACTGTTACAGAAATGTTTGTTTTATTTCACATATTAAAATATTTTTAGATTAAAAAATATCCCTGAATATTTTTAAAAATCCACAAATAACACATCCTGAGAAAAAATCTTTTTAATATTTGATAAATAACAAGACAAAAATAACCTTTCAAGCTAGATCACACCCTTGGGGGAAAGAATGATATTTTGAGTAATATATGCCTTACACTTTATGACACTTTGGAATTATACCAAAAGAAGATTAATAAGACTTAGAAGTATCACAAAAAATACAAAGTTCAACTAGTTGGTTCAAAATTCTCCTAAGTGATACACCTCCAGTGGATAATGTTTTATTCATAATTTAGAGTGTTAAAAGTAAGCTAAAAATATCTAAAATAAGACTATGATTCTGTGATATCAGAAATGCTTATCTAAAATAGAATTATATTAACATATCTCTACAATACCAGGGTTTTTTTTCTCCCTAAAACACCATGTGTATTAAGATAAGGAAGCCTAATTCTTGAGGGCTAGCTCCATTTTTGTGTACTGTTTTCCCATGGCTAAAATGTAAAGTACTTGAGGGGAGAGTCTGCCCTGCTTGGGTTTCTATTCCCAATGTTTACCATAATAATTGGAATATTATAGGTACATAACCAGAGTTCTATGACTCATTCATAATTCACATCTATATAGTATTTGTTGGAAATACATGTGATTTCCTCAGTGTAAGAACCCTAATAATGATGATGATGATGATGATTGATGATGATAATAATAATAAATTCCTCTACTAAGGCAGTTTGGCAGGATAGAGTCTTCTGAGACAGTAAGAGGGAAATACTTTGCCCTTCACTACATAGTTAATATTAGTCAGTGGTGGGATTTGACCTTTGTTGTCCAGTCATGTCCCACTCTTTGTGACCCATGGACCACAGAATCCACAGTTATCCAAGGGACTTTCTTGGCAAAGATGCTGGAATGGCTTGCCATTTCCTTCTTCAGTATATAAGTAAAAGAGAGGTCAATTAATTTGTCCCAGGTCACATAGCTAATATGTGTCTGAGATAAGATTTGAACTCTGTTCTTCTGATTCCAGACCTAGAACTCTAACCAGTGAGTAGTCTAGTTACCCCTGCCATTCCCCAGGGCTTCATTTTAATTCACCAAAAGATTGTGATTATATTCAAGCTGATCTACACTTAACACAAATAGATCTGGGACTACACATAGTTCCCAATGTGGCTTTTCCACAAAAACAATGGCAAACACCCCTTTTGAAGAAATAGGCAACTGTTTGAAAACCATATCCTTTTAAGGTCAATGGACTGTAGCATATACATTCTCCATTTTTTTGATAGGCAATGCTGTTTATGGCTATCTAAGTATTCTTTTACTCTTGAATCAATCATGTCTTTTAATAGCATTTAGATAATCTTAACAGCAAGCTTGCCAAACCCCAACAATATTGTTTACAAAATGGTTCCAAATTCCCAGGGCCATTGTGAGAATCAAATGATATATTAGGAAAGTGCTTATTACATGACCTGGTTCATAGCAGGAGCTTAAAGAATTCCTATGTTCCTTTCTCTACTTTTCTACCTATCTCCCCAAGGCTAACTCTTCCTCCTGAATTAGTGGGTCACGTACTTTATTACCAGAAACTAAGAAGGCGATTGAAGCTATAAGGCTTTTGGGGGACAGGACATGGGGATTAGTTTACTCTTCCCTCTCTCATTCCCCTCCCCCTTTCCCACCCTCTCCTTCCTTTCTTTACTTTCACGTTCATTTAGCACTTGGTTGTGAAATTCCCGTGTAGAGAATATTTGATTCTCAAAGGATCCTCTAGGGACCTGGAAGGTGTTTCAGCCTTGTTTGCCCTGCTCTTTGAGACCTTTGATCCTCCTGAATCTGAGGTTGGCTCCCTCTTGTCAAAGTCCTGATTAACTCTCTCTTCAGATATGGAAAACACTTTCTTCACAAGCAGTCTATGAAGAAGATAATTTTAATATTTTTGTTTTTATCTGAAAAGGAAAGAAAATAAGGCGCAAGAAGGGAGGAACACCCCCCCCCCCACTGTTTCACTAAACAATTTCTAAATTGGGCAGTTAACTTGGTAAGGCAACTCCAGTATGGAATATTTAACTTCTGTGGGAATTTATATTACAAAATATTTGCTCCTTCACTTTGTTTTAATTTTCTTGTTGTTTTCAGATTCAAAGATGTCAAGAATACCAGAATAATCTTTAAAAAAAGAAGCAGCTTAAAAAGGAAGAAAAAACCCCTCTACATGCCATTTCTGTGTTAGTTAAATATGCTTTCCACATTAATGCAATTATTGGAATTTTAAAGGGAATTTATGATCTGTGTGTGTGTGTGTGTGTGTGTGTGTGTGTGTGTGTGTGTGTATGTGTGTGTGTGTGAAACTCTGTTACAATCTCTTTGATCTAAATAATTCTCTTGTTCTCTCCCTTTCTATTATCTGGCATTTGATGTTTTTTCCCTCTTGCCTTCACTAAGGCTAGTCTGTGCATGTTTCTGGATTCTTTTTGGATTCAATGGTTTCCCTGATCTCAGCCCTTCTTTCCTTTCTATATAAAGTTCCTTTGCTACTCCTCTCTTTAGTGTTCAGTTTCTATGAATACTTAATCACTATTCCCACATACCTGCCACTGAAGGAAATAAGAATTTAATTCTATTTAATAGAAAAGAGAGATTAGAATTAAAGGGAGAATGCTAAAAAGAACTAGGACAGAAACTATGAATAACGTAGCACAATGGAGAAAGAAGGTCAGATTGCAGTTAGCTGGATCTGATCCTCTGAATGGGATTATCTGAAATAATGCCTATCCTCTCCAACAGGAAAAGCAAAGCCAAGTAGAGAAAGGTCTTATTAGGGTAGAGCACAAGATTCATTGAACTAAGTGTTGAATAGCATCACAAAGGCCGAGTCATAAGTGGACAAACTCTCAGAAAGATCAATAGGGCAATAAGGCGGGGGGGGGGGGGACGGAAGGGGAGAAGGGGAAAAATAGAATAAAGGGAGACAAATCATGAAGTACATAGCATGAAGGCAAGAGATAATCAGAAGATCTCTGATTTAGAACCAGAAGAGACATCAAAGGTCATCTGGCCTTCTCACCCCATTTTACAGATGGAAAAAAAGTAAGACCCAAACAGATAAAGTTATTTACCCAAAGTTAGAATAAATGACAGAAATGAGATTTAACCAGTCTCTTCTGCATCTGGAGCCATTGGTCTTTCTATATACCTCAAGACAAGGAAAAAGAAAGAGAGATGGATGATGAATGAAAAGTGAAGAAAATATAGAAGATGGATAAGTGGATAGGCACAAACTGCCACTTCTTGACACAGATGCTATCTGTTACTTTTGTTGGGAGTAGACCGGAAGCTTTCAGGGCTTCCAGAAATGCCCATAAATGTTGTGATGATATGTGCATCACTTTTGCATTAACAATGTGAAAACCTAACACCAGTGAGCAATAAAAAGGATCACACTGAGAATATAAATCAGATGCTATTCTACTCTTTCAAATTAAATCATTCCACTAGAAACCTACTCTAGCTAGAATTAAATGGAGGTATTTTGACAATGTTTCTGTCTGCTAAACATTTAGATGAATCACAAAGATGATTTCATCTGAGGGTAAATAGGAAAAACAAAGAAAGTAATTCCGAATATTCCCAGGAAACAGCATGATAGAATCCTTAGCAATCTATGTTAGAGAAGTCTCCATCTCCTTCAAGAAGCCTTTCCTGATTTCCCCAGTTGCTAGCATTTATTAATGCTTGCTATATTAATATGAATGCAATTTTATTTGCCTGTGCCTCACAGCTATGGGTTTAAGAAAACTGCTTTGTGTGTTTCAATATTGTGGTAGCTCAGTGGTCATATAGAGTGGGCATATTGTGTGTCTATGTGTGTGTTTGTGTATGTGTTTGTGTGTGTCTTTCACTAAAGCCAAGTAGCACAGTGCATAGAGAGCTGGCCTTGGAGTCAGGAGGAGGATGATAGTTCGAACCCAGACTCAGACACTTGATACTTATTAGCTGTGTGACCTTGGACAACTCATTATTCCTTATTGCCTCGCACCCAGGGCCATCTCCAGGTGTCCTGCTTCATATCTAACCATTTGATCCAGACAATTCTGGAGGAGAAAGTGAGTCTGGGGACTTAGCACAGTAACCCCTCAGTCAAATCCAATTCTTGTACTTGTCATGGCAGTGCCTCCCTGATGTCATGGTCTTCTTCAAGAATAAAGGACAAATATCAAGTGTTGTTTTAGAGACTGAAAGAATATGACCTGGGGCAAAAGATATTTTTTCCTTAGGGGGGAACCTCCCAAGAATGGTGAGTGACATAAAAATAAGTAATGAATGTTAAATAAAAGTTAGACTCATCAGAAATTTCCTCTCTAGAGAGTGCTCTATCTCAGTGAAATCACAGCTCCAGTCCCTATCCCTATTAAAGCCTACCTTCATTTCTTTTTAGCCTCTATTTTTTTTTTGCTATTACTTCCCCCACCCAGAAACAAATAAAACAAGATTAACCTGCCTGTCTCTTGATTGGGCATTCACATCTTTAAAGAGAACTAATGGGTGCTACTGAATTATTCTTTCTAGACAAAATCTCCTTAGTTTTTTCAACTGATCCTCATAAGTACCTCAAAGCCTTTCACCATCTTTGGTTTCATTTTCTCTGCATGACTTTTGGCTGGTCAATGATTTTCTTAAAATGGGGATCCTCAAACTAGACAATGTTCAAGTTTTGTTCCAAACAGGATGTACAATTTATGAACTATCACCTTATTGACCTAAATGCTATACTTCACTTAAAAAGGCAAAGTGTGTATCAGTGATCTTATCTGTCATTTTGCAGTATAGCCCTATATCAAGTCTTGAATGTACTAAAATACCTTATTTCATTTTCCAATTATCTTCTGCCTAAATAAGCCTGAAGTAGAGTTTTTAAACCTGAGTATAAGACTATACATTTATTCTAATATTTGTTTAATTAAATTTGGCCTTATTAGATTCAGTCCAAATGTTCAGGCAGTTAAGTTCAACTTTAATTATGTTTCACATTTTGGTCCATTAACCATCTTTCTCCTCATAAAAATGAGATAGTAAAAATATCAGGAAAATAATCAACTGAAGTTTAGAATATTTTTTCTAGAAAAATTGATGTATTTACTTTATCTTTGCTCTATGGAAAGAAAATTATGATCAACCAAATGCCAAATGAATGCAAAAATTGACCCATATGTGACACTGACATTTATCCTGCAGAGTAGAAGAATTTTTATTTTAATTTTTAATATGTAAATGACTTGAAATACACATTCAATAAGAAACTAAAACTTTTTTAGATCTTCATCAAATTGTTCCCCAAATAATTTTGCATCAAGTTAACATGACAGCATTCATTATAAAGTTAGTGAATGCTAAACTAATAAATATTAACGTACATTTGGATACTAATGAATTGAAAAAATGGACATCCAAATATCCTGGATGAAATGTGCTCAATCCTGCATGTCATTTACCTGGGAATACAGCATGGCCTCTGTTATAAGGCAATCAAAATTAAGTCAATTTGAGTTTTAAAGGTAATTTGATATCAAGAGTGGAATATTTTGGGGGAATCTAGGTGGTGCAGTGGATAGAGCACTGGCCCTGGAGTGAGTAGTACCTGAGTCCAAATCCGGTCTCAGACACTTAATAATTACCTAGCCGTGTGGCCCTGGACAAGCCACTTAACCCCATTTGCCTTGCAAAAAAAATTCTAAAAAAAAGAGTAGAATATTTCGAAATCTTTTCCTTATGAAAACAAGTGACTCTTGATCCTGGAAGGAACTTTATAGGGACAGCTTAAACATGTACTGTTGCCAGAGTTGAATACGTTCAGTGTCTTGTCTAAATTTACAGAAAAATAAGAAAAGGTTACTAGAGATCCAAGTGCAATAGAAATTATGCCAAATACAAAAAAAGAAAGGAAAAAAGGAAAAAATCTCTCAAATTACATTATTTGTTGTGTAAATCAACAAAGAAAGACCCAGAAGATTTTTGTTTTTTTCTTCAATATCGTTATTGTGTTATTTTGTTTCTGAGATCATAAATAATGACACTTGGAAGTCATCAAATTCAACTTTCTCACTTTCAGATGAAGAAACTGAGACCCAGGTTGATGGGTGGAGGGAATTGTGCTAAGTAATATATAATATATATATATATATATATATATATATATATATATATATATATATATATACATATATATATATGAAGTAGCAGAGTTGAAACAAATATCTTCAAATTAATTAAGAGATTTCTTGAATAGCAGATATGGACTCAGTTACCTAATCTATACATGAACACTTTCTCATTTGATAATATCTTCCATATATAGATCTCAATTCAACAAATATTAATTATGAGTTTCCAATGTATAAGAGTTATATTAGTTGATATAAAAATAAAATAAGGTGAATAAAAAGAGTCCTTGTACTCAGGAAGTTTTTATTCTGCACTGGCATAGATTTGAAATCTATTATCTTCTATGCAATGATGGTCCATTAGAATTGAACAGATAAACCAGGATTTGAGAAATGCACAGGTAAGTACAGACATAGTACAAAATATCAATTTTAACTTTTGTGACTGTGACTTATACTAAGAGAATAAATTTCTAACAATATAAAAATACATTCATTCCACAAATACAGAGGTAAAGAGCACAACGGTGGCAATCATACCTGGACCTTCTTCTATACTACAAGCTAGAATATCCCATATCACTAGCAATAGATGCTAACTGTTATGAGCAGTAGGTGTTGCCAAGAGGGAATAAGTTCGAAAATCACTCAAGTCAATGAGAAAACAGGGTGAAGAACCAGAGAGTTGAGTTCAAGATTACTATAGCTATGGGAGTGCCCAGAAAAATTCTAAGTTACAGATAGTTTGGATAAAACTAGCATAAATGACTGAACCACCAGCTTTCCCATATCAAGCAGGGACTGGGAGGGGGTTTCATTAAAGGCAGGGGTTTCTGTCTCTCTAACCAGGCACCAGAGCTCTGGAAATGAGGTTTCAACTCTTGTGGTAGAGGGGAACTTTGATGGTTGCTATGTCACACTACTTGTACCAGATGCTTGTATACTTTATTACCCCTTTATTTAATCAATTTAATTCCTTAGTAAGACAATGATTCTTTTCATGGAAGATTTCAATTAACAAAATATTCTGAGAAAAGCAGAAAGGAGAATAGCAAAATAGATAGGAAAGGTCAAATAAAAAAAAAAAAAGCAAAAATGGCATTCTAAAATTGTTTAAGAAGGACACAAAGCAGAGCCAGACTAATTAGGGTCGGGTTGTGTCAAATGGCAGATGCCCTATTCATTGTCCTGACTTTTCATAATAGTTCATATATGTTGCTGTCCTATCTTGCTAATCATATATCAAACAATCATAGAACCAGACTAAGAATTTGCATATTTGAGAATAAGTAACATATTTTCTTGAAAATATAACTTAATTTTTGTGTTTGACAAGGGCAGAATTCCAAATAAGATAGAACAATATTGTATGAGTTGCAAAATGGATTGGTAAGTTCCTTGTGGTATTGAATGACAGCCAAATCAAAGCATTTTAGGTCCACTTAATCCTTGTATGAGTGGCTCAATATTTTCTTTTGCTCAAAGCTACTGAAGCCCAATCATCGCCAATGCCACAGAGCCCTGCTGATTTATTCCCCTGCTGTGAAAGTCAATAAAGCAACAGAGGGCCTGACATCTAGCACATTAGTCAGCTAACCAATCAACATTCCAACAGACATTGCCATTCATGTTGGAATATTTTTACTGCAAAGAATGACTGCCACAAGTCCTGTCATGCTTTATTATAGAAGTCTCATTTAGGTAGTAACAGGCAAAGATAACAACCTTTATTTCTTAGGGTTTTTTAAAATCAAAATGAATTATAAAGTCTCTTTCAATTGGCTGGATGATCTCAAAAAAGTCACATAAGTAATAGTAATAGTTAAGCTTTATGGAAAGATTTAGTATTTTGATGAATAGATGAAAAGAGTCCAATAAATATAACATTATCTACATGAAGAAAAAAGTCATTGGACTTAGACTTCTGAAATCCTGGGTGCTATTATCAAGTTCATTGCTAGCAAGGTTCCAAATTCATTCTTGAAATACCTTTTATTGCTAAATCTGAGAATGTGATTTTCAATATTAATAACTGATATCTTCATAGAAGGTCTCCTAATGGCATGTCCAACAAACTTTTCAATCTCTAAAAATTTTTATTTTTATCATCTCTCTAGCATTCCAATACTATCAACAACTCTATACTTTAAAAAAAAATCTCTCTGGAACAAATGTTGTAATTTTTTCCTCCTTGACACTCTAATTAGTTTATCTTTTTTGTCTTTTGCTAGATTTTTTCTTATCCTTATATCATATGGTTCCATCTTTGCCTGTCTTTCTTGCTCTCTGTACTTTATCCTTTGACAAATATATTCACACATGCAGTATGTGATCACTACCAAGTCACTAATCTGATCTGCCTCCTGAGCTCCAGACCAGTATTTACAACTCTAATCAAACATCAATGTGAAAATGTCCTGTTATAATCTCATACTTAACATGTCCAAAAGTGAATTAATAACCTTTCCATCAGATAGCAAAGCCAGTCCCCCTCCACAGTTCTGCCATTTATTCATATACTCATCCTTGATAGGCCAATATCTTTCCTAATTTCCCTTTCCATCATCTCTATATGGATATGTGTATATAATCCTATCAGTTGACAAGTTTTATCAATTCTATTTTCTGTAATCTTTCATATTAATTCCCTTTCTTTGGTTCTAAGTACCACTTTTGTACAGAGTTAAATTGAAATCAATCTAAATTGCTCTAACAACCTCCTAATTTTATTTCTTGCTTCTAGTATTTCCCTTCTGATCCCATTAGTGATTTCTTATCATCTACTTATTAAAATCAAACTCCTAAAACAGGTATTCAAAATTTGCTACAGTTCTTAACTACATTTTCCCTGTCTCAATTCCTACTATTGCCCAATACACATTTTAAGGTAACCAGACTATTACCTTTGTCAAACAATGTATGTTTTCCTGAAAAAAAGACTTTTACCCACTCTTCCTACAATTCCCTACCCCATTTCTCTAGTTTTTGAAGTCTTCCACATATATCAAGACTAAGCCTTTTCTTATTCCTATTATTAGTATTCTTTCCTCCAAGTCAAATTACTTTGCACTTATTTATGTTTATTTATTTATTTAAATTCCTTTTTTGAATGGAAGCTCTTTGAGGACAAGGCTTTTATTTTGTCTTTTTTTTATTCCCAGTGTCTAGCACAGTGCTCAGCGCCTAATATGGGACAATAAATGCTTGCTTAATTGAACTGAAATTTCAACATGTATCACTGATTCTTCTCTAATCTCTCTAATTAAAATTGATCTCTTATTATCTGACCTTTTCTTTGACTTTATATTTCTCAAGCATGTATATCATTTTCCTCTTGGAAACTGAGTTTATAATATAGCACCAATTTATTCAGGGATCATATCACTTATTTATATATCCCCCCTCACTTTCTAGAATAGTATATAAATATATAAATGCATATATATATCCACAATATGAGATACATATCTGAATAATGTATATAATATGTCCATCATAGTCATTGCTAGGTTTTATTTGTTTTTGGAAGTTAAAGTGTCCCCATCTGAATCCAATAGGAAATATAGTGGCCACTCGTGCTAAAAATCTCTATTGATTGATATGAGAACTTTGATTTCATTTCTAATACTGCCTAGCTCTCCCCACCTTAGACGGCCTGGTGACTTCCTGCTCCAGGGTGTTAACACAGAACCATTTGTCTTATTACACTGCAGCTCAGAATGTCTTCCTTCAAGAAATCCCTACATTAATCTTCCTGGTGGTAGATCCTACAGGCATATATGGGGTCAAATAGAGGCTTAATGCAATCTTGGTGAAAACAATTTTTTATAGTGCTTTGTTTATACAGAGTGTTTTCCCTTACAACATTTCATTGACTCCTCATCACAGCTTTCTGAAGTAAAAAATGGAGGAAGCATTCAATTAGCCCTTTTCATACCCTCACATGCTTTGCTGCTACTATTCTGTTTCATTTCAACTAACCTTTATTTTCAACAAACCTTCATGCCTCTCTCTATTTTTTTAATCTCTGAAGTTGAATTCTTTCAGAATAAAATAGTATATTTAAGAATTGTTTTTCAAACCTTAAAGGTGCTCCAAAAATAGATGTTTTTACTATGCCACCACCATCATCATCATGACCATTATAACCTATCTTGAGGCTTACTTCAATGATGCAGCACTTTTCTCAGTACAGGTCATCATGATGTCTTGCCTAAATTATTTCAATCGTCTCTTAATATTTTCATATAACTCATTTCCCTACCACAGATGGATATTTAATAGTTAGATGGATAAATAGTCTGACAGAGACCCAAATCTATAGATAAAGAGATAGATAGATTAAACAGACTGATAGATAAACAGGTAAATCTATTGAAGGATAGATAAACAGACAGAGAGACAGATCTAATAGTGGAAAGTCATTTCCTAATCTTACTATGTTAGTAGTAACTCCTCTTCTCAGCAAACTCTGACTTCCCTATTGTAAGGATCACATATAAATGTCTTGACTGGGATCTAGAGCCTTCTTGATGCTAATTCCAAACTATTTTTCAACTTGATATACATTACTCCCTTTCCAACACTATATCTAGACACATTGGACTATCTCTTTTTCATATATGACACTCCATGGCCTTTGTATAGATTCCATAGATGTATAGAATGCACTCCTTTCCCATCTCTGCTTCTCAGATTTGTCCTATCTGGATCTATTTTCCAAATCTATTGTTTTTTCTAAGAGGTACTTTACATTCCTTTCTATTTTTTCAGCCTTTTGGTTTGTTTGTAATAATCTTGGTGTCTCAAGGAGTCATTCATTTCCATTTGTCTATTTCTAATTTTTAAGATTTTATTTTCTTAATATGTTTGTTTCCTTTCCAATTGGTTAATTTTAATTTCCAGCTTGACATTTTTCTTTAAAAAATCATTGTTTTCTTCATTTAATTTTTCATATTTTTCCTGCATAACTCTCATTTTTAAATTTATTCTTATTATAGATATTATTTGAGTTTTATAATTTTCCCCCCAATCTTGCTTCCCTCCCCCCCATGGAAAGCAATCTGTCAGTCTTTACTTTGTTTCCATGTTGTACCTTGATCCAAATTGGGTGTGATGAGAGAGAAATCATATCTTTAAAGAAGAGACAAGAAGTCTAAGAGGTAACAAGATCAGACAATAAGATTATCTGTTTTTTTTCTAAATTAAAGGGAATAGTCCTTGAACTCTGTTCAAACTCCACAGTTCCTTATCTGGATACAGATGACACTCTCCTTTGTAGACAGACCAAAATTGTTCCCAATTGTTGCACTGATGGAAAGAGCAAGTCCTTCAAGACTGTTCATCACTCCCATGTTGCTGTTAGAGTATACAGCGTTTTTCTGGTTCTGCTAATCTCAGTCAGCATCAGTTCATGCAAATCCTTCCAGGCTTCCCTGAAATCCCATACCTCCTGGTTTCTAATACAACAATAGTGTTCCATGACATACATATACCACAGTTTGCTAAGCCGTTCCCCAATTGAAGGACATTTATTTGATTTCCAATTCTTTGCCACCACACATAGGGCATTATAAATATTTTTGTACAAGTAATGTTTTTGACCTTTTTCATTATCTCTTCAGGATATAGACCCAGTAGTGGTATTGCTGGGTCAAAGGGGATGTACATTTTTTTCACCCTTTGGGCATAGTTCCAAATTTCTCTCCAGAAAGACTGGATGAGTTCACAGCTCCACCAACAGTGTAATAGTCCCAGATTTCTCACAGCCCTTCCAACAATGATCATTATCCTTTCTGGTCATATTGGCCAATCTGAGAGGTGTGAGGTGGTACCTCGCATTTCTCTAATAATTAATGATTTAGAGCATGTTTTCATATGGCTATGGATTGCTTTGATCTCCTCATCTGTAAATTTCTTTTGGCTTTTTGTTTTAAAAATATGACTCAGTTCTCTGTATATTTTAGAAATGAGTCCTTTGTCAGAATCATTAGTTGTACAGATTGTTTCCCAATTTACTACATTTCTATTGATCTTGGTTACAGTGGTTTTATCTGTGCAAAAGCTTTTTAATTTAATGTAATTGAAATCATCTAATTGGTTTTTGGTGATGTTCTCCAACTCTTCCTTAGTCATAAACTGTTCCCCTTTCCATAGATCTGACAGGTAAACTAGTCCTTGATCTTCTAATTTGCTTATAGAATTGTTTTCTACGTCTAAGTCCTGTAACCATTTGGATCTTATCTTGGTAAAGGGTGTGAGGTGTTGGTCTAATTTAAGTCTCTTACATACTAACTTCCAATTATCCCAGAAGTTTTTATCAAAGAGGGAGTTTTTGTCCCAATGGCTGGAATCTTTGCATTTATCAAACAGCAGATTACTATAATCATCTCCTGCTTTTATACCTAGTCTATTCCACTGGTCCACCACTCTATTTCTTAGCCAATACCAACAGTTTTGATGATTGATGCTTTATAATATAATTTTAGATCAGGCAGGGCTAAGCCACCTTCTTTTGCACTTTTTCATTAAGCTCCTGGCAATTCTTGACTTTTTATTTCTCCATATGAATTTACTTACAATTTTTTCTAACTCATTAAAGTAATTTTTTGGAATTTTGATTGGTAGGGCATTAAACAGATAGTTTAGTTTTGGTAGAATTGTCATTATATTATATTAGCTCTACCTATCCATGAGCAGTTGATATTTGCCCAGTTATTTAAATCTGATTTAATTTGTGTGAGAAGTGTTTTATAATTGTTTTCAAAAAGATTCTGGGTCTGTCTTGGCAAATAGACTCCCAAGTATTTTATATTGTCTGAGGTTACTTTAAATGGGATTTCTCTTTCTAGCTCTCCTGCTGTATCTTGCTAGATATATATATATATATATATATATATATATATATATATATATATATATGAAAGTTGAGGATTTATGAGGGTTTATTTTATAACCTGCAACTTTGCTAAAATTGCTAATTGTTTCCAGTCATTTTTGGATGATTTCTTGGGATTTTCTAGGTAGACAATCATGTCATATGCAAAGAGTGAGAGTTTTGTCTCTTCCATCCCAATTCTAATTACTTCAATTTCTTTTTCTTCTCTAATTGCTGATGCTAACCTTTCTAATACAATATCGAATAGTAGTGGTGATGATGGGCACCCTTGTTTCACCCTTCATCTTATTGGGAATACCTCTTACTTCTTCCCATTGATTATACTGCTTGTTGATGGTTTCAGATAGATACTGCTAATTATTTTAAGGAACAGTCCATTTATTCCTACACTCTCTAGTGTTTTTAATAGGAATGGATGCTGTATTTTGTCAAAAGCTTTTTCAGCATCTATTGATATGATCATAGGTTTTCTGATAGGTTTGTTGTTGATATAATTGAGTATACTAATAGTTTTCCTAAAAATGAACCAACCCTGCATTCCTGGAAAAATCCTACTTGATCATAATGTATTATCCTAGTGATAACTTGTTGTAATCATTTTGCTAAGCTTTTATTTAAGATTTTTGTATCTATATTAATCAGGGATATAGGTCTGTAATTTTCTGTCTCTATTTTAACTCTTCCTGGTTTAGTTAACAGCAACATATTGGTTTCATAGAAAGAGTTAGGCAGAGTTCCATCTTTCCCTATTTTCCCAAAGAGTTTATATAGAATTGGAACCAATTGTTCCTTAAATGTTTGGAAGAATTCACTTGTGAATCCATAAAGCCCTGGAGATTTTTTCTTAGGGAGTTCAATGATGGCTTGTTGAATTTCTTTTTTGGAGATAGGGTTGTTTAGGTATTTAATCTCTTCTTCATTTAACCTGGGAAACTTATATTTTTGTAAATATTCATCTATTTCACTTAGATGATCAAATTTATAAGCATAGAGTTGGGCAAAATAATTTCAAATTATTACTTTAATTTCCTCCTCATTGATGGTGAGTTCAGTTTTTTCATTTATGATACTAGCAATTTCATTTTCTTCTTTCTTTTTTTAATCAAATTGACCAGAGTTTTATCAATTTTATAGTTTTTTTCATAATACCAACTTTTGGTATTATTTATTAGTTCAGTAGTTATCTTGCTTTTGATTTTGTTAATTTCTCCTTTAATTTTTAGAATTTCTAATTTGGTATTTAATTGGGGATTTTTGATTTGTTCTTTCTCTAATTTTTTTAGTTGCATGTTTAGTTCATTGATTTCCTCTTTCTCCAATTTATTCATGTAAGCATTTAGAACTATAGTATATTCCCTGAGAGTCACTTTGAATGAATCCCATAGGTTTTGGTATGTTGTTTCATTATTATCATTATCTAGAATAAAATGGTTAATTCTTTCTATAATTTGTTTTTCGGTCCACTCATTTTTTAAAATGAGGTTATTCAGTTTCCAATTTGTTCTGGGTCTATATCTCCTTGGCCCAGTATTGCATATGACTTTTATTGCATTGTGATCTGAGAAAGGTGTATTAGCTATTTCTGCCTTTCTGCAGTTGATCATTAGGTTTTTATGTCCTAGTACATGGTCAATTTTTGTATAAGTTCCATGTACTGCAGAGAAAAAGGTATATTCCTTTCTATTCCCTTTCAGTTTCCTCCATAAGTCTACCATATCTATTTTTTCTAACAATCTATTTACTTCCTTAACTTCTTTCTTGTTTATTTTATGATTCGATTTATCTAGATCTGAGTAGGAGGTTGAGGTCTCCCACTAGTAGAGTTTTGCTCTCTATGTCTTCCGGTAGTTCTTTCAGCTTCTCCTGTATGAATTTGGGTGCTGCCCCACTGGGTGCATATATATTCAATATTGAAATAACTTTATTGTCTATGGTACCTTTTAGGAGGATAAAGTTTCCTTCCTTATCTCTTTTAATGCTATCTATTTTTACTGCTGCTTTGTCTGAGATAAGGATTGCTACCCCTGCTTTTTTTTACTTCAGCTGAAGCAAAATATATTTTGCTCCAACCTTTTACCTTTAGGGTCTATATATATCTCTCTGCTTCAAATGAGTTTCTTGTAAGTAGCATATTGTAGGATTCTGGTTTTTAATTCACTCTACTATTTGCTTATGTTTTAAGGAAGAGTTCGTCCCATTCACATTCAAAGTTATGATTACTAATTCTTTATTGCCCTCCATGCTTTCTTCCCTCTGTTTGTATTTTCCCCCTTTCCCAGCCCTTATCCATATTCCCCAGTATTTTGTTTCTGAATACCACCCCCTTCAGTGTGTTTGCCCTCCTATATCACCCCTCCCCTTTCTTTCTCCTTTCCCTTTTCCCATTTCCCTTCCTTTCCTTTTGTTATTTCCCCCCCTTTTCCCCTCACTCCCCTTCCCTTTCTCTGTCTCCCCTCCCCTTTTGCCCTTTTAATACTTGAAAGGTTAGATGTTTTATAAGTTAACTCAGTATGTGTAGGTTGACTTTAAGCCAAGTCTGATGAGAAGAAAATTCAGGTGTTTCTCATCTGCTCCCTCATTCCCCTCTATTACCATAGGATTTTTGTACCTCTTAGTGTAATGAGATTTACCCCATTCAATCCCCTCCCTCCTCCCGTCTCTTTCCTGATCCCCTTTTTAAGGAGGTAGTGTTTTTTAGATCATTCTATCTAAGTCATAGAAAATTCTGAGTGTCTGTCACTTCTAGTTCAGTATATTCTATTGAATAGAGTTAAAATTCTTGAGAGTTATTAGAGTCTCCCAAATGGGGTTAAAGCCAGTTACATCTCTTTAAATGGCAGTCTCATGGATAGATCATGAATATCCATCATTTCTGGCTAGGTATATTCTCTCTGTTAGAGTTACAATTCTCAAGATTTAATCATGAGAATATTTTCCCCCATGCTAGGATATAGCCAGTTTCAACTTACTGGATAGCAGTTTTTTTCCCCTTTTACCCCCCCCCACTTTTTTTCACCTTTTCATGTGTCTCTTGAACCTCTTGTTTGATGTCCAAATTTTCTATTTAGCTCTGGTCTTTTCATCAGGAATTTTTGGAATTCTTCCATTTTGTTAAATGTCCATCTTTTTCCCTGGAAGCGAAGGCTCAGTTTTGTGGTAAAGTAGATTCTTGGCTGCATTCCAAGCTCACTTGCTCTTCAAAATATCTCATTCCTGGCCCTTCAATCCCTTAATGTTGATGCAACCAGTTACTGTACGATTCTTACTGTGGTTCCTTGATATTTAAATTGTTTCTTTCTAGCTGCTTGTAGGATTTTCTCTTTTATCTGATAGTTCTGGAATTTTTCCACAACATTCCTTGGTGTTTTCATTTTAGGATTTTTTTCTGGAGGGGATCTATGAATTCTTTCAATAACTACTTTGCCCTCCGATTCCATGATATCAGGGCAGTTTTCCATCACTAGATCCTGTAATATTAATTCCAGGCTTTTTTTCTCTTCAATGTTTTCAGGAAGTCCTATAATTTTCAGGTTGCCCTTCCTCGATCTATTCTCAAGGTCAGTGGTTTTATTGATGAGGTATTTTACATTTTCTTCTATTTTTTCTATTTTTGTATTTTGTTTAACTGACTCTTGCTGTCTCATGGAGTCATTAGTTTCTGTA
Organism: Macrotis lagotis; assembly: GCF_037893015.1. Classification (NCBI taxonomy): domain Eukaryota; kingdom Metazoa; phylum Chordata; class Mammalia; order Peramelemorphia; family Peramelidae; genus Macrotis; species Macrotis lagotis. The sequence continues at coordinate 31,518,569 of NC_133664.1, read as the reverse complement.
GACTCCATTCTTTTTTGGGGGGGAGGAATTTTCTTCATTAATCTTTTGCAACTCCTTTTGCAATTGGTCAATTCTACTTTTGAAAGAGCTTTCCATTTGACCAATTGAGGTTTTGAGAGAATTATTTTCTTTTTGCATTTGCCCAGTTGAAGATCTGAGAGAATTATTCTCATTTTGTATTTATCCAATTGATGATGTGAGAGATTTATTCTTATTTTGTAATTGTCCAATTGAGGATCTGAGAGATTTAGTCTCCTTTTGTATTTGTCCAATTGTACTTTCTAAGGATTTGTTTTCTTGTTGCAAGGTATTAATTGTCTCTCCCAAATTTTTAAGCTCCTTCCTCATTTCTTCAAGGAAGTCTTTCTGTGCTGAAGACCAGATCGTATTCTCCTCAGAGGTTCTAGGTCTTTCTGAGTTAGGATCTTTCCCTTCCAAGAATTTTTCTATTGATCCACCTTTCCGCTGACCCTTCTTCATTTTGCTAAGCCCTTGAGTTGGAGAGGGGCTGGTTCACAGGTGCTTGGGATCTCTAAAGCCTTTACCCACTGAATGCAATTTATCTGGCTCGCCAGTAGGAGGTGCTGGTTGCTTTCTCTGGAGTGTCTGTGACCTTAATTGAGGCCTTCTCCCTTTGCTTGAAGGGAGGAGTTGGAGCTATTGAATTCTTTTGTCTTAAATCAATGGTGCTCTTTACCCTGGCCTGAGGTCATTCATCAGCTGGACTGGTTCATCTGCTCACACACCTGGGCCCACCCAAATTCATCCAGTGCTGCTGGGGGAGACAAATCCTGAGTTAGATGTTCTTTCTCCTGGCTTTTCTTTCTGGGTTTTGTGGGTTGGATTTCTTTTAAGAGGTTTGTTTCAAATGATAGATGGGGAAAGATCAGCAGACTTTAGAACTGTGCCTGTCTTCTCTCCGCCATCTTGGCCGGAACTCTCATTTCTTTTCTTTATTTTTCATCTTCCTCTCTTCATTTTTAAAATATCTCTTAAGCTCTTCCAAGAAGTCTTTTTGGAATTGCGACTAGTTCATCAATCCCTTAGAGGCTTCACATGTAGGCATTTTGTTACTGCTTTCCTCTTCTGAGATGGTGTTTTTATCTTCCCCCATCAAAATAGTAGCTTTCAAGGGTAAACTCCTTTTTGTGGTTTGTTTTTCTGATTATTTTACAAGTTGAACTCTGTTCCTATAGTATAGGTATATAGTCCAAAGCTTTTTTTTTTGCTGGGTTATGGTAACCTGGTCCTTGGCTTTCTGCTCTATATATCCAAGTTAACTAGTTTGCTTCTTGAGCTAGGGTGGGCCCAATACCTCACCAACTTCCAAAGGCTTGACATTTTAGCTTCCAAACTAGTTTGTGACTCTTAATGCTGGCAGAACTACATTGGGACCTTAGCTATGCTGTGACTAAAAACCTCTAAAAGCTTCCCAGCTTTCTACACTGGGCTATTCTCCCCTTTTATTCACATGACAGACCTTTTCCTGAAGTTCCTCTAAGATATCTCACTGCAATGTTATTTTACTGTTGTTGTTTGGTAGGATCTGTTGTTGTAGGATCTCTTTAGAGGCTTCATTCAAAGTTGTTTTGGGAAAAGTTCTGGGAACTTCTTTCCTTTGTGCTATTATCTTGACTCCACTCCTTTTTCTTTTCTCTTCCCCCATTCCCTAACTGTTCCACTTTCTGGGTCTTTCCAATGAACCCTCCAGCCAAAATCTCATATTTGTGCTGCCTTTCCTCCAACTAGAATTTGAAATCTTTCATGTATAAATTTATATAATGCTGAAGTTGGAGTTAGGAAGATCTAGGTTTGAATCTTGTCTCAAATTTTTAATATCTATTCAACCATGGGTCAAATTATAATCTGTATGTATCTCAGTTTGCTTGTCTATACAATACAATTGGACCTAATGATTTTTTTTAGGTTTTATTTTTTGCAAGGCAAGTGGGGTTAAGTGGCTTGCCAAAGGCCACACAGCTAGGTACTTATTAAGTGTCTGAGCTGGATTTGAACTCAGGTACTCCTGACCCCAGGGCCAGTGCTCTTTCCACTGTGCCACCTAGCTTCCCCTGACCTAATGATTTTTAAGGTCCCTTCCATCCCTAAATCCATCCTATTATGAATATCCTTGAGAACAGACTGTCCCACTTTTCCTATTTATATTCCCAATACTTAACATAGTTTTTAACATAAAATTAGCAATGAATAAAAGCTTGTTCATTCATCCAAATTCTATCTAAATGTTATCATCTTTTCCTAGTCTACTATGCTGCTATTGTTCTTCCATGAAAGTAATTGACCTTATAAGAATTTTATATTTATTTTAAGCAGTCTTACATGTGCTTTCTCTTTCCATATAGACATGGACTTAAATTATCCAGGCAAAATTTAAATGCCTTTAGAATGGGCATTTTTTTCATTTTGTTTTGTATCCATAGCATCTTGCTCAATGTCTTGTACAAACTATCTGTTTGATTGTTTACTATAGCATTTCTAGGATATAAATCAAAACATGAGTGTATAGATAAAATGATAATTTTTTAAAAATTATTTTCAAACTTGAAATATTATCAACCTCTTTGAAGATGGCTCAAACACCTCCCTCCCTTTTCTCTGTCTCTCTGTCTCTAACTTTCTCTTTCACTTTCTATTCTCTTTCTCTCCCTCCTTCCATGATGAAACAAATGTTTGAACAAGCTGCCTAACTGAGCAGACTGAGTTAGCCCAGTGTGTGAACTGATCCTCAAAACTCAGTTCATGATCCCCTTGTCATTAATCAATGGAATGATTATAACAAAGTCCTAAATTAATCTTTATATATTCAAAAACAAGTGAAGAAAGAATTTTCAAACTGATTCTTTCCATGGAAGGAAAATAATGATCAACTGAACTATCCTTGTTACAATGATTGTCAACCTTAGAAAGTTCAAATAGTAGGTAAATTAATGATAGTATGTTGAACATGTTTTCTATCCAAAAAAGATATGGAAAGATGGCAGGTTGGATAAATTAACTTGTGGAAGAAATAGATGGAGATCAAGTAGGGAAACAAATCAGAAGCATTATACCTGTATTTCAATTAAAATTTCCAATAAAATCTGTTTTTTTGCTAATCATCCTAACAGCATATATCAACTGATAAGTCGATTTACACTAAACTCTTATTATGGGACAGACTCTGAGATAGATGCTTGGGAATGAATAGTTCTTGATCTCAGTACTCCACAGAGGGGAAAACAACAAACCCATAAAATATATACACAAGATATACAAAATAAATGCATGGCATTTTTGTGACCAAGAGTCTTGTATTTGTGGGATACAGAAAGTCTCTTGAGCTTTGAAGGAAAGTAAGACTTCTCAGAGGTGGAGGTAAAAAAGATGGGCAAACAGAACATATGGGACAGCCTGGGCAAAGGCAAGATGGGAAGATGAAAAATGAAATGTCATATAAAAGGAATATCAATAAAACTGTTAGGATGGATTATATAGAAAAATGAAGATGAGTAAGATGAAGCAAGCCTAGGTAGGTAGATTGGAGTCAGGTTATAAAGGGTGTTAAATGCTGAGTTTATATTTGAAAGAAATAATAGAATAAAAACTTGTTGAAGAACTGCTTCAATTTTATCTTTACATTCCAGTACTTCAAATAAGGCCTGATACACTATAGTTGCATAAGTGTTCATTTAACAATTCTAGAGATAATAATGAGTCATTGGAGTTTTTCCTTTTTTTGGTTTTGTTTTTGTGCAAGTGAATAACATTTGACTTATATTTTAAGGATATATATATATATATATATATATATATATATATATATATATATATATATATATAAAGGATCTTTCTGAAAAATGAAATAGAGAAAACCAAGAAATTTGATCCATAAATTTCATCAAATTGATTAATGTACTAAGATTTCAAAGTCACGAAGATAAGGACATTGAACTTTATTCAGTTCCCCACAGAGAGTCCTTGACAAATTTTGATCAGAGAGTAATATTTATTATTAAGGGAAATTAATAAATGATGAAGAAATTTCAGAAGTATAGGAATTAAAGAAAAGAGGAAAACTGAATGGGAGTTGAGAAAAGTTTGTTTTAAAATTGGGTAGACAATTAGAACTTTCTATAAACATTTCAGAAACAGTCAGTGTTATCAGAGAGAAAAGATTTTGGGTCAGGGTTTGGGAGGAAGATACTGTGGAGGAGAATAGAGATTTTACACCTTCTGTGATAACAGAGTGGGGAAGATCACAGAGTAGGAGGCCAAATTTTTATATTAAAATATTGATCTCTTCCTGATCAGAGAACACACGATTTTAAGTCTTGAAATGAAAGCCCAAGATCAAACATGCAGTAAGCATTCCATGTATGGCAGAACTATTTTAAAGTAGTCTAGCTTTACCAAAGGACCTTTTATGAAATAAATGATCAAATTGTGTATTATCTAATAGTGATCAAATCCAAATTTTAGTGAATCACTAGCTCATGATAATATTCAAAGAACTGAGATTTCATTATTAGGAGCTCTGATACTTTAGCACAGTTCTTTGCATACAGGAAGCGCTTAATAAAATTCATGTTCATTTATTCATATCCATCAGTTTTGTGATAATTACTCTGAAAAAATAGAAAAAATACTCTGAAAAAAAGCATGGAGGCTTTTCTTTTAAGTTCAGAAGTTAAGGGAAATCCTAAAAATTTGGGTTATTCCACCCAGTAGTTATTATAAAACCTGTAAACTTCATTTATGAAGAAAATCAAAGGCAGTTCTTTTATTCAAATTAATTCCTTTATTAGCCAATTACATGATATGGATAATTTTGACATGCTTATAGCTAAGAGTCATTTCATTGGCAAGTACAATTTGAGAATGAGAGTGACTCCAAATCAAATTAAAATCAAGGCTGCAAAAATTATTTTTATTAAATGATATTTTCAGTGTAGGTTTACAAAAGACTGAATAGATGAACTTAAGTGTTTAAAAGTTTTATCTAATTAATCATTCCTTTAGGGAAGTGTGAAAATGACTGCATACTAGATGATAAGAGAGAGTGCTGACAAGGTAATGAGATTTTCACAAATGACTAGATCCTGTGTTCTATTTTAGGAGGCAGGAAAAATCCAAAAGGAGCATGGGGAGAAGGGATGAATTCTTGTATATTTACCAATTTGCATCAGATGTTACAGTAATGATTATACTCTCACTGATTAATTGCTACCATATTTGTTAATAAATAACTTTAAGTTTTTACTATTTCTCTAATTCAAAGAAGCTTTTATATTGATTTTTATTCAATTTCAGCAAACTTGGGAATTAAATAAATGAATTAAAATTTGTTTTACTTTTCAATGAATATTCTTCACTAAGAAATTTGTCTTTCATCAGATCTATAATGTAGAGTATTTGGGGGAGTTGTTGCAAAAACTGAATCACTTTGAGACGGAGAATTCTATTTTATTTTTAAAAGTATCTCTTAAATTTACTTTTTAATGATTCTAAACATTTTCCCAATTATATGCAAAGGTGTTTTTTTCAGCATTTATTCTTTTTGCAGACTTTTGAATTCCACATTTCTCTACCACTCTCCATTCCAACCCTCCTGCCCATAGCAGCAAACAATCTGATATAGATTTATAATGTGCAATCATCCTTTACATATTTGTGAAAGAAATGATGTGAAAGATGTTAGAACTTGAAAAACATGAGGAAAAAAAAGGAAAAACATAATAGAAATTGTAAAAACTGAACATAGTGCTTTGTTCTGAATTTAGAAGCCATAGTTCTTTCTCTGGTTTTGGATGCCATTTTCTTTAATAGGTTTCTCAGGATCATCCTTGATTCCCTGAACTTCAGAGAAGTGTCGCATGCTTCATAGTTGATCATTACACAGTGGTGCTGTTAGAGTGTACAATGTTCTAAAGATTCTGCTCACTTCTCTCAGAATCAGTTCATGCATGTCTTTTCATGCTTCTCTGAAGGGAGGTCTCTTAGGACTTCTAAGAGAATAATAGTACTCCATAAGATTCATATATCTTAGCTTCTCAATTTATGGGCACCCCTCAATTTCTAACTCTTTTCTACTAAATAAAGAACTACTCTAAATATTTTTGTACATGTGAGTGTTTCCCCCTTTTTATGATCTCTTTGGGATATAGACCTTGTAGTGGTATTGCTGGAACAAAGTAAAAGCACAGTTTTGTTGGTTTTGGACATAGTTCCAAATTGTTCTCCATTGGATCAGTTCACAATCTCACCAACAGTGCATTAGTGTTCCAGTTTTCCCACATTCCCTTCAGCATTGATCATTTTCTTTTTTTGTCATTTTAAACAATATGATGGTTATGAGATCACACCTCAGAGTTGTTTTAATTTACATTTCTCTAATCAATAATGATTTGGAGCATTTTTATATGATTATAGATAGTTTTAATTTCTTCATCTGAAAACTGCCTGTCCATAACTTTTGACCATTTATGAACTGGAGAATGACTTTGAGTCTCATAAGATCAATGTGAGGTACTCAGGATTAAATGACTTGCCTAAGATCACACATCTAGTAAGACTTAAGTGTATATGGCTGGATTCAAAATGCTATCCTCCTAACTCCAAGACCAGCGTTTTATCCTCTGTGATAAATACAGAACCATCTCCAATCATCCTGATTCATATCTGGTCACTGGACTGAACTCTGGAAGAAAAAGTGAGGCTGGTGACAGTGCAGAACCTCCTCCCCTGCCCCCACACTCAAATCCAGTTCATGTGTTAGTCACCTCCCTGATGTCATGGTCTTCTTCAAAAAGAAAGGACAGATTTCTGGCCAAGATGGTGCTGTAGTCAGGTCTCCTGTTCTTCCCTCATAAACAACATGAAACAAACCTCTTAATGGAAATTTGATTGACAAAACCCAGAAAGAGAAGCTAGGAGAACAACACTGACTTCAAGGTCTGTCTTCAGGGATTGTGGGTGTGCAGGGCAGAGTGCAGACAACCCGTGGGGGTGGGGTGAGAGCTGGACTAGTCAAAAATCAGCCCTAGAGGCATTTGCTCCAAGAAACAACCAGAGGATGGAGGTGTGGCCATGGTACTGAAGGTCTAGGACTTACCAGAAGGGCTGGGGGGGGTATAATATCTCCAGCCTCTAGCATCCCCATTAGCTAGCTGGAGATATTATACTCAGTGGGCAAAGACTCTAACATCCCCTACTGGACAGCTGGAGTTATTACACTGAGCAAAGCCTCTAACATGTCCTACTGGCCTGCCCATGTAGTTACTAAACCTAGAGAGTAAAGCTTCCAGGTATCCCAACACCAAACCTCTGTGAACCAGCCCCTCCCCCAACACAAGGTCTTGGGAAAATGAAGAAAGGCCATAGGAAGGGGGGCATAGAAAACTACCTAGAAAATAAAGACCCTAACTCAGAGAGATCTAGAACCCTGAGGAGAATATGATTTTGGCTTCAGCACAGAAATACTTCTTTGAAGAAATCAGAAAGGAGTTTAAAAATCAATTGAAAAATTGGAAAAAGAAACCCAAGACTTTTATAACTTTAGAGAATTGTAACTCTATTAGAGAGAGAATTTAATTAGTCAGAAGAGATGGACATTTATGACTTATTCGGAAAACTGCTATTCATTAAGATGAAACTGGCTATATTCTTACCTGGAAGAAAGACTCCAATAACTCTCAATATTTCTAATTCTAGTAGAGAGAATATACTTAGCCAGAAGTGATGGACACTCATGACTTTTCTGTGACTCAGAAAGAATGATGTTAATACCTCCTTTTAAAGGGGGACAGTAAAGAGATGGGAGGATGGACGAGGCTAAATGGGGAAAATCTCATTACATTAAGAGTTACAAAGGACCTATTGTAATAGAGGGGAAGAAGTTAAAACTGTCTGAATCTTACTCTCATCAGATTGGCTTAAAATTAACATACATAAACTCAGTTAAGTTAAGAAATTTATCTTACCTTTAAAGTGTTAAAAGGGGAAAGGGGGAGGGAAGGAAAGGAAGAACCAACAGAGGGAAAGGAAGGAAGAAGGGGAAAAAGGAAAGGGAAAAAAAAGGAGAGAGGGTTTGGATATAGGAGGGTAAAAACACTGAAGGTGGTAGTATTCAGAATTAAAATACCATGGAATATGCATAAATGGAAAAAAGGGGGAAATGCAAATACAAGGGAAGATGATATAGAGGGCAATGAAGAGCAATTATAATTTGAATGTGAATGGGTTGAACTTAAAACTTAAGTGAATAGGAGAGTGTATTAAAAACTGGAATCCTACAGTATACTGCTTTTCATTTGAAGCGGAGAGACACATATAGAGAAAAAGGTTGGAGCAAAATCTTTTTTGCTTCAGTCAAAGAAAAAAAAGCAGGGGTAGCAATCCTTATCTCAGACAAAGCAGCTGCAAAAATAGTGTTAAAAGAGATAAGGAAGGAAACTATATCCTCCTAAAAGGTACCATAGACAATAAAGTAATTTCAATACTAAATATGTATGCACCCAATGGTATAGCATCCAAATTCTTAGAGGAGAAGGAAGACATAGACAGCAAAACTCTACTAGTGGGAGACTTCAACCTCCTGCTCTCAGATTTAGATAAGTCTTTCATAAAATAAACAATAAGAAAGCTAAGGAGGTAAATAGATTGTTAGAAAACATAGATATGATAGACCTATGGAGGAAATTGAATGGGGGTTAGAAAGGAATATGTTTTCTGCATTACTTAGCCCTTACGCAAAAATTAACAATGTACTAGGGCATAAAAACCTAATGATCAATTGCAGAAAGGCAGAAGTAGTAAATACATCTTTCTCAGATTATAATGCAATAAAAATCATATGCAATATTGGCCCATGGAGATATAGACCCAGAACTAATTGGAAACTAAATAACCTGATTGTAAAGAATGAGTGGATCAAGCAACAAATTATAGAAAGAATTAATTATTTCATCCTAGATAATGACAATAATGAAACAGCATATCAAAACCTATGGGATACATTCAAGGCAGCTGTCAGGGGACATATTATATTTTTAATTACATACATGAATAAATTAGAGAAAGAAGAAATCAATGAACTAAATATGCAACTAAAAAAATTAGAGAAAGAACAAATTAAAACCCCCCAATTAAATACCAAATTAGAAATTCTAAAAATTAAAGGAGAAATTAATACAAATCAAAAGCAAGATAACTATTGAACTAATAAATAAACCCACTTTTATGAAAAAAAAGATAAAATTGATAAACCTTTGGTCAGTCAATTTTATTAAAAAAAGAAAGAAAACCCAATTGATGGCATCATAAATGAAAACGGTGAACTCACCACCAATGAGGGTGAAATTAAAGTAATAATTCAGAATTATTTTGAAAAATTCTATTCCAAATTTGACAATGTAAGTGAAATGGATTAATATTTACAAAAATATAAGTTGCCCAAGTTAAATGAAGAAGAAATTAAATACCTAAATAACCCTATCTCAGAAAAAGAAATTCAAAAGTTATTATTGAACTACCTAAGAAAAACTCTCCAGGGCCAGATGAATTCACAAGTGAATTCTATCAAACTTTTAAGGAACAACTGGTCCCAATTCTATATAAACTCTTTGAAAAAATAGGTGAAGACATAACTTTGCCTAACTCTTTCTATGACACCAAAATGGTGTTGATACCTAAACCAGTAAGAGGTAAAACAGAGAAAGAAAATCCATAGACCTATCTCCCTAATGAATACTGATGCAAAAAGCTTGAATAAAATCTTAGCAAAATGACTACAACAAGCTATCACTAGGATAATACATTATGACCAAGTAGGATTTATCCCAGGAATGCAAGGTAGGTACAATATTAGGAAAACTGTCAGTATAATTAATTATATTAATAGCAAACCTATAAGAAATCATATGATTATATCAATAGATGCTGAAAAAGCTTTTGACAAAATACAGCATCCATGACTTCTAAAAACACTAGAGAGTGTAGGAATAAATAGATTGTTCCTTAGAATAAAAAGCAGTATCTATCTGAAACCATCAACAAGCATTATATGCAATGAGGATAGGCTAGAGGCATTTCCAATAAGATCAGGGGTGAAACAAGGATGCCCATTATCACCACTAATATTTAATATCATATTAGAAATGTTATCTTCAGTAATATGTGAAGAAAAAGAAATGGAAGGAATTAGAACAGGGAAGAGAGAGACAAAACTCTCACTCTTTGCAGATGACATGATGATATACCTAGAGAATCCCCCAAAAATCATCTAAAAAACTACTAGGTATAATAATTAGCAACTTTAGCAAGGATGTAGGATAAAAATAAACTCTCATAAATCCTCAGCATTTCTATATATGATTAGCAAGATGCAGCCGAAAGAGCTAGAGAGAGAAATCCCTAAGTAATTTAATACAATATAATACAATATAATACATAATATATAATACAATATAAAATACCTGGGAGTCTGCCTGTTAAGGCAGACTCAAAAACTTTTTAAAAACAGTTACAAAACACTTCTCACACATATTAAATCAGATTTAAATAAGTGGGCAAATATCAACTGCTCATGGATAGGCCAAGCAAATATAATAAAAATGACAATTCTACTAAAACTAAACTACCTGTTTAGTGCCTTACCAATCAAAATTCCAAAAAAAATACTTTAATGTATTATAAAAAATTGTAAGTAAATTCATAAAAGCCTGAGAATCTCCAAGGATTTAATGAAAAAAAAAGTGCAAAAGAAGGTGGCTTAGCCCTACCAGATCTAAAATCTTATACTAGTCTCAAAACTGTCTGGTGTTGGCTAAGAAATAGAATGGTAGATCAGTGGAATAGATTAGGTGCAATAGAAGGAATTGAGTATAGTAATCTACTGTTTGATAAACCCAAAGAGTACAGCTATTGGGATAAAAACTCTCTCTTCAATAAAAACTGTTGGGAAAATTGGAATTTAGTATGGCAGAAACTTGGATTAGACCAACACCTCACACCCTATACCAAGATAAGATCAAAATGGATACAGTATTTAGACATAAAAGCAATATTATAAGGAAGACCAAGGAATAGTTTTCCTGTCAGATCCATGGAAAGGGAAGCAATTTATGACCAAGGAAGAGATGGAGAACACCATTAAAAATAAACTAGACCATTCTGATTACATTAAATTAAAAAGCTTTGGTACAGACAAAACCATTGTAACCAATATCAAAAGAAATGTAGTAAATTGGGAAACAATTTTTACAACTAGGATTTCTGACGAAGGATTCATTTCTAAAATATACACATGCCATTCCCAAATTGACAAATGGTCAAAAGATATGCAAAGACAATGTACAGATGAGGAAAGCAAAGTAATCCACAATCATAAGAAAAATTTCTCTAAATCACTAATTATAATAGAAACTCAAATGAAAACATCTCTGAGGTTCCACCTCATACTTCTCAGACTAGCTAATATGACCAGAAAGGAAAATGATCAATGTTGGAAGGGATGTGGGAAATCCGGGACTATTACACTGTTGGTGGAGCTGTGAACTCATCCAACCTTTCTGGAGAGTAATTTGGAATTATGCCCAAAAGGCAACAAAAATGTGCATACCATTTGATCCAGCAATGCCACTACTGCATCTATACCCTGAAGAGATCATGGAAAAGGGTAAAACTATCACCTGTATAAAAATATTCATAGAAATTGTTTGTAGGTGGTAAAGAATTGGAAATTGAGTGAATGTCCATCAAATGTGGAATGGCTTAATAAACTGTGGGATATGTATGTGATGGAACACTTGTTCAATTAGAAACCAGAAGGGATGGGAATTCAGGGAAGCCTGGAAGGATTTGCATGAACTGATGCTGAGTGAGATGAGCAGAACCAGAAAAACATTGTACAGCAACTTGGGGGCGATGATCAACCTTTATGGACTTGCTCATACCAACAGGACAACAATCAGGCACAATTTTGGGATATCTGCAATGGAGAATGCTATCTGTATCCTGAGAAAGAATTGTAGAGTTTGAACAAAGACCAAAGACTATTATGTTTAATTTTTTTAAAAAAACTTATCTTATTATTTAATTCTGCTATATTTCATACTTTGTTTCTTCCTTAAGAATATGATTTCTCTTGCATCACATTAAACTTAGATAAATGCATACCATGGAAACAATGTAAAGACTAAGAAACTGCTCTTCTGTGGAAGGTGGGGGTAGGGAAGCAAGATTGGGGAAAAATTGTAAAATTCAAAATAAATATAATCTTTCAAAAAAAGAATAAAGGACAAACATCACATCAGCATAACATGTATTCTTACACATTTGATTCAATTCTTTATAGATTTTATTTTATTTTTATTTTTTTAGGTTTTTGCAAGGCAACGGGGTTAAGCAGCTTGCCCAAGGCCACACAACTAGGTAATTATTATCTTTCTGAGGCCGGATTTGAACTCAGGTCCTCCTGACTCCAGGACCGGTGCTCTAGCCACTGTGCCACCTAGCCACCCTTAATTCTTTATATAGTATAGAAACAAGTCCTTTCTGTTAAAAACAATATCTGAGAAAATCATCTCCAATCTTTCTGCACTCCTAGTCTTAGTCGTATTGGCTTTGTTTTATAAAACCTTTTTAATTTAATGTAGTTAAAATTATCTCTTTTGTAATTTATTATATTTTCTTTCTCTTCTTTAGTCATAAATTTTGCCCCCTTCCATAGATCTCACAGATAGACTATCTCTTGCTCTCCTAATTTTTATGGTTTTGCCTAAATCCTGTCCCCATTTCAATCTTATCTTGATATAGGATATGAGATATTGGCCTATACCTAGCTTTTGTCATACTGCTTTTTGATTTTCATCTCAGAAACTAAAATCTTTGAGTTTATCCAAAAGTAGATCACTCTAGTCATTTGCTATTGTGTCTTTTGTACCTAATCTATTCCACTGATCCACTTTTCCATTTCTTAGCCAGTACCAGACAGCTTGCTGACTGCTGCTTTATAATATCGTTTAGATCTGGTATAACTTGGCTGCTTTTCTTTGAAACTTTTTTCATTAATTTTCTTGAAGGTCTTGCTCTTTTGTTCCTTCAGATGAATTTTGTTTCTATTTTTCTAGTTTTGTAAAATAATTCTTGGTAGTTTAGTATGGCACTGAGTAAAGCAATTTAATTGTCACTTTTATTATATTAGTTCATCCTCACCATGATCAATTAACATTTTTTCCAATTATTTAGATCTGATTTCATTTATATGAAAAGTATTTTTATAATTGTGTTCATATGGTTTGTCTTGGGAAATAGATTCCCAAGTATTTAATGTTGTCTACAGTTATTTTAAATGGAATTTCTCTATCTATTATTCTAGGCTTTGTTGGTAATACATAGAAATGCTGATGATTTGTGTGGATTTTATTATATATCTTCCAATTTTACTAAAGTTACTAATTGGTTCAAGCAGTTTTTTAATTGATTTTCTAGGTTTCTCTAAGTAACCCCATCATATCATATGCGAGGAGTGAGAGTTTTGTTTCCTCATTGTCTATTCTAATTCCTTCAGTCTTTTTCTTTTCTTATTACTAAAGCTAGCATTTCTAATATAGTACTGAATAATAGTGGTGATAATATCCATAACTGTTTCTGATCTTCCCCGGAATGCCTCTAGTTTGTCCCTATTACATATAATGCTTGCTGATGGTTTTAGATAGTCACAGCTTGTAATTTTAAGGAAAACTCTATTTATTCCTATACTCTCTATTGTTGTGAATAGGAATGAATGCCATATTTGTTCAAAGTTTTTTCAGCATCTATTGAGATTGAAATACTCATGATTTCTTTTAATTTTGTTATTAATTTGATCATTTATGCTGATAAGTTTCCTAATATTGAAACATACCTGCATTCCTGGTATGAATCCTACCTGATCATAGTGCATTATCCTAGTGATAACTTGCTCTGATCTCTTTGCTAAAATTTTATTTAATATTTTTGCATAAATATTCATTAGGAAGATTGGTCTATGATTTTCTTTGTCTATTTTGGTTCTTCTTTGTTTATAATCAACACATTTTGGTATCATAAAAAGAATTTAGTGGGACTCCTTTTTCACCTGCTTTTTTTTCCCAAATACTTCATATAAAATTGGAATTGATTATACTTTAAATGTTTGGTAGAATCCACTTGTAAATTCATCTGATCCTGGAGATTTTTTCTTTCCTTTTTTCTTTTTTGGCAAGACAATGGGGTGAAGTGGCTTTCCCAAGGCCACACAGCTAGGTAATTATTAAGTGTCTGAGGCCGGATTTGAACTCAGGTACTACTGACTCCAGGGCCCGTGCTCTACCCACTGCGCCACCTAGCTGCCCCATGGAGATTTTTTTCTTAAACATTTCATTGATGGTTTGTTCAATTTCTTTTTCTGAAATGGGATTATTCAAGTATTTTATTTCCTTTTCTATCAATCCAGGCAATATATTTTCATAAATATTCAAGTGTTTCACTTAGATTGTCAAATTTTTTGTCATGCGGTTGGGTAAAATAAACCGAATTAAAGATTGAGAATTTTAATAGTAAATAAAGGGTTTTATGTATTTATTTTCATCCATATGCATATGTGTATTTTTATGTCACAAAATTTCCTTCCACTCTCCCTTCCCACCCCCTCCCCTCATTAGCAAACAATCATGTTAACAATTGTACATACATATTTTGATAAATATGTTTAAGAGAAAGCAATACATAAGATCATTTTTATAAAGTTCATCAGTTTCAGAAGGGTTGTATGTGTGTTGTGTGTGTGTTTTGTTTCATTTTATTTTTCTTCCTCTGGATGGGAATAATATAGTCCATAGCTAGTCAAATATGATTGTCTTAAGTCTCTGGACTGCTGAGAGATAAATTCAGGTTTAAAGTTAGAATAGTAAAGTCATACCATGGATCTTAGAACTAACAACTGGCACATAGAAAGTAATTAATGAAGATTTGTTCATTGATAGTTAATTTCTTAGGAGAAAGTTAAATGATGAAAAACAGCAAAAAAGATGTACAACTTGGTGTTTAAATTCACATGTACCAAATGATAAAAGACATTGTTCCACATTTAAGAGACCCAAATACAAATATAAAATAATAAATAATGTGCTAACAGTGGGGGAAAATACTATTAGTATAAACCTATTTCACGACAGAGAGAGCATTGACAACTAAGAAGAATAGGAAAGAATTGTGAATGAGGGATTAGGTCCTGTTTAGGTCCAATTGATATCAATACTACCACTCCCTCCTCATTCCAATCCACCCTCCCTTCATGTGCCAATGTTCATTTCTAAAGTCTAGATCTGACTATGGCAGATAAATATGCTGTGGATATAAAGACTGCTGAATTTTGATTCAGGAAGATCTGATTTTGAATTCTGCCTCAAAACCTGTGTAAGAGTCTTGGCAAAATTGCTGATCTTTCAGGGTCTCCATTTCCTCATTTGTAAGATGGGAATGGTAATACTCCCTCCCTTATAAGTGATTTCTCTAAAGTTACACAGGTGGGAAGTAAGTAACACATGGTAGATTAACAACCAGGTCCTCTGATTCTAAATCTTTTTTTTTTTTTATTAGGATGTGTTGTCAAAACATTAGGTAACTGGCCATTTTTCAGTCCAAGGTTCTTAAAAAATAAATGTTCAAAAGTCAAAGAGTTTCCAAACTTGGAAGTAGTCATCATGACAAAATCGACCAGTTCCATTGAAAATGTAAGTTACTAAAACAAGTTTCACTTACATCAAATGCTTCATCAAAATCAATGATCCCTATAATCAGAAGTGTTCCTTCCCTGTGGAGTGTCCTTACTTTCCTAACATCCATCAAAATCAGTAATGGATTATGAACGCTAATATCACACCCAGACACTCACAAGCCTTGTGGTTGTCAAGAAACATTTTTCCATGAAGAAAAATACTCTTTTTAATAGACTTTCTTCCTAATTTATATCCAAAAGAAGCTGTTGAAATAATGGCACAGGCATTAGAAAATAAAGAGAATATTGAAAGGAATGTTATACATGCTTATTTTTTTAATCCTTCCTGTTAGATTGTTGTATCCAAATTTATTCTGTTACTTTTCCTTTATGACAAAAAGACAATAAGGTCAACATGTCAGGGCCATAAAATAACATTTGCAGTAGAATTCTGAATTTTCTCAATGTAATCTATATTAACTATCTTAAGCTCCAAGTTGACAGTAAGCTAGTAATAAAATGCTTAATACCATTTTATAGGTCACATAATACTATAGTATATTTGAACTCAGCATGGTAATAACATGTAAGAGGTAATGAAGTTTCCTATTGCTTTGTAGTATATGGATTTAGAGTTGGCCTCAGTCTCAGAATTGCATTTGGAATCTTCTTTGGAGCCATGAACTACATACATACCAAACAATCTTTTCCATTTATTTCCCCCTAATGACACAAACCATTATGAGGGATCTGATAATCATGATTTTTCTAACATGACTGATACCATTCCATATGCACTTTAACAATTTAAAGGGAGTAATATATGCCTCTCTTCCAGACTACATATTACACCAATGAAGGAGGCTATTATTCTAGCATTAACAAAAGCAAAATGAATGCTACATCTGTTTACTGGGAATTGAAATAATTTGGGAATCTAATCTTTTCTTTGGGTACTTTGCTATGAAGAGTAGCATCCAGATCAAGAAAGAAGACTTTGGAAAGTATAACCAGAGATTTCAGTTCTTGTGAAAAAAAATATCTTCCCTTCTTAGTGGACTCCAAGTTCCTATTGTATCAACTGCGTGATGTGACATGCCGGCTGAGAGGCATCACTCTGACTTAGCTGGCACTGAAAAGCTATTTGGAACATTTCTAGAGAACAAGGATCAGTCCTGGGCACCAAATTATAAAGGAAGTATGTAGGCATACTGGACAGTAAGAGTATTGGAGATCATCTTATAAAAGTATTAATTTAAGATACTTGGAGGTGTTTAGCCTGAAGAAAAAAAGAATGAATGGGAATATTTATAACTGTCTTCAAGTGCTGGGAGTGGGAGAAAACTTGATTAGATTTTTTTTCTGCTTGTCCCCCTAGGGAAGACCTAACAGCAATAGGTAGAAATTACATTAAGGGAGATTTAGTTGGGACAGCTAAGTGGTAAAGTGGATAGTACACAGAATTTGGAATTAGGAAGACTTATCTTCATAGGTTCAAATTCAGCTTCAGAAACTTCATAATTGTGTGACCCCGGGCAAGTCACAACTCTATTTGCTTAAATCTTTTATCTGTAAAAAATAAGTTGGAGAAGGAAATTGAGCCACATAGATTTCTGTCTAGAAAAATCCCAAAATGAAGTCTTAAATGGTCATTCATAGCTGAAATGACTTAGTAACAGAAACTAAAACAAATCGACAGCATGGAGTTATCTATTAACAACTCCGGGAAGTGGTAGGATTCCTCGCACTTAAGGACTTCAAATAAAAATTTGATGACCACTTCTCAAATGCGATTTGTGGTCAAGATTAGTTTGGATTCAATGGCCTCTCAGATCCCTTTCTATTTCATGATTCAGTAAGTGTCTCTAAGACAGGGAAAGGTCTTAATGTAAGTTTCTGGAGAATATGTTCCCAAAACTATGTTCTCGATGCCCATATAGATAATTTCAACTAATATAATAGAGATAAGAAATTCAGTAATCAACAAACATTTATTAAGCATCTACTTTTTACTGTGTTCTGCAGTGAGATGAAAAAAAAAGATGAAAGAATTGATTGGGGAGATATCACACACACATTTATCAGTATGTTCAGAATAAATGTAACATAAATATAAGGTGGGGGCAGCTAGATGGTGCAGTGTATAAAGCACTGGCCCTGGGGTCAAGACGACCTGAGTTCAAATCTAATAACAGTTATTTAATACTTGTTTAGCTATATGACCTTGGGCATCTCACTTAACACTACTACTTTGCAAAAATCTAAATAAATAAATAAATGAATAAATGAATAAGTAGAAAGTAGTTAATGATGGAAAGTGCCAGCACCAAGAGGGAATGTATTAGTAGTTACTGATGTTTAAATGATTACCATTTAGGACATAGCAGGGGCAGTAATTTTCCTCAGTTACTCACTAGCTTCCTCTTTTTCAGTTTTGTCAAAAAATAGAAGGCTTTCAAAATTCTTACAGTTGCATCATACATGTTTTCTAGATGCATTTATCTGCTTCAGTTATTATTTTCAATGTTATTTTTAAGAGTAATATGAACTTTCTTATTTGTTATATCAGAGAATAAAGAATCAAGGGACAAAATATGGATGCCCAAGAGTCATGGGTGATTAAAATATGGGTGATTAAATATTCTTTTGCTGACCTGATTTAGTTGAGTTTTCCACCAAGGTTTCAACAAATTCATTTTCCCCTCCACTAGGTATACTTTGTAGTTTTATGAGAGGATGTTGCTTGTAATGATTCATTCTATTCCTCTATAATTCTTTTACAAATGACTTTTTATTTTAAAGTTGTAATGTCTTTGACTTCTATGTATCTCTGCCTGGGAGATCTAGCATTTCCTGACTGTGACAGATTGATGACTCTCTTAACCTTGAAAATCAATAAATCTCAGAATAGGAAGGAACCTCAGAAGACAATTAGTTCAAACCACATACAAAGGAGCATTCCTTCAATAGATTACCTAAAAAGTCATGAACCTGTGTTTCCTTGAATATATTCAGTGAAAGGAAACCCAATACCACACGCTGCAACTCATTCCACTTTTTGATAATTGATGATTAGGAAAATTTTTCTAACATCAAGCCTCATTTCTCCTCTTCACAATGTCTAGCCCTCCATAACTCACACCTCTCCCCTCCCATGTGTTCTTTGATCTAGTAAGACTGAACTTCCTGGCTATTTATATTTTCTTTTTAAATTTTATTTTACTTTTAATTTATAGAATGAATCGAGAATTTCCCTAACATCATACAAGAGATGATTGTGCATAAAACTGCAAATCTACTTTGTACAACTTGAGTTTCCTTTCAAATATAAAATAAAAATGTCCACTCCTAGCTCTATTTCTATTTTCACTGACTGTCCCTTATGCCTAGAATTCTCATCTTCCCATCTCCACATCCTGGCTGCCCCAGCTTCCTTCAAGCCCTATATAAAATAATTCCTTCTTTAGGAAACATTTTTGTCTTTATTCTCTTGATTATCTCCAATTTATCCTGGATTTAGTTTGTTTGGATGCAGCCTTTTTCATGTTGCCTCTCCTATTCAATCATGAGTTCTTTTTTTCTCCCAATTAATTTTTTGCAAAGTTTTGAATTTTACAATTTGCCCCCTTCCCTTCCTTCCCCTCTCCTCCCAACAGAAGACAATCAGATATAGTCTTTACATTTGTTTCCAAGATATGCATTGGTCAAAAGTGAATGTCTTCAGAGAAAAAAAATAGATTCATAAGGAAGAAAAAGTACATTATAGATAGCAAACTTATGTAATACATGAGACAATTTTTCAAAAATTGAAGATAATAAACTTTGGTCTTTGTTTAAACTCCACAGTTACTTCTCTGGATACCGATGGTATTCTCCCCTAAAATTGTCCCTGATTATTGCACTGATGGGATGAGCAAGTCCATCAAGGTTGATTATAACCCCATATTGTTGTTAAGGTGTACAATATTCTTTTTCTGCTCATCTCATTCAGAATCAATTCATGCAAGTCTTTCCTGGTTTTTCTGAATTCCCATCCCTCATGATTTCTTGTAGAATAATTAGTGTTTCATCACACACACACACACACACACACACACACACACACACACACACAGAAACACACACACCCCTCAGTTTGTTCAACCATGCTCCAATTGATGGATATCCTCTCAATTTCCAATTCTTTGTCACTACAAATGGAGTTGCTATGAAATTGTTTATACATGTGGGATTTTAACACCTTTTTCATGCTCTCTTCAGGGTATAGATCCAGTAGTGGTATTTTTGGATCAAAGGCTATACAAATTTTTATTGCCCTTTGGGCATAATTCCAAATAGCTCCCCGGAAATGTTGGATCTGCTCACAGCTCTACCAACAATGCATTAGTGTACCATATTTCCAACATTCCCTTCAACACTGATCAGTATCCTTTCTGGACTTATTGGTCAATCTGAGAGGTGTGAGGCGGTTTCTCTGAGATGTGTTAATTTCCATTTATCTAATCAATAATATTTTAGAGGGGCGGCTAGGTGGCATAGTGGATAAAGCACCAGCCTTGGAGTCAGAAGTACCTGGGTTCAAATCCGGTCTCAGACACTTAATAATTACCTAGCTGCATGGCTTTGGGCAAGCCACTTAACCCCATTTGCCTTGCAAAAAACCTAAAAAAAACCAAAAAACAAAAAAACATAATATTTTAGAGCAAATTTTCATATGACTGTAGATAGCTTTGATTTCCTTGTCTGAAAAGTGCTTTAGAGTATTCTTTGACAATTTGCCAATTGGGGAATAACTTTTTCTTATAAATATGACTCAGTGCTCTATATATTTTAAAAATGAGCCCTTTGTCAGAAATACTAACTGTAAAAATTGTTTCCCAACCTACTACATTTCTTTTTATGTTGGTTACAGTGGTTTCCTTTGTGCAAATGTTTTTTTAATTTAATGTAATCAAAATTATCCAGCTTGTTTCTAAAGTGTTCTCTGTCCCTTTCTTGGTGATAGACTGCTCTACTTTTCACTAATCTAACAGGTAACCTATTCATTGATCTCCTTGTTTATTTATAATATTTTCTTTTATCTCTAAATTCTGCACCCATTTTGACCTTATCTGGGTATAGGGTGTGAAATGTTGATTGAATCCTAATTTCTGCCATACTATCTTCCAGTTTTCCCAGCAGTTTTTATCAAAAGAGTGAGGTCTTATCCCAGAAGCTGCATTTTGGATTTATCAAAGAGTAGATTACTATAATCATTTTCTGCTGTCTCTTATGCACCTAGTCTATTCTACCAATCCATCACTCTATTTCTTAGCCAGTACCAGAAAGTTTTGATGACTGCTGCTTTATAACATAATTTTAGATCTGGTAAGGCTAAGCCACCTTCTTTTGCATTTTGTTTTAATCTTGACTTTATATTTCTCCATATGAATTTAGTTACTATTTTTTCTAGCTCACTAAAGTAGTTTTTTTGGAAGTTTGAATGATATGATACTAAATAAGTAGTTTACTTTAGGTAGAATTGTCATTTTTATTATATTAGCTTGGCCTATCCATGAACAATCGATATTTGTCCAGTTATTTAGATCTGATTTATTTGCATGAAAAGTGTTTTGCAGTTGTTTTCTTTGAATTTCTCAGTCTGCCTTGGCAGGTAGACTCCTAAGTATTTTATGCTGTATGAAGTTATTTTTAAATGCAATTTCTCTTTCTAACTATTGCTGCTGTATCTTGTTATTAATATACAGAAATGCTGAGGATTTATGCTGGTTTATTTTATATTCTGTGACTTTGCTAAGTTGCTAATTGTTTCCAATAATGTTGAGATGATTTTTTTAGGGTTCTCTAGGTATACCATCCTATCTTCTGCAAAGAGTGAGGATTTGCATCTTCATTTCCAATTCTAATTGTTTCAATTTCTTTTTCTTCTCTTTTGCTAAAGTGAACATTTCTAATATGATTGTGAGTTCTTGATAGCAAAGACAATCTTGTTTTTCACTATATTCTTTGTGCTTCAGCAATGGCTTGGCATATATTGGATACATAGTAAAATTTGATGACTGAGTAACTTAGCTGGTGATATTTTACAAAAAAGAAAACTGAGGTTGTAAGATTTTTGAGTGATTTTCCTAGAGTACCAATGTCTGAATCAGAATGTGAAGTTAGGTCTTCTTAGTCCAAGTGCAGCACCCTGTCTATGGTACTAATGATCTCTAAGCTATATTCTAATTCTACCAATGATTCTCTGATGCTTCCTTTGTTCTCTATTTGAGGGATTAAATGGTACTGGTTATGCTTCTTTAGGAAAACAAGGACACAAAGATTTTTAAAAATCTATTCAAATATTATCTGGGATAAGACAGACCTGAGAGAACCAAAGACATGGAAGATATCACAACACCAAGAAATATAGAATTATAAATGAAGTGGTGGGTATATGATTTCTTTGTTCAATGACCATAACATTTTGGCAAAAGTTAGGGTGCCACATGGAGTAGATTGAAATGGGTTACCTCAGGGCAGCTAGGTGGTGTAGTGAATAAAGCACCGGCCTTGGAGTCAGGAGTACCTGAGCTCAAATCTGGTCTCAGACACTTAATAATTGCCTAGCTGTGTGGCCTTGGGCAAGCCACTTAACCCCATTTGCCTTGCAAAAAAAAAAACCTAAAAAAAATTAAAAAAAAAAGAAATGGGTTACCTCTCATCCACTCCTCATGCTACAAAAAACATACTAGCATCCCTTCAGTGCCTAATCTGTGCCATGATGGGGTCAGCTCCCATTCTACCTTGGGCATGAGGGATTTCCTGATCCACCCATTGCCTCAGTCGCCATTACCTCCCCCTCCAAATAACCTTATATGTCTTCTGTAGGTACTTAGATGAGAACATATTGCTTCCTCTTGTAGAATTTAAGCTCCCTGAAGGCAGGGACCATTTCCTTATCATGTTATCCAAGGTACCTAGTCCACAGTAGCTATGTAATAAATTTTTCTTGATTGATCCTAGAATTCAAAAGC
The DNA here is from genome assembly GCF_037893015.1 of Macrotis lagotis. NCBI lineage: Eukaryota > Metazoa > Chordata > Mammalia > Peramelemorphia > Peramelidae > Macrotis > Macrotis lagotis. The sequence continues at coordinate 31,495,817 of NC_133664.1, read as the reverse complement.
TATAATAGCATATTTCATCAAGATGGAAATTTTTCCTGCAGACTTTCCATTTTCTGTGGTCTGAGGACCAGTCTACTTCTCCTCAGACACTCATCTCCAACATGACCACAAGGTAATACATGCTTCAGCCTTGTCAGTGTATGAAGACTGAATAAAAAAAAACTGAAATATGATCATTGACTGTTTCAGTGTGGGTAGTACCCACAAAAATGAAAGCCTGGATCTTGGAAGCATTGATGTAAATATGCAAAGCACTGATGTGGGAAGTGATGTCATTTTAGAAAAGTCTCAGAATCTGGCGTCAAGGATTATAATCTAATGCAAAGAAATAAACAAAGATAGCTATGTTACACAATCTTACCTAATACGTGAGTTTGTTATATATTAAAGGTCTAAGAAAAACAGAAGAGAAAAGACTGGAGGGAACATCTAGAAAGGAAAGAAGGGAAAGAGTAGTAGTCCTGGTGAATGAGTGAAATAGATGGACTTACAAGTGTTAATCAGAAAAGAATGGAATGAAGTCAAGAAAAAGCATGTCTTTGATAACACATAAAATTCATCAAGTTTTGGATGAAGAAAATTTTCATCTGCATCTAAAAATATTCGTCACATATTAAAGTAAAAATTTCATTATATATTTTAAAGGAATTTTCTATTAAGTGTCTCTAAACTGCCATATTGTCCTATATGCTTTTCAAAAAATAAGATGATTCATTTACTTCTGATGTACCTTCAAGAAGTACCCCCAAGCCAGGAATGTTCTCATTTCTCTGTGATGCCTCTTCTGTTCATAAGGTCAAAGATATAGGAATAAAACAGACTTGCAATTCACTCTAATCAAATTGCATCATTCGATTGAGAGATTCATGGACACATAGTCACTGTCATGTTTGGAAAGCAAACAGAAGTCTCCAAGGCTAGAAAACAAAATTATTTTACTCTTTGGGGTATCACTTTTCTAATCTGTAAAATGGAAGAATCAGATTCAATGATGTCTAAGTTTTATTCTAATTCAATCAATGATTCTATGATGCTAAATATAGATTTTCTTCATATAATGCAACAGTCTATAAAATAATTTACATTTTTAGCCTTTTCTAATTAGAATTTTTGTAACTAGGCACTTTCCTATGCAAATACTCATCATTTATTCATATGGGAACTCAATAGAATTTCAGTATAATTTTCATTTAATTTTGTTAATATTTTGGAAACTTTTTAATTATCCATTTCAACTCACTAACCAGAAATACAGTGTAACTTTTTCTACTAGTAAGAATAAATGAAAAATAGGGCAATTGAAAAATTAGAATGTTTAAGTTCATAAAATCATAGATATGGAGATGGAAGGAACATTAGGAGATTATTAGTTATAACTCTTTTTTTGTTGGTTTCTGCAAGGCAATGGGGTTAAGTGACTTGTCCAAGATCACGCAACTAGTAAGTATAAAGTTCTCCTGACTTCAAGACCAGTACTCTATCTACTCTACCATTTTATTGCTCTAGTCTAACTCTTTTGTATAAATGAGGAAGCTGAGGCATAGAGAGATTAAGGAATTTTCTCAGGGTCACATAATTGAGGCAGAATTTGAACTCTAGTCTCCTGACTATGGGTCTGACACTCTATACACTGGAAGAAAAGGGATCAAAATATTTGAAATCTCCAGTATTGTCTCCAATAATTCCATAGAGATGAAGTGACTGAGCTTTCAAAATTCAAGAAATTCCATTTCCTGGATTTATCCATGTTATTATTGGAGCTAAATATAGCGATCTCAGTAAGAGTACTGTTCCAAAGACATCCCTAGGATGAAGGAATTTAGGCAAAAGATGGACAATATTTGAGAGAGTTTAGATAACCAGACTGGGCAGAACACAGGATTATCAGGGAAGACTTCTTTTTTAATGAAATTTGGGGTGAAATGGAGAAAATTAAGCCCTAGGAAGAACTCTAAAGTGAGATACTAAGAAGGACAACAAGTTTAGCACAGAAAGAAGACAAAACTTAAGATCCAAGTGGAGGATATGATCTCAGACTTAAAGTATGTGAAGAGTTGTATAAGTGAGGAAGGGAGAAGAGTATAGACTTTCTCTAAGTGACCCCAGCAGGAAGAACTGGCGAGTAATGAATGGAACAAGGACAATTGAGGCATGTTACAAGAAAACATTTCTTTATAATTTGAGCTACTTCAAAGAGGGCAGATAGGAGGAGCAGTGGATAGAGCATTGACCTTGGAACCAGGAGGACTGAAGTTCAAATACAGCCCCAGACAATTACTAGCTGTGTGGCCTTGCACAAGTCACTTAACCCTGACTGCCTTGCATCCAGGACCATCTCCAGCATTCTGATTCATATTTGGCCACTGGATCCAGATGACTTCAAAGGAGAATGTGGGTTGATGACTTAGCATAGAACCACCTCACTCACGTTCTTGTCACAGAATCATCTCCCTGATGTCATGGCCTTCTTTGAGAGTGAAGGACTAAAAAAAGCATCAAACTTCAAAGATAAATGTGCAATCTTAGAATGATTTGCCCTGTCTTTGATTATAAGCTCCTTGAGGTAAGGAGTTAAGGTTTACTTATTTTTTGTAACCTACCACAGTATTCAGCATGGTTCTTGAACATCATGGGTGCTTAATAATTAATTATGGAATTGAATTTTAATTGGGTTTCATCTAGCTGATTATAAGGTCTTTCTACTTGTAATACATTGTGGTCAGGCTGTCCAAGGACAACCCCACTGAATTGGAGCTTGCTTTTCATTTTATTTGATATATATGATTATGTCTTTATGAGTGTGTGTGTGTGTGTGTGTGTGTGTGTGTTTGTATGGGATGAGGAGCAATATATAAGACAGGCATAGGGAGTGTGGGCATAAGATGTGAGAAGTAACTAAAACATTCGTTTTCTTTTTCATTTTTGGCAGCAAAAATTAGCTGTGATTTGTATAATATCCTCTGTGATACGAAGACTCTTTACTGGAGGGAAACATTCATTTCCTCCTTGAATTTAATATTTTGCCATAATTACCACCATCTCGTCCTTTAACACAATAAGTGAATTTCATTGCATAACTGTTTTCAGGCTGAAAATTCTTATCACTGAAGAGTAAAATTTGGTCTCTGATTAAACTCTGGTTTGCCTTAATTTCACATCTAATCCTGATCTTCAAACAATTAAGCTTAATTAGGAGACACAATCCACTTAAGGTTAAGCATACAGAAATGCACACAGATATAAGCATCACATACAGTACATTCTTTAGAGGATCAGACATCTGTGAAACAATTTCTTTCTTGCCCAATGTGCTTTATCACTAAGATTGCCATGTTTGTATTTATTCTACTTCATTAGTCAGTCAAGAGAGTGCTAAGTACCAAGGATTTTCTGAGTATCTTCAGGGATGCATGAGGCTTATTTATTTCTTCTAACTTCTTAATCCTTTGTCCTCTGAAAATGAGAACTAACTGTTTAAAGGGCATTTCTGTGGCAATATGGAAGTAGGAACCTATTTCTAATGGGAGGAAAATTGCTTGATTAAAAAAAAAACCCTACCGATTAAAAGATAAAATGATTTCAACTGAACTAATGAAATTACTGAATGGTAGAACTGAGGAAAAATTTGGAGTCATCTAGTCAAAGTCCTTTATTATATATGTTATCAATCAAAATATTAATACATAATATTTATATCATGGTTACTCAACAACCCTGAGAGATGCTATTATTATTTTCATTTTACAGATGAAGAAACTGAGACAAATAGAGTTGCCTAGGGTACCAGAACTTGCAAGTGTCTAAGGCTGGATTTGTACTTAAGATGTATTCCAACTCTTCTAACTCTATCATACAACACCCTTTCAGAAAAAGAAAAACAAAGGGAGGCTATGACTCAAAGTAAATACATGGATGTATTATTGAAGCTTCAGTTTATGTCCATATCAATCTGCTCCTTATCCATTGAGTTTTCACTTACAAAACAGGACAATACCTTAACTGCATCTGACAATAGATAACCAATTCTGCATGTCCAATTGCTCATATCACTACCAAAATAATGGACATAATTTTCACTATCAGCTCTCCATATTGACGTTTTGTCATAGTTTTGAAGTCTTTAAGGCTTGTTTCCTTTTGAGTATGAGGGCCAACAAAGAGACTGTTCTTTTGGTTGTGCTTACTGTTAAGTGTCCAGGTTACTTGAGAGAAGTCCTGGAAGGCCAACATATGGGACACGCCAGTCCTATGTCTAATACACAGCTGTGTAAATGCTATTTTGGACAGAAGGGTTCAGAACAGTTGCTATTTAAATAGTACATTAAAGACAACAAAACCCTTTTCTTATATGATCTTACTTGAATCTCACAACAATCCTTCTGGGTAGGGGTGATTATTCCCATTTTACAGATGAAGAAATCGTGGGTTCTTTTCTATGCCTGAAGGGAAGCATTTAGGGAGATACTTTGTGTCTCTGCATGCCATCTTAAAAACCAAAACAAATTTTCCTTCACAATATCCCATTGTGTTCCCCACCAGGAATGTCTTTCTAACATCATCACTTGTTTCTGTGATTCTCTGATTTCCCACCAAATAAAAAAAAAAAATAGAACTTTTAGTTATGAGGGTCACAATAATAATCACCTGCTACTTCACTCTTTCTAGTTCTGTGTCCTTTGTAAATATTAAGTGATTAATTTTTACTTGTAATACTAGCAATAGAAAGGGGATATATTTCCTTGTTTTGACAGATTAGGAAACTAAGAACAAATGCTTTATTCAAGGACACTCAGAAAATCAGTGGAAACATTGCGTTGATAACCCATCTGTTATATTTCCCACTTCGATGCCTTGTCCACCAGGCCATGCTACCTTCATAAATAAACAACTTTTAGAGATATTATGGATGAGTCTGACTTGAGGCATATAGCCAGAGTCTTTCTCAAGGTAATGCGAGCTCTGTAGATTCCAGTCTTCTATATTTTGGTATTATATATCCTATTCAGTTTCCTGGATAGAATGACTTAGTAAGAGAGAAAAAAAATACAAAAATCTCTTTCCTGAGAAGAAATACAATTCACATGTAAAATATCCATGGGAGATGGACAATCATTATTTCCATCTTTTTACAAGTAATGAAATTGAGGCAGGGATTAAAATTCATTCTGTAAGTATCAAAAGCAAGTTGTCATTAATCGTTCAAAGTCAACTTGGAAAGAGATTTTCAGGGAAGCTGCCAGGGATCTGAGCTTGCCCCTATGCTATTTAGCATTTTTAATAATGGCAAAGATAAAAGCACAGATGGCATATTTATTAAATTTTCAGATGACATAAAGATTGAAGAGTTTGATAACAAACTGGCTAACAGATCCAGCATTTAAAAAGTTGATGATAGTGTGAAACCTGACAAGGAAATGTAATGGGAAAATTTGAAATCTTATACTTATGGGAGGAAAATCAAGTCCATATCCACAAAATGGGGAACACAAGTCATCTGAAAAGAGAATTTTTGTGGTTTTGGGCAGCCAAGGAAGTTAATATAATCTAAGACTTCATTGAGTTATGACATTCAGAAATAGAAGATGGTAATCTCTCTGTACTGTGACACGGTTATACCACATTCAAGGTTGTTTTTTTTTCTTCTGCAACACATTTTATGAAGAACATTGGGTAGAAATACATTTCTACTAGTTTTCTCTCCTTGTTGGGATTTTCACTCTCATCATCCCCCTCCCCAAGATTCTCTGGCATACTTTAAGTTTTATCTGAGATCCTACCTTCTTCAAGAAGTCTTTCCTAATATCCCTTAATCCTAGTTATGTTCCCTCAGATTACATTCAATTTATTCTGTATATAGCAGGTAAATCCATAGTCTGTTTTTATTTGTTTTAGTTTTTCATGTCATCTCTTCAATTACAATGTGAGATTTTTGAGGACAGAGGATATATTTTTGCCAATCTTTGCATACCAAGCACTTAATGCCTAGTACACAGTAGGCACTTCATTAATTCTTGCTTATTTGATGTGAACTGACAATTAGAGTAAGTATAATGTCTAGCATTTGGATTCCAAAAATAAGAGTGAAAGGGTTAGACCGATTTTTTTTCTTTATAAATGATTAGGGATAATTAGCAGATAGTAAGTTCAATATGAGTTAATTTGGCAGTCAAGAAATCACAGAAAAATTGGTTCTGATTAGAGATAGATAATATGCAGGCATGCGTAGGGGATCATTGCACTGTAATCAGTACTGGTGTGAACATGTTCTGAGTTTTTTCTTAGTTCTAAGTATTACATTTTAAGTAGAATATTAATTAGCAAGGATGTGTTCAGAAAAGAAGAAACAGGATAATGGATGGTTTTGAGATTGTCTATCAGGAAGATGAGTTGATGGAACTGGGGATGATCAGGATTGGGGAAAAAGAGAGAAGATTTGGAAAAGGCCATGCGAGGCATCTTCATGGAAGGTAAGGGCAGAGCAATTAAGGAGAAATCCCACTTCACCTTGGAACCCGTGGAGAGAACTAAGAGTAATGAGTAGGAGCTGTGGGCTAAATGGCAAGGAAAAATCAAAATAACATCTTACTAATGATGAGAGCTTTCTGAAATTAGAATGGTCTGCTTTCAGGTGGGGATTGCCCCTTTCTTCTCCTTGAAGGTATTCAAGAAAGGACTGAATGGACTACTGGGGTATGTTTTTAGAGAGGGTTCTCTTTCTGCTATTTCTTGGTTTAGGTGCTCTCTGAAGAAGGCTCTTTGGAGTCTGAAATTCTGGTGTTCCTTAATTTAAAAACTACACTTCCAAGTTCAGTGGTTTTCTCAGTGGGAGCACTATTTTTTTTTAGGTTTTTGCAAGGCAATGGGATTAAGTGGCTTGCCCAAGACTACACAGCTAGGTGATTATTAAATGTCTGAGGTCGGATTTGAACTCAGGTACTCCTGACTCCAGGGCTGGTGCTCTATCCACTGCACCACCTAGCTACCCTGGGAGTACTATTTCTGAAGATGGGTGGCTGAGGAAGGTGACCAAAATGATAAAAAGTAATCAATTATGTTATTTTTCTTGCTATACTTTTTCAATTAGGTGGAAATGTTTATATCCTTATTTTTTAAAAAAATATTGTTGGTGCGGCAGTTATGTCACTTTACAAGGTATGGAGTGAATCAAGACAAAGGAGAGATAACATAGGAATTAAATTAGGCTTTTATTTTGTCAGTAGATTGCTTCAAGTCCAAAACAAAAACAATCTTTCCATTTTGTGTTTGCAAGTACCTAGTGTCCCTAGTTATACAGAAGAATGACTATTTACAAAATAAAGTCTCTGGGTGTCACAATCTTTCTTCTTTTTAAGTGACATGGTTTTCTCTATCTTTTTTTTTTAGGTTTTTGCAAGGCAGACAGGGTTAAGTGGCTTGCCCAAGGCCACACATCTAGGTAATTATTAAGTGTCTGAGACTGGATTTGAACCCAGGTACTCCTGACTCCAAGGCCAGTGCTTTATCCACTACGCCACCTAGCTGCCCCTTCTCTATCTTTTTTAAAACAATCCATAAGTAAACTTTTAGTAAGCAACCATTGTATACCTGACATTGCATTAGACATTGGACATTTTGTCCTTCATTCTCGAAGACCATGATATCAGGAAATTGATGTCATGACAAGCACATGAATTAGATTTGAGTGGGGCGGGGAGGGAGGGGTTGTTCTGTCACCAGCCTCACTTTCTCCTCCAGAGCCATCTAAGTTCAGTGGCTAGATATGAATGAGGACTGGAGAAAGCTCTGGATGAAAGGCACTCAGGGTTACATAGCTAATCCGTGTTATGTCTGAGGATGAATTCAAACTCCCATCCCCCTGACTCCTGGGCTGGTGTTCTACATCCACTGTGCCACTTAGCTGACCCTTAGCATTGGAGATACACTGGAATTCAAATGGGATACAAATGCAGAAGTAAAACAGTTCCTGAAAAGTGGTCTTTGAACCTTTGCTTCCAGTGAGTGGGAAACATGGTTTTGTCTGTAAATCTATTGCTATTAAAAATGTGCTAACCCATGTTGGATAGCCAGTTCAATGACATTTGAGTGCTTGAAGACTAGTTGAAAAGAAGAAGAGGAGGCGCTAGTGAGAGATCAGGATGAGATCTTTGCCATCATGCTCTTTATTTTTGAGCATGATTTCACCTTCACGGGATTGATCACCAAGAAACTGTATGAATGACCCTGTCAAATTAAGCATGAACAGTCAGGAGACAAGGCCCCTCACTCCTTCACCTCTTGGCTGCTTCCAGATCACCACTGTCATAAAAAGGGATGTGACTTCCATTACCAAAGGCCTCAGTGGAGAACAGAACTAAAAAGCCACTCTGTAGAAGGAAGCCGTCTGATTTTGCTTCAAAGACAAGCTCGCTCTAAGAAGTGGAAGATACACTTACCTATGAAACTGAATGGACCAAGATACTTTAACCACAGTTAAAATACATGACTGTGATATATTTATTAAATCACAAATCCTAAAATTTAATCCTAATATGAAACAAATCTATAGCAATTGATAATCCTCTCAAATTTTATCTTTAATAGTAACCTTTTCCTTTTATACAAATTTGCTTCAAAGTAAGTTTTATGCATGCGACAAACAGAGAATAGAAGACTAGAAAAAATTTTGCCTGCAAAAGAGATTTGGAATGAAAAGATAACTTTTCAAATGTTCCATTATTTTGCATTTTATATGGAATTGTTGATCTTGCTCCCACTGGAAAAAGAAAAGAATAACTATATTAAGACCATCATCAATGGATAAAGAAGCTGTCTTGAAATCAAGGCAACCTATGTTCATTCACACCTCTTAGGCTGTGTTTTTCTGGGCAAGTTGCATAACTTCTTGGGGACCTAGGAACTCTCTAAAACTGTATTAACAGATTATTTATTGGTTCCTATTGGTAATAACAGCTTCCTTATTAGAAATTTCACATACTGGTGAAAACAGTTTTAAACAGGGAAGAAAAGCAAGCCACAATAGACTCAGAAATGAAAATGAGGGTTGGAAAGAACAGGTTGCATTTGTTCTACAATAATCCCAGGTTTTCCACCATGGCACAAACTCTCACACATGGATATTTCATTATCTCCTTGGATCATCCTTCTCTTTGTTGTGTAGTCATTTTTTAAAGCATATCTGACTCTTCCTGACCCTACTTGGAGTTTTCTTTGTACTGATGCTGGAGTTGTTTCCCATTTCCATTTCCTGGAGGCAATCAAGGTTAAATGACTTTAAGTTAAATTTCCCATTTCTTTCTCCAGCTCATTTTACAGATGAAGAAACTGACATAGACAGGGTCAAGTGATTTTCACACAGTTAGTATCTGATTCTGAATTTGAACTCAGGAATATATCTTTCTAACTCCATGTCTACCACTCTATCCACTGCAACCCATAGCTATCCCAAGTCTTTCCTTATTTCAGTCCATTTTCCATTCAGTTGTCACAAGTTTTTCCCCCAAAGCACAGTAAAAATCAGACATTGCAGTTAACATTTTAATAGAGTGAATGTATTTTGTTGCTTCCAATCAAAACTTGAGGGTATCATCTTGCGCTTTCCCATAGCAACATAGTATCTAGTCTCTGAGCTATGCTGATACCTGTACCCTAGGTAGTCCTTGACATTTCCCAGACTGATACCCCTAGCTCTGTAGATGCTCAGAGAGAAAGACAACTCAAGCTCTTGTCTCCCATGGTTTCTGTAGAAACATGCCAACAGCTGTATGATTTTCCTTCCTGGGCTTGCTCTGGGTACTCCAGAATAAAAGATTAAAAATAGATTGGTCCCACAATTATCAGATCAAAAGAGGGGCTTTAAAAGTGGATGAGACACACAGACCAACTTTGGTGAATTTTGAAATTGTAGTTTCTTCAATTTCTATTATTTCAGTTTTGGAAGGGGAGTCTACTCTAAGCAATTCTATTAGATTTGTCTATTGGAAGATTTAGGGTATTGGAAAGATCTCTTTGGGGCTCTTTGGGATTAGTACCAAATCAATCATTCATTTCTCTTATAAGAGCTGATGAGGTGGAAGGAGCACTACATAATGCCACTATTGGGAAATCAATCAATCAACAAGTATCTATCAAGCTTTTACTTGTTCCAGTCAGTGAGAGCAAAAGCAAAAATAATATAGTCCCTGCTTTCAAGAACCTAACATTCCATGGTGAAGTGGGGTGAGTGGGAGAGAAAGATGAGGTGATAACCCATATTCGTGCATATAAAAATAAATGCAAAAGTTTGAGGGATACATGAATTCCTGGTATGATCAGGAAAAACTATAATGAAAGCAGTCCTTCATTTTCAAAAAGGACCATGACATTAGGAAGGGGAGACCATAACAAGTCTGTGAATTGGACTTGAGTGAGGAGGTGCTGCTATGCTAAATCACCAGTCTCATTTTCTCTTCCAGAATTATCTGGGTCCAAGGGCCACATATGAATCAGGATGACTGGAGATGTTCCTGAATTCAAGGCAATCAGAGTTAAGTGACTTGCCTGAGGTCATACAACTTATATGTAGCAAGTGTCTGAAGCTGGATTTGAACTCTTGTATGCCTGACTCCAAAGTCAGTGCTCTCTCCACTGTGCCTGCCACCTAGTTACTTTGAAGCTGATCTGCAGAGGAAAAGTGGTTCAGACAGAAGGTAAAAAACTAAGTCTAAAGATGGAGGAAGTGTATGAGAAACAGAGAATGTCACAGTTGTAGATTGTGAAAATGGAATAATTAAAAAATATTCAGAAAGGTAGATCAAGATCAATTGTGAGAGGATTTAAAAACCAAAACAAAGTTTATCCTTGATCCTAATAGCAATGGGGAGCAATTGGAGCTTATTAAAGAGTATGTGACAGAGTCTTCGGAGTTTTAGGAAAATCATTTTAGTAGTCTTGTGTAGAAGGAAGTAGATTGGGGAAGATAGGATAGGGAGGTTGATTGTAGCTATTGTGGAGGTCTTGGAGCTAAGTATTGAAGGTATAAATTAGGATAATGGTGTCTATGCTAATAAAGAGATGTGGAGAAATGATAAAAATGTTTTGGAGGCACAATGAGAACTGGTTGGATTTGTAGGGTTAAGGAAATTGAACAGTTGAGAATAATGCAAGGAAATCCATGTTCACATCCTGGTTTAACACTAAGGCTTACCATGAGTAAATCTCTTTGGTTCAGTTTACTAAGTTGCAATTTAATATTTTAAGTGGGAATAATAATATTTCTCAGTTCTAACTCTTGCTGGGGAATGAAGCTTACATCAGATAATGTATGCAACATATTTCATAACTTATAATACCCTAAACTTTAAAAACAATAGTAATCAATGGGAAAAAGTGGGAAAGAAGGTTGTCTAACCATACCAGATCTCAAAATATATTATAAAGTGGTAATTATCAAAACACTTTGGTACTGGCTAAGAAAAAACATGACAGATCAGTGAAATAGATTAATTAAAATTTCCTTAAAGTAAATTATCATTTTAATCTACTCTTTGATAATTTCAAAGATCCAAGTTTTTAGAACAAAACCTCACTTTTGACAAAACCTAGAAAACAACATCATGGAAAGTAGGTATAGAACATTATCTCATACTTTATGCCAAGATGAGATCCAAATCAATCCATAATTTACATGTTAAAAGGTCAAATAATAAGAATCCTAACAAATCATGCAATAGTTTAATGTCAGATTTATGTATAAGGGAAGAATTTAGGACCAAGAAGATATAGAGAGCATTCCAAAATGAAAATTAGATAATTTTTATTATATAAAATTTTGTTTTATTCACAGATAAAAACAATGCAATTAAAATTATAAGAAAAACAGAAGTGGGAATTTTTTTGCAACAATTATCTTTCATAAAGACCTCATTTTTCAAATATATACAGAATTGAGTCCAATTTATATAATTGTAAGCTATTCCCCAATTGATAAATGATCAAAGGATATGAAAAAGGCAGTTTTCAGAAAAAAAGAAATCAAAGCTATCTATAGTCATCTGGAAAAATGCTTTAAATCACTATTGATCAGAGAAAAGAAAGTTAAAACAACTCTGAGATATCACCTACATCTAGCAGAATGACTAATATGAAAAAAAATAGGAAAATATTGGATGTTGGACAGAATGTGGAAAAATTGGAACACTGATGCACTTTTGGTGGAGTTGTGGACTGATCCATCCATTCTAGAAAACCATTTGGAACTATGATCAAGGGGCTATGAAATACCACTAGCTAGGTCTATATCCCAAAGACATCCAAAATAGGGGAAAAGGCATATGTGCATAACAATATTTATAGCAGTTCTTTTTTGTGGTGGTTAAGAATTGGAAAGAAAAGGGATGCTCAGCAATTGGGGAAAAGCTAAACAAGCTGTAGTATAAGATTTAATGGAACATTTTTGTCCTGTAAGAAGTGACATAAATATTGAAGATCCAAACGAGCAGTATTGGAGATTTGATATAAGGAAAAAGTTCCCAATGATGGCACCCTAGCACAGACTAGATGCCCACTTATCAGGTGAATTGAAGAAGAGATGTGCCTTTGTGTCAGGGGTTAGACCAGATAGTATCCAAGGTCTTTTCCAAATCTGAGATTTTGCAAGTTTTGATAGTAATTGCTTTTAAAGTCTTTGTGACTTGAACCAAATAGAGTTTTATGCTGTCATTTCTTTAGAAATTTAATGTGCCTTCATGTTTTATAACTAAACAAATGGTAATTTCTTTGAGATGATTTTTGATGTTGTAATTGTTGATAGTGTAGATTCTCAAATAAAAAAGCCACAATGCACATACATAAATGTTATCTTTGATGTTTATGTCTTATAAGCCAATAAACTATAGTGTCTGGACTTTCAGACGATGGTGAAAGTAAAATTTGAAATTGAATTAAAAGCTTCTAAATAGAACTAGAGCTGATCTCATTGGCTTTAGGGATAACGTTAATGGCTACATACCTACAAGACAGACTGTCTGACCTTATCTATATTTATAACACTGTCCCACATATGGGGACCCTTTTTCCATAATGATTCTTACACCATTATAGTTTATCTTGTAAACACTAAGGAACTTGTAAAATTTATCTCGTCTACCTATTTAGCACTAATGGTGCCTATAGAGTCATTTCGTTTTATCATACAAATTTATGTGTTATTGACACAGGCGGCCATAACTGCTCCATAGTTGTTATGCTTTCGTGTGGATGACTCCCAGGGGACTCTTTAAGGCATGGATTATTGACACACTCATCAAGGTGGCTGACACATATGCTCTAAACTCATGTGCTGAAAATACAATTGCTATTTTTAGATGTAGAGAGGCCAATTTCTTGGACTAAAAAAAGCTCGTTTCCTCGGCAACTTTTCATCCCACATTTTGTAAGAGAGTTCTTGAAATGAAAGGAAACAAAGCTAGGGGATCAGGAGTCAACGTCTTATTTACTTATTAGCACTTTGTTCAGTCATGTCCAACTCTTCCTGAGCCCATGGACCATAGCATGCCATTATTGTCCACAGTTTTCAATACTACCCAAGGACTTGCTGCTTCCTTCTCCAATGGATTAAGGCAAAAATAGGTTAGATGACTCCTCTAAGAAGGACTACTCAGCTAGGAAGCAGCTGAGGCTGGATATGAATTTAAGTCTTCCATCTACAAATCCAAGGTTGAGCCACCAAACTGCCTATTGGTACACAAATGGAGGCTACTGCACTTTATGGCTTAAGGTCTGACTATTTAACCAGATTTCAAGCTCATCAAGATCTTACTGGGAACCTGGTGATGAGCAGAGCAAAAACCAGCTTGGGACAAATGGAAGGAACTCTCTAAGGGTCCCAATTTCATTTTCCCCCTGGGATTAACATTGTCTCTATGCCCTACCTCATGGTGCTCTGTGAAACCACTGCTTAGTCTATCACTAGACCACAGCCCTCACCTTCTCCAGGCCTTCCTAGTCTGTTCCCCAAAACCATGGAGCTCTGAACTTCTGGGGAGGAGGTTTTGTTTCCAGATTTGATTTTATTAATTATTGATCATTTAATTGATTACTTAATACTTGCTTTTTTTAGACTGATAGCTATTGTGTAGTTAGAAGCTTCCAGTAATTTAGCAACTAACTACTCCAGGTACTGGGAAGGGTGAGTCAACCTAGTGACTTTGCACAGCCTGCCTCACTTAAAATGAATTCACTTGCAAATCATGAATCCTTTAGAATTATCTTGGATCTTTCTCTTGAGTAGAGTAGCCAAGTCTTTCATAGGTGATGATCCTTACAATATGGTGGTTATTGGGTACAATGTTCTCCTGTTCTGTTGAGTTCAGTTTTGAAGCAAACCAGGGTTTCTGAGAGGCAGAAATGAAGAAAGTGTGCAGATTTCAAGGGGATGAGGGAAAAGGCACCAATGTGCAAACAGAGGTCTCCACTGCTTTGAGTCTATGAGTATTAGAGTTGTCTGTGGCACAAAGAAACTGTTGTTCAAGGACATTCAATGAGCATATATAAGAGGCAAATCAATAGGACTTGAATTCAGTTATGTGAGTTTCTGTACATGTGTATGTGTGTGTGTGTGTGTTTGTGTGTGTGTGTGCATAACAGAGGTAGAGAGAGATCAAAATCCTGAGACATAGAGACAGAAAGTCAGAGACAATTAGGCAGATATAGATAGACAGAGACACAGAAATAGAGATAAGACAAAGAAAAACAGAGTGATCCAGAAAGAGGGAGATAGACAGAATAGAGACACAGACAGAGTTAGACAGAAGAGAGAAAGATATAGAGATGAAGAGAATGATAAGAACCAGAAAGACACAGAGACAATGAGAGAAAGGTATAAAGGAAAGAGAGAGAGGTAATAGATATACAAAGATATACAGAGAAGGATGGAACAGATAAAGAAAGAAACAGAGGGGAAGGGAGAGAAAAAAGGGAAAAGAGAGAGAGAGAGAGAGAGAGAGAGAGAGAGAGAGAGAGAGAGAGAGAGAGAGAGAGAGAGAGAGAGAGAGAACAGGGGATAGATATTAAGGAGCCAAGAATGAGAGGAAAGGAGTAGAAGACCCATGAAATAGGTTAAACTTCACCAGAAGGGAAGCTGAAGAACTCCAATAGAGGGGTTATCAGAGAACAAACTCAAGCATAAACTTGAGAACCCATTTTCCAGATTTCCTTATTTAGACTTGCTTTAGTATCACAAACAAAAAAAGTCTGATCCATCTCTTCATGGGAAAGTGCTGATCACACTGCCATAGTCACCTACTACATGATGCCTTCCTTGATCCTACAGCTACCAGTCTCCCCCCGCCCACTATCAAATGGTGTTTACTGTGGATATGGTTATTCTGCAAAGGTTTTTATGAGTATATCCTGCATCCATCTGTAGCATGTAAGCTTCTTGATGGCATGTTTTTTTGTCTCAGTGCATAGTATAGTGTCCTGGCATGCAACAGACACAATGAATGTTTTGATTGATTAATGACTGAATGTTGCCCTTCTTGGGGTTTGGCACTACCTATAAAGTATAGCAGACATGTTTGCAGGAGTCAAGGGTCACCCAATTTGCCTCATATTTTCTAGAAAGGTTTCTTAAAAAGGATCATGGTTCATAACTTGTTCACCATAATCTACTTGACTGACTACTCTGATAGACTACTCTGCTTCACTAAAAGAATGATGACTTGCTTCTGTAGGAAGAATTAATACTTCAACTTTTTTTCTTTTTCTATTACAATTATTTCTTTTTTTTTAATTGACTTTAAATGTTGCATCTAATCTTTTATACCCCACTGGAGTGAAGTAGAGGAAAATACCCCTTGGAATTCCTATTTCCTCTGTTTTTATACTGTTCTCTCATTTGTCAGGATGGGCAGTTTTCTTTCTCTTTTTTTAGGTTTTTGTAAGTCAATGGGGTTAAATGGCATGCCAAAGGTCACACAGCTAGGTAATTATTAAGTGTCTGTGGTTGAATTTGAACTCCAGGTCATCCTGACTCCAGGTGGCTCTATTCACTGAACCAACTAGCTGCCCCCAGAATGGGCAATTTTCTTTTGAATCTTTCTATAACCCAAACATCAAGCAGTGGCATAAAAAGGACCAGGATGGCACTGACTTTGCAAAGGAAAGAAGATGAAGAGAAATGACTGCAAATGGAAGAAATTCAAGAAATGTTATAGCCAATACATGACTCCATCCTCAGTGTGAATCACATCTTGTGTTAGGAACTATTGCCTTGAATCCTTGAATTTGTGAATATAAAAAATAATCAATATTAATTAAATTGCCCTGCTCCTCTCATTCCCAAGGAATAATGTGTCACCTTCCAAAAATAAACATTTCTTTTTTGAAAAGTACCACCAGATGCTAAAATCAGCCTATCATAGGTTATGTCACTTTTTTATAAATCTATTATGATCACAAACTCAAGAAAATTGCTGGGACCAAGCCTAGCAGAGCTTACATTTCTTTCAAATGTAGATTTTGTTAGGTATTGAACAAGCTGAATGTGATGGGTGATGTACTATTGAATAAGGTCAGCTAGGAGACACAATGAATAGAGTGTCAAATGTGGAAACAGGAAGAAATGAATTAAAATCTAACCTCAGATACATATATATATATATACTAGCTCTGCTAGCTCTGTGGTCCTGGCTAAGCCACTTAACCTTCTTTGTCTCAGAGTCCTCAACTGTAAAATGAGTAAAATCAAGAACACCCCCAAAGGCATCACTGAAGAGTCAAACACAGCAGAAAAATGAGTGAACAACAACATATTGTGGAATGCGAATAATTATGAGCATTCCTATAAATGGGATTCTTCATCACAAGATTGGACACAGAATATCAGAGATAAAAGGGACCTTAGTAGCCATGCATGAAAAACAGTTTTTTTTGTGTGTAATAAAGGATTCTTAACTTTTTTTTAATCATAGATTCTTTTAACAGCTTGGCGAAGTCTATGACCCCCCCTACTCAGTAAAATATTCTACAATGTAAAAATAAAACACACAGGATCACAAAGGAAATTGATTACAATGAAATACAGAATCAAAATATTTTATTTTTAAATTTCATGAATATCAAGTTAAAAACCCCTGTTTTAAGGCACATTCAATGATCAGACAACCATTCTTTGCCTGACCACTAGCTATTAATCATTAAACTATTACACTCCTGTATAATTCTAATTTTTGAAGTCTTTTTACTTTATCCCCCTAATGTCTTTCCAGCTTTTACCCACTTCTCTTAAGTCTTTTTCTTCAGTTCAAACAGAAAAAAAATCTCTTTTAGTAAATGACAGTCCTTCAAATGACTGAAGAAAGACAAATTATTTCCTCCCACATACAGACTTCCCTTTCTCCAGGTCAACCATGCGATTGAAGTTCATCACCATTCTTTTCTCCCTTCTCTCAATTCTATGTTATCAATAGCCCTCTTAAGACATGACATTTAAAATTGAGTACAATGTTCCTTATATGTTTAGAACAATGCTAAGAATCACAGGCAATAGTTTCCTTATCCCTAAAGCTATATGTTTTCCATCTCAACTATGTTGTCATTAGTTTTCATGGCTGCTGATTCACACTGCTCATTCATATTGCACTTGCAAGTGCTTAAGACCTTCAGATCTTCCCCCCCCCCCCCACCCCGGATGTACTACCATTTAACCATGTCTTCCTGGAATAAGTCTGGTGCAGTGGAAAAAGTCTGTCATTTGGAGGCATAGAGCTTCATATATCACCCCAGCTCAACTGCTAATTGACTTGTATTACCTTGGGGAAGTCATTTAAATTCGCTGGATCTGACTTCCTCCTTTGTAAAAGAGGGGATAATGAATTAACCAACTCTGAGCTCCATTTCAGTTCTAAATCTATGGTACTGTGATCACCACAGCTTAGGAAAAAAGGCTAAAACATCTCTTATTTAGAAGGGGCATGACACCCAATTCCACTAGAATAAGGAATTCCTAGGAATAGAGATGCCTTTTTTGGATTCAAGTTGGAATCTTCTCTAGCAACAACAGCTTTCGAGAATTCCTGGGACACTTGTTAAATGTCGTACGCAGAGTCACATAGCTAGTAATGCATCAGAGATGACCCTTGAAGCTAAGTCTTCCTGGCTTTGAGGCCAGTTCACTCATATCTGAAATAATTATCTCAGAAACTGGGAATTTAATAAAAATGCCTGAGGATAATGAAAGCTTATCCTATTCAAAGGGCTATCTAATGTCACTTCCTCCATTTCTAGCCTTCCCCCATTCACTTCCCTCCTACATTAAACATTTCTGGATAACTTGTGATCATTTACAAAGATACAAAATCATAAAAGTAGCTACCATTTATAAAATACTATGTTTCTAAGCACTATGCTAAACACTTTAGAATTATTATTTTTACCTGATCTTCAGAAGCCTATCATACCCATTTTACAGATGAGAAAATTGAAGCAAAAAGAGGTTAAGTCACATCTTTACGGTTATACAGCTAGTAAGTATCTGAAGCCGTATTTGAACTACCTGTGGCTGTATGATGTTCTAGAAATCAGGGAAGAGGATGTGAATATAATTTGATATTAACAAGTTGTTTAATCAAGAATGAATCAGGGGCAGCTAGGTGGTGCAGTGGATAGAGCAGCAGCCCTGGAGTTAGGAGGACCTGAGTTAAAATCCAGCCTCAGACACTTCTTAATGACCTAGCTGTGTGGCCTTGGGCACGCCACTTAACCTTATTGCCTTGCAAAAACCTTAAAAAAAATAAAGAATGAATCATTTGAATTTTCAGAAAACCTCAGTTTCCACTCCTATAAAATGAGGCTATCAATGACACATTGCCTCCCTCATGTACTTGTGGCACAAACACACACATAATAAATATATTATGAACATTCACTATTGTAAGTCTCTAAAGTAAGGTGGAAACTATATCCTTTTAGAGAGCATTCTTTAGCTTTACAAAACATTTGTAGTAGCTTATTTAGTGGGCTCGAGCAAGGGATTGTGGAAACTAGGTGAAGTCACTGGTTATGAGAAGCTTAGTCAGACTAAGGATTTAAATTCAAAGATGAATCAGTGATCAAAGACTATCTCCTCAATTTTATCCATTAACAAAGACTTTGAAAATGCTAAGCATCTCTTGAACAAATTGTTCCTAGTGCTATTCAAATGCAGATTCCTTCTGTCACAATGTTAGATCAACTTCTTATAAGACTCTTTTGGAGAAAATAAAATATTTCATACAACATGTAGCTAAAATATACAAAATCAAAAGGAAATGGATTCAATTCCTTCAGAACAGCTTGTATTTTAAAAAAAACTAAAGAGAGGAAGAGCATATGAAGTTTAGAAAAATATATTTTAAAGGCAGCCAGATACCAAGCATCCACAAAATCTTTGAGATTTTTCTTTTTTTTTTCAGAAAGTAACCTTGGGTCGCTTGTGTGACCCATTCTTCTGTCCATCACTCCTAAAAAAAAAAAAAAAAAAAAAAAAAAAAACCTTTATACGTACCTCTATCATTTTGTTTTATTTTTATTTTTATTTAGGTTTTTTTGCCAGGCAATGGTGTTAAGTGGCTTTTCCAAGGTTACACAGCCAAGTAATTATTAAGTATCTGACGTTGTACTTGAACTTAGATACTCCTGACTCCAGGGTCAGTGCTCTATCCACTGCGCCACCTAGTTGCCCTACCTCTGTCATTTTAATGGGATGTTCCTCTATTTCATTTACTCTCCTAGAAGGATCAGAACAGAAAGAAAATGCTAAAGATTTTTTCTGAATTAAAGATGTTTTTATTATAGACAATCAAAAAACATTTTAAGCACTGAGTAGACATACAAAAATCATAGGCCCTAGAGCCAGAAGGGAACTTAGAGGAGGTAGTGAGAGGTAGTAGAAAGAGCAGTATGTCAAGGATCAGGAAAACATTAGAGAGAGAAACAGAAAGGGCAAGAGAGACAGAGGCAGAGACAGAGAAAAAGATCTATATAGATTTTTTCTCTATTTGTGTATGTATGTATGTATGTCATAGATTGCATATAATACAATGGCATACATACACACATGCATGCATATATGTCTACACATGTACACACAAGCTGTGTAAATCCGGGCAAGTCCCTTAACATTTTTGTAAATTGTAAAAGTTTGGCACTATGACTTCAAAATTCACTCCTGGCTCTAACTTTAACGATCCTATGAGGTCATTTCTGCCAAACCTTTTATTTTTCAAATAGTCAATAGCATAATAGGTCGTTTTAATATATTGCTTTCAGATTTATAAAACACCTTATGTCATCCCAAAAGGTAAGGTATTTTCTCCATTTTATAGGTGCAGAAACTATATAGTCCAGAGACATTATATGATTTGCCCAAGGTAATACTGCTAATCAGCATCTGAGGTATAACTCAAAGTCTGATCATCTTTAAAGTCAAACTCCCTGCCATCTGGCTGTCTTTGCAGATAAGGAAACTCAGATACATGAAGTGACTTGCCCAGTAAGTGAATGGTGTTTGAACTTAGATACTCTGATAAGAAAGCCAGTGCTCTTTTCATTGAACTGCACTGTCTTTGTCTTCCTTTATAGAAAATGATGAAGGAAAAAGGAGAACGTAAAAGTTTGAGGATTGAGATTGAGATTGAAAAGAACCATAATATTAGAACCATCCTTGGGTCTAATATTACTATATTGTCTTTCGAAATCTTTCTCATGTCAACAGAGTCCCCAGAAAACCCACTGTCTTGCCCAGCTATAACAACAGAAGGTTGAAGGATAACTGATTCTGTCCACTAATAGGATACCAAATCTTTTCATTTTCATGAGTCGGGGTGCAGGTGTTCCCAACCCCGACTGAAACGGTCCATAACATAGATGATCTTAAATCAGTCAATCAATCAATAAACATTTATTTGACATTTATTAAGCATAAGGTCTGGGCTAAGTACTTGGGATACAGAAAGACATCATTCATGAGGAGAGTGGATTTGAAAATTTTGCAAAGCAGAAAAACTAGTCAGTGAGTTCCCCCTAGTGAGATGATTTAAAAACGATTAAGCAAAGTAGATGGTAACTTAAGATTTCCTGGATGTTTCATGAATCCTTTTTTCTTCCAAGTTTTGTCTTTTACAGTTATTTTGTACCATGATTTCTTCGCTCTTATGTACCAGATTTCAAAATGACTCATCTAGTCATTATTGCCTTTTTGTTCTTTTTTATTTTCTAATCATTATTGTGAAGTTTATGCTGACATAAGGTTTAGGAGGCTATCTGGCATATTAGGAAGCAGTGGTCCTGAAGATTTGACTTTTAATCTTATCTGGCATCCTCAATGGAAATAATCATGATTGAAATCCTGTCTCTATCACTCACTAAATACATGATCTCCATAGATCTGGTTTGTTTTCACAACTATAAAATGGGAGTACAAATAATGATATCCAAAGGAACAAATTCACAAGACTTTTTAAAAGATGAATCCCATGAAAGTGTGTGGATGCTTTTATAACCTTCATTCACTCTATGATTTATCGTTGTTCAGTCACTTCAGTCATATTGACACTTTGTGACTCCATTTGGATTTTTTTTTTGGCAATGATACTGGAGTGTTTACCATTTCCATCTCTAGCTCATTTTACAGAAGAGGAACTGAGGCAAACAGGATTGAGTGACTTGCCCAGGGTCAAACAACTAGTAAAAATCTGAGATCACATTTGAACTCAGGTCTTCCTGACTCCAGACCTGGTGCTATGTCCATTGCAAAATACAGCTGCCCTTACTCTATGATTTAGAACAATATTATTGGGAGATATCCAAAGAAAGGAAACTAAGTCATTCTCATTGGAATCCAATGATTTCAGTTGATGTGCTCATTGTTATAAGTTGCGATTATATAATATTATATATGACACAAGTTGGGTCCACACTTTTCAAAATTACAAAAGTTGCATTGTGATCATTCAGTAAGATGCCCATATCATTCTAGTTTAGCCTTGTTGTGCCGGTAGGAATACAATAGCATGTGTACATAGCATCATAGGTCTAGAGTTGGAAGGGACCTCAGATGCCTCCTTAACCATACTTTTCATGGTAAAAATGAGGAGTTTGAGGTCCAGGAATGTTAAATAATTTAGCAAAGTTTATATTGGTAATAAGCATTATGAACACATTTTATACTCAGGTTCTTTAAATCTTTTTCTTTCTTTTTTGGTTTTTGCAGGGCAATGCGGTTAAATGACTTGCCCAAGGTCTCACAGTTAGGTAATTATTAAGTATCTGAATTCAGATTTGAACTCAGGTCCTCCTGATTCCTGGACTGGTGCCACCTAGCTACCCCCTCTAAATCTTTCTAATGGAATTTGATAATCTAAATCTGGTGCCTCTAAAAGTACATAGTACAAAGTACCCCCAGTGACAAAACAAAAATAGTTTGTGTTTTTTTCCTGATCTCTTCTTCTTGCAACTGATTGACTTATTTTAGGAACCAAAGGAAGGCAAAGTCAAAGCATTTATACAGATGCTACTTAATTAGTGACTTCTAGAGCTACCCAAGATTAGGACTTGTCTCATACCAGAGTGGTTCATCTTCCCAGAAATTCAGTCTTTTGAGGCAAAATTTTTTCTTTCAGTTATCATGGGTGAAGTGATTTCTGATTTTACATAGATCAGAAAAATTAAGATAAGGCCAGTCTAGCCACATGAAACACTGGGGAAATAGCAATACTTTTCAAATATATTGAATTTAGAACTATTGCATTAATCTATCTTCTTTCTACCAACTGAGACAAATAATTATTAAGAATTCAAATTTCTAGACAACTGATACATTTTAAAAGGCCTAAGAAGGAATGGTAACCATAATGATCCTTTCTTATTCATATATATATGTATATATATATATATATATATATATATATATATATAATTCTGAACCATTTATTGACTAGTACAGCTGTAGACATAAAAATTCTATACAAAGATATTTAACATTAGTCATTAAAAAGTTTATGAGTCCTAATTTACTGTGATCTTTATTTCTGAATTACAGTTAAATGAGGGTCCAATGTGCAAAGATGGTATATTACAATATGAACCCCAAATTATATAATGTTATGATATGCACATCTATGCATAAGCTAAATTAATTATATAACACACACATATATATATTCATTTATATGTGTATACTATATGTATTTATATATACAAATGCATAATCTCTCTATGCATACAATGTATAAACATATAAATATATATGTGTACAGAGATAGAGTGATATATAGATAGAATGTGTATATGTGTGTGTGTGTGTGTATCAAAGTGGATTCTCATGTCCTACTTGGTCACTGGTCCTTAGAATATTCACCTTGGTCTCCTAGGTCACCTTTTCCAGATAATGGATTGACAGATGGAAAGGACTTCAAATGACATCTAGTCTAACCTCTTCATTTTACAGAGGAGAAAACTGAGACCCAAATAAGTTAATTAACTTGAGCAAAGTCACACAGATAATAAAATGCTAAGCTGGAGTTTCCAATAAATCCAAGTAAAATGGGAAATTCAAATACA
This sequence comes from Macrotis lagotis, assembly GCF_037893015.1. Taxonomy (NCBI): domain Eukaryota; kingdom Metazoa; phylum Chordata; class Mammalia; order Peramelemorphia; family Peramelidae; genus Macrotis; species Macrotis lagotis. The sequence continues at coordinate 31,472,240 of NC_133664.1, read as the reverse complement.
TTTTCCACTATTCACACTGCTTTTTTTCCCCATGGAAACAATTATAATTATCAAAATCATGTCCAAGTTAATGAGAACAGGTCATTGGCAGTTCAGATAACAGACATTCCAAATAGGAAATCACTGGGATGTTAGTGGCATATTGGCAAAATAAATAAATTACTAGACAGTAGGCAGTTTAATTTTACAGGACTGGCAAAAATTATCTATGCTCTATTCTCCCTTATTTTTTCTCTATGCAAATAAGTATATTTAATTAATAATAATAAATAAGTATAATAAGTATATTTCATTAATAGTAAAGGCATATTTCTGTGGAACAAGAAGTTCTTTCTGATTCCTTTTATGAGTATGAGTGTGGGTGTGAGAACATGTGTGTTTGTGTGCATGGGTGTTTGTGGGTGTGAGAATGTGTGTATGTGTTCCTTCAAAATTCATACAACTTTCTTCAAACTTTAGATCTCACATAATAATTTTAAGAGATGATAGCAACTGATATTTAACTAATATTTCAAGGTTTCCATAATACTTTGAATATGCTACTTAATTTGACAATAAACCTTTTCAGGATGTGACACATGTATTATCACTCCCATTTTACAAATGAAGAAATTGCAACTTGAAGAGATGGAAATAATTTCTCCATAGTTTAGAAAGCAAATATCACAGGCAGGATTAGAATCCAATTCTCATTTGTCTCCAAATCCAGAATTCCTTCCATTGTACTACACTGTTTTCTCATTATCTTTATAATAATAAAAGAGTAGGGTCCTACTTTCAAAAGATTATTTTTTAAAGTAGCTTATATGTCTTCTATATTAAGTCAGGGAGATAAGAAGTCTTTGCTTGGGTGAAATCACATAAGCATCCATTGAACCATAATGAAAAGTATGTTTGATTAATTAGTTTTTGCAGCAAAGCCCAGAACATAATCTGGTTTTCTGTTTCCTAATGTAATGGAAAATTCTCTACTTTAGTTAGAAACCGCATAGAAAAACACTTGGGTGACTTGGATAATCATCAGAACAAAATTTCCAGAGTCGGACAGAAATCCTGTAAAGTGAATCAGTATTTGAGTTTAAAAACTGCACACTATCCTGGTATCATGAGAAGGTATGTTAGCAAAGCATCCACAAGTCTTATAGTTGATAGAAGCTGTTGAGGTTGGAACTTCCTCTGGCTTAACATTGGAGGAAGAAGCCACTTTCCATGAAAATTTCACTCAGTTTTAAAGAGTCAGAATCTGGTTCTTTTGGTACCATCTTGGCATCTACATCCCTGTACTTACATAAAGAACTTAATTATTGCAATGAAATAATCCCAACAGCAAAAGCCACAGAAGCCTAAATTTCAAGCTAGAAGGAATCTCTCAATTCAATGAACTTAACCCTTCATTTTACAAATAAGGGAGGGAGGTGAAAACCCTGTCACATTAAATGATCTTCATGAGGGAAGGGGAGAGAAGGATGGTGAAAGGCAAGAGAAGGCAAAACAAGAGAAGGCAATGAAAGGGAGAAGGAAGGAAAGGGGAATAAGCATTGAAATACGTCAACCATGCGCTAAGCAGTTTTCCAGATAATAACTCATTTGATCTACCCAAGCATAAGTAGCACATCTGAGTTTATAAAATCATAGACCTAGTGTTGTAAGGGAATTCAGGAGCCATCTTTATCAACTTCTGCCTTTTATAGAGTAACTAGTCAATACCAGGAGGGGAAGTAAGTTGCTCAAGGTCACCCAGCCATTCAGCTGTCATCTCCTTGAAGATAGGAACATGCTATTTTTTCTCCTTTGTATCAATTTAGAATTTTCATTGAGTCCAATCTCCTCATTTTACACATGAGGAACATGAGGTCCAAGAATTTCAATGACTTGCCAAAAGTCAAACTGGTATATAGCTGGGATGCTTAGGCTCAAAAATTCAGAAGTAGAAAGGTTCTTTATTATCATTTATAATCCAAATCTTTCATTTTACAGATAAGGAAACTGAGTTCCAAAGATGTTAAGTAATCTGTCCCAAGTCATCTTGGTGGTAGGGGACAAAGACCAATCCCATACTCTTTAAGGAAATTACTCTTCCCATGAGCACACTTGGGTGATCGTCAACAGCACTATTGATATGATGATAATGAAATCAAAGACTAGACTAAGTGCAGCTAGGTAGTAAAATAGATAGAGCACTAGCCCCCGAGTCAGGAGAACCTGAGTTCAAATGTGACCTCAGATACTTAATACTTACCTAGCTATGTGATCTTGGCCTAGTCACTTAGTCCCATTGCCTTGCAAAAACCAAAAAAAAAAAAAAAACCCCAAAAGACTAGGCTGTGAAATGTGAGAATAAAGAAAAAAAATCAACCAGGAACAACTGTTCCATCTAATCTTCAAAGTGACAAATATTTACATCATATTCTAGTATCTGTTACTTGGTTAATGCAACTGAAAACACTGATATGAGAAAGCAAATAAACTTTCAAGAACATTTCTGCCAATCTTCTAGGAAAGAAATCTTAGCAAAGTGAAATAAAGAAGAGAAAGCATTTGTGTTTTTAATAACAAAGTTCAAAGATTGACAATGTATTAAAACAACAGAAGGTGTTGAAGTGACTTAATCAGAGTGGCATAGTCATGAAACATGAAAGAAAATTTAAGCCAGACATATTCTTGGATTTGATGTTATCTCTTTTCAATATTGTGTAGTGTTACCAACCCATCTATCAATATATCCATATATCTTCTCTTTCCTTCCTTCCTTCCTTCCTTCCTTCCTTCCTTCCTTCCTTCCTTCCTTCCTTCCTTCCTTGCACTTCTATTATAATTATTATAATATTTATTATTATAATAATGACAATAGTAACAAATTTAGTTCTGGGTTTGGGAAAATTTGCCTCGCTTCCTAGGTGTGTGATCTTGGGCACAGTCACTTAACCACGGTTTGCCTCAGATGCTTCACTTGTAAAACAGGAATAATAATAGCGTCTATCCCCAGGGTTGTGATGAGGATCAAGTGAGATTATAATTCTAAAGTTATCTGGTACATACATAGATATGGCTATACAAGTAGCTGGCTATTGGTATTGTTATAGGTAATATTATTTTGTTATAGCTAATAAGAATATTGTTATAGGTAATATTATTTGTTATAGGCAATATTATTTGAATTTAATTAATTTTAATCTTAGGGTTTTCAAGACTCTTAATATCGTACCTTAATTGAGTCTCAGAACAAACTCAGCAGGTGGATGCAACAATGTTATTGCTATTTTAGAGATAAGGAGACTGCTTCAGAGAGGTGAAATCACCTACCTAGGATAATAGCAGATACTTATTAAAAACTTTGTTGATTGAATGACCAACTTGCCTAATGAGATTATTGATGATGATGATCATCATCATCATCATCATGATCACAATCATGGTGGTGGTGCTGGTGGTGGTGATAATAATGAAAGTTTACCTTTAAACCTGTATGGAAGTAGACATCTACATGGTGCATTAGATAGAGCTCTGACTTTGGAGTCAGGAAGACTAATCTTCCTGAACTCAAATCTAACCTAAGATGTTTACCAGCTGTGTGACCTAGGGCAAGTCATTGTTTACCTTAGTTCCCTCATCTATAAATTGAACTGGACAAAGAACCAGCAATGCACTCCATTATCTTTGCAAAGAAAACCCTTATGGGATCATGAAAATCTGACATAACTGAAAAATAACTGGGAAAAAATAAGGTACCAAAATGTTTTATAAATCTCAATCTAAACATTATCTGAAACACAAAAATACTTAATAAATATTCATGATTGATTAATGCCATTGGACATTATCCTCCAAACAACCCTGTAAAGGTAATACTATTATTTTCATCATTTTACAGAAGAAGAAACTGAGGGTGAGAAATGTTGAATGTCATGACCAACATAACAAAATTAATATGAGAGGCAGGCTTTAATTCCACATCTTACTGACTTCAAATCTATCTTCTAACTACTATGCCAAATTTCCCACTCTAGACATGAACTCAATCACTGTCTAACTTTGAAGTACAGCTTTGATTTTCAATATTATCATTAAAGTTTATGGGTCCTTCTGAAGATTACATTCACAAGGATCTCATGATGGACAACATGAGAAGCCTGTAATGAAGAACTTATCTGAGGTGTCACATAAAACAATCAATACTGAGCAAAAGGGTAAATTATTTTACATACTTCCTGAATTTGTATAGTTAAATTTTTACAAGACTACCCAGTGAACAATTTCTGAATATCTGAACCATGCAATTCACAACTTTCTCTTGATGGAAATTATCCATTCATTGGGAAGAATGAATATATCTTACTTTATGGCAGTCAGCAAAATGCACTTTGACTGAAGGAAGCTGACAAAAAAAGGTAATGCAACTGTGAAAAAGATGATTCCATATCGATTTCTCTATATAGTTTATGATTTTTTCCATTATATAATGGAAGGCACATCAACTTCTATAATCAAAATAAATTATGAGAGCATGTTTCATGAAATACACATCTTTCTTAGAGTAGTAAAAGTCTGAGAAGCTGAGATCACACTCAAAGGTTAAATTGTTTTGCCCTTGTTGCATCTACAATGAATAAAAACAGGTGGAAAAAGGAACAGGGATTACATTTTAAAATGTAATTTTGATAAGTGATAAATAGATAACGTAACACAAATTTTGTGGGAGGAAATTTCCTTTCTTAGGGGCAGCTAGGTAATATACTGGATAGAGTTAGGAAGACCTGAATTAAAATCTAGTCCCAAGACCATATTATTTACATCATTCTGGGCAAATCACTTAACCACTGTTTTTCAAAGTTTCTTCAGTTGTAAAATGGGGATAACATCAATACCTACTTTCCAAGTTGTTGTGAGGATCAAATGAAATAATATCTATAAAAGAGTTGGCCTAGTTACTGGTACAATGTTATGCCAGTTGTCATCATCAACATCATCATTCATCATCATTAACAATCATCATCATCCTCATCATTCATCATCATTAACAATCATCATCATCATCATCATTCATCATCATTAACAATCATCATCATCCTCATCATTATCATAATCATCTTTGACCTGAAAACATTCATGAAGGGTCAGGTGTTGGACACAAATACAAAAATAATAGTCCCTGCTCTCAAGGGAGAAGGAGGAATATAACATTTGCATATCTAGACTTAGAGAAAATAAAGAAAAGATGACACGGATGTGGAGAAGTATGAGAAGCTTGAGAGATTAGAAAAAGGATATTAAATAAAGTGGTATCAAAGAAAAGTTGAGATTTTAAAAAGTAGAGATGAGAAGAGCATAGAAAATAGTCAAGGCAAAGTCATAGAGGTGAGAAATAAGGGTAGTTCACAGAATAGTTTGACTGGTTGTTTTTGTAGAGTCATTTCAATCCTATCTGATTCTTTATAACCTCTTCATGGATCCTGGAATTTGTCATTTCCTTTTCCAGCTCATTTTATAGGTGAAGAACTAAGGCAAACAGAGTTGAGTGACATATTCAGAGTAATACAGCTAATGTCTGAGGTGGACTTATAAAAGTTGAGTCTTCCTGATTCCAAGTTCAGTTTTCTCTAATCATTGTGCTATCTAACTATAAAATCTGAAAAGATAGGTCAGGTCCAAGTTGGAAAGGGCTTTAGATGACAAATACAAGAGTTGATATTTGCACTTCTAGGTAATAAGAATCTATTAAAATGTAAATGACTTTCCCAAGGTCATACTTCCAGTATATCTCAGATTTGGAACTTTTACCAAACTCTTTCTGATTGTGAGGCCATCATTTCTTATGATTAGGCATTTTAAAAAAGAACCTTTATTAAATTGGTATTGAAATGTTTACTTAATTCTACTAATGTGAAAGCAGAACTATATAGCTACTAAATTTTTGAGAGATAATCTATAGAAGAAAATTGTCCTTTATCCTAAAATGTACATAGCTTACAATTCATTATCAAACTTCCAAGAGAAAGAATAATGTCATTAGTACAAATACTGATGCTGTGATCCTTTTGCACAGGATATCATTTGGGACCCAGGGCAAGCAAACCAGTAACCTTGAAAATAAACATCTGACAAATATTTTCACAATTTAGCGTTCATTTTATTTTATTTTTTCCTTTAGAATGAGTTTCAAGTTTTACATGACTAACAGTATGAGTTAGATTTTAATCTCCTCTCTTTTCTTTTCAAAACTTCTGCCCTATTTGCACATCATTTGTTATTGATGATCCCTTTTAGTTTTCTCCCTAAGCTTCTGATTCCTGGTTATACATGAATGATCTGTAACAAAAAATACTCCACTCCAAACCAACATTATACTATGCCAATTCAACTCCAAGAGCATTAGTTAAGACCCTCCTAATTGCAGAAATGCCAAAAATGCCACCTGTCAAATAGCCACTAAAAACATCTCTAATATCATTCTGGTATTGCTGGCAGCTTAGTGTATGTCAAAGGCGTAATCAGACTCTCAACCGAGATTATGAGGAGATTATAAGGACAAGTTAACATTAATATATCTATTAAAATAAGGCTGAAGAAAACCCAAACAATACCAAATATCACTTGAGGCAAAATAATAATAAAGTCTGTTATAGAACAAAATTATTTGATATGAGGACATGAACCTGATTTCTAAAGAGGAGCAGAAGGATTCGGAGTTAAGGGCCCTAGGTTTGGATCTAGACTTTGATGCCATACAGATCATCAAACCTCTTGGAGTCTGAATTTTATAATATGTAAATGGAAGAGGTCGGGCAAGATGGTACATAACCTATGATTTATTTTGAATTTTGAAGAAAAATAAGATGAAAATTTTGCAAACAACATTTAAAGTGAATGAAAGTACTTGCTGACCCAGAAATTCTACAGCTATTCATGTAAACTAAAGATGTGAAAGACAGAAATAAAGATACTCTTTGCAATCTTGTCTCTTTCTCTGTTTCTCTCTCCTCATCTCTCTTCCTTTCTCTTACTTCTCCATCTCTCCTAATTTCCCCCTTTATTTTTCCATCCATTCATCTCTACCATTTTTTTGTATAGTAGAAAAGAATAGGAGACATAGTTGCTCATCTATTAGGGAACCATTAAATAAATTATAATACATATGTGTAAAAGAACATGATCGTGCCATGAGAAACAATGATACGAAGAATAATGAGAGACATGGGGATATGTACAGTGAGAGTCATGAAATGATGTAAAGATACATAAATTCGATCAGGAAAACTATGTATGAAATATATATATATATATATATATATATATATATATATAATATGCAAAATCAATGCAAATGGAAAGAAAAAACACCACAAAAGAATAGCTAAATGATTTTTTGATTCCTAAGAAGTAATATGAGAATTGACTTTCTTCGCTTTTTTGGTAGAGGTGGGAGACTAAGGCTGAGGAATATTACATATACTTTTGAACTTGGTTAATGTGTTGGTTCATTTTTTTGTTTGTTTTCTGAATTACCTGTTTTCCCTCCAGTTTTTATTATAAAAGATGACTTTCTCTGTTAGAAGAGGAAATAGCTTTTTGGGGAAAATGAAGATATAACAAAACCTGCTAAGTTTCTGCTTCTTTATGTATGTAGGTATAGAATACATCCTCAATATACTGATTATATTTGTAACTATGTGTTTATGTATCAGTAATGTAATAGAAGAAGAAGAAATTAAGAAGAGGTAGGAAGAATCCACTAAAGAATTATACAAGAAAATCACTAATCATGATGATGATGGTGTGATACTGATCTAGTTGCCAGGAAAGTGAAATCAGGGGGCCTTAAGAAGTATTACTAATAAGAAGATTAGTGGAGGTGATGGAATTTCAGCTGAGCTATTTAAAACCCTAAAAAAAAGATACCATTAAAGTGCTACATTCAGTAAACCAGCAATTTGGGAGAGCTCAACAGTAGCCATGTGATTAGAAAAGATCAATTTAATTCCAATACTAAAGAAGGTCAATGTCAAAGAATGTTCATATTATCGAATTATGGTGCTCATTTCAAGGTAATGTTTAAGACACTGCAAAATGTGTCATTTTGCTTAAGCAAAATGTGATTCCAGAATTAGCCAAGGCTGGCTTTCAAAGAGGCAGAGGAGAGAGGAAAATCTAGCTTAAAGCTTAACATGAAAAAACCTAAGATGTTCATAACTTGCTTCTGCCACTTCTTGGCAAACAGGGAGAAGAAATGGAAGCAGAGTTACATTTTATATCCTTGGGTTCAAAGATCTCTGTGGACAGAAACTGCCACCATGCAGTGAAAAGATGCTTACTCCTCAGGAAGGAAATCTATGGCAAATCTGAATAGCATAGTAAAAAAACAGAACATTTTGCTGACAAAAGGCTGTAAAATCAAAGCTATGATTTTTTTCCCATAGCAATGTATGCTTGTAAAAACAGCAATGTATGGTTGTGAAAATTGGACTATAAAGAAAGTTGAGCACTTCAAAATTGATGTTTTTGAACTGTGGTGCTGGGGAAGATTTCTTAGTCTCTTGGACAGTAAGGAAATCAAATCAGTCAATACTTTTAGAAATTAATTTAGCCAATTCATGAAGACACAAAACACTGTGAAGGAAAATATTCTGACCACATAATGAAGTGAAAGAACTCATTGGAAAAGACCCTGATGTTGGAAAAAATTAAAGGCCAAAGCAAGAGGGGACTGCAGAGAATGAGATGGATAGTAATGTCTTGGAAACTTTGAGGGGGTGAAGGATAGAAAGACTTTACATTCTATAATAGTCCAAGGAGACACTAATAGTCAGATATAAATGAATGACTGAATGAGTGGATGACAATATACATACAAGACATAGATACTACACAGAGTTCTAATTATTAAAGTCACTAAAACTTGGACAATGAAAGAAGTCTTAGAGATCTATTTTAAAAGGTATGACTAGATAATGTGAATGAAATACTCTTTTTCATGCCACATGGAAAAATCCACATATTCTTTAAAAAACAGAAATTCCTAACTTGTTTTCTATTGTGGACTCATTTGACAGTCTATTGAAGGCAACAGACATTCTCTGGGTAATGATTTTTAAATGCATAAAAATGTATGACAAAGTAAACCATTATGTTAAAATGCACATATCAAAGTATGGATAGATAGGAGAGTTAGGATAGATGGATAGATAGATGGATGGATGGATGGAAGAATAGATAGACAGACAGATAGACAGATAGATATAAACAGCTAGATAGATGAAGTCTAATATGCAACATAGTCAATTTTTCTTTCCATGCTCAAATTAAACACTGATTAAATCAACTATCCCTTTCACCCTTGTGCATAATGTCTTTCGTTTTTTACCCTTTTTCATTTCCTTCAATTCTTTCCCCCTTTGTTTCATTTAAGATTATTCTGAACTATTCACAGTCATCTGTGCTCAAAGTCAAAGTCTGATCATCCTGGGATTCATTGTTTCTCCTTTCCCTAATCTTAGGAGACTCACTGCCTTGTTGATCTGTACATAATTGGCCTGGCAGTGAAGCATAAAAGTAAATAGATCAATATTTTCCACTTGCAAATCAGTTCACTAAATTGAGGAAAAACCTGGAACCCCCTGATTTTCTATTACTATAATTCCCTTGTGAATATATTCACAGTCTAGATTACCTAGATAAATCTTTGATTAAAGATTCAAAATGCTTTTTAACATGATGCAAATGGTGAGGGTATTGATTAAAGTATTCAGAAATGTAACTTGTTAAGTGAGGAAGGAAAATGTCAGCAAAGTATTTTTTGCTATGGCATCTAAATAGCATTTCAAGTGGACTGGCATCGGAAATTCCTCATACATAAATGAAAAAAGGAGTTGGAAGTGGGGGTAGAAAGTGAAATAGACTACAATAGCTTGCTATTGTATTGAAGAAGTTGGAACAGGTTTGTGGACTGTCAAATTTGTGTAATCGGTCTTCTTATACTATCTAATTTTTGTAGGTTCTCACTGAGGGAAAATATATTCTCTAGTGATATAACAATAATCCTATTTTTGATCCAAGTGATTTTTTAAAATTTATCTTGTTCTTATTGGTTTTGAAAAGAATAAAAGAACAGGACCCAGATAGAATAACTTTTGGAGAGAGTACTATAAAATTAAGTGTAGCAATTCTATTCCTTCATAAGTCCATGGTTCAGCTCAACTATTCTTTTCCATAAAGCAAAATGTAGAAGGGTATTGGCTGTCTTGATTTGCATTCTCAGAAATTTGATCCAGAGCTGAATAATGTGTGTATGCCGCTTTGCAAAGTTTAAAGTGTTTACCAAATAACAGTTGGTAATGTCCTTTAATCTTTCCTGAACCACGTCAGAAAATTCAATTTTCTAGGTCAAAGTTAATCCATCCAATTTTTGTGGTTCAATAGTCTTAGTCATGTGTGCTTTTTTGTTACCCATTTCCTTCTCCTACTCATTTTACAGATGAAAAAGTGGAAATAAGCGGGGTTAAGTGACTTGCCCAGAGTAACACAGTTGTTATGCACTTGACTAAGGTCAAATTTAAACCCAGTTCTTCCTGACTTTAAGTTCAGTGTTTTATTGACTGTGCCCCTTAACTACCCTAGTCCAAGATAAGGTCAATTAAAGTAGTCAGGCTAATCTGATATTCCCTTCATGTTCAGATTTACTGTCATTCCATTTTATCATGCCTGGCCAGTGACTTCATTTGGTTATGATGTATGAATCATTGTGGTGTATCATATCCAGATCTAAGTACCTCAATTTCATGATTTTTTCCTAAAAGGAAAGACACCTGTCCTGTGGTTTAGAATGAGTATCATAGAAAATTTTCCATCATAAATCAAAAACAGTCAAAATATTTATTATATACAAAGACAAGACAGAATATTAGATAGAAGACAGCTCAATGAAATGAAAACTTGGTTGTTACTTGTTCTTGTTCACCCTTCATTTTTGAAATGAACCATTGATATCATGGATCATGTCTTGACTTGCCATGAATTGGATTTAATTGAGGGAGGCTTGCACAAAGTCAGCAGTCTTACACTCTCTTCCAGTCACTGAAGCCCAGTGGCAACACAGAATGGTCAGGATACAGTAGATGCTCTTAGCATCTTTGATGTCTGACCAAGTTCTTGGAGTTCCACAGCATCCGGTGCAGTTACCTTCATGACCTTGAAATAAGTTTATTTTGTATGCCTACGAGATTGCTTTACAAGCTTGGGGTAGTTATCCCCTTAACTCACCAATGGATCTGAGGCATGGCACTTATGCTCAGCCTGCTTTAGCCTATCTAAAATCAATGAGGGGGGGCGGAGCCAAGATGGCGACAAGAAGGGATTGAGTCTTAGGAGCTCTCTGATAAAATTCATCAGCTAAGGACTCTAACTAAACTTTCAAGAGACAGAACCCTCAAAGGGACCCAGTGAGGCAGTTCTTCTACTCAAGATAACCAGGAAACGAGCAGAAAGGCTCTGCTCCCCGGGATCGGAGAGGCAGCCCGCCAGAGGGGTGGCCCTCCAGAGCCAAAGAACCTCAGCCTCCTGGAGGCAGCCCCAGGGTGCTGGGAGTCTCAGCTCACAGCAGCAGGGGAGTCTCCTGAGCTGTACCCCGGGGAGCACCGGGCACAAAGTGGGGGAACAGCGGGGGACCTCTGCCAGAGCGAGCACGTGGAGCCCAGCCCTCAGGGCACACAGCAAGCAGCATCCTCTTTCCCCAACCCTGATCCAGGAAACAGAAGCAGGTGGAGCAGGTAAGCAGGAGCCCCCAGGGCATGAGCCCATTGAGCTGAGGGAGGGGAGTGAAGAGAGAGACTGCCTAGCTCTGTCCTCTACCACTGAAAGAGGACTCAGGGGCTCTGACCACATTCAGATCCTGATCGAAGTCTAGCCCCCCCCCCATAGAACAGCAGCCCCCCCCCCACCTCAGCCCCTTGGCAGAGGGGGGTGCTTATGGTCATTCACAGACCAGGAGGGAGGACAGAGCCACACACACTGAGACCCTTGTGGGAGTGTCTCAAAAGCTCAAGAAACACCCCAAACCAGGCCCAGGCTGGGAAAATGAGCAAGCAGAGAAACAAAAAGAAGACTATTGAGAAATATTTTGCAAATGAGCCCAAGAAGGACCAAAATACTCAGTCTGAAGATGAGGAAGCACAAGCTCCTGCATCTAAAGACTCCAAGAAAAACAGAAATTGGGCTCAGGCTATGATAGAGCTCAAAAAAGACTTTGAAAATCAAATGAGGGAGTTGGAAGAAAAACTGGGAAAAGAAAGGAGAGAGATGCAGGAAAAACATGAAAATGAAGTCAGCAGCTTAGTCAAGGAAATCCAAAAAAATGCTGAAGAAAATAGCATGCTAAAAACCAGCTTAGGTCAAATGGATAGAACAGTTCAAAAAGTTGAGGAGAAGAATGCTTTAAAAAGCAAAATTGGCCAGATGGAAAAAGAGATAAGAAAACTCTCTGAGGAGAACAAATCCTTCAGACAAAGAATAGAATTCAGGGAGATTGATGAATTTAACAGAAATCAGGAATCAATATTTCAAAACCAAAAAAATGAAAAATTAGAAGAAAATGTGAAATATCTCATTGAAAAAACAACTGATCTGGAAAACAGACTTAGGAAAGATAATTTAAAAATTATTGGAATACCTGAAAGTCATGATCAGGAAAAGAGCTTTGACATCATTTTCAAAAATTACTACAGGAAAATTGCCCTGATATTCTAGAAGCAGAGGGCAAATAGAAATGGAGAGAATCCACCGATCCCCCAGAGAAAGAGATCCCAAAAAACCAACCCCTAGGAATATTATAGCCAATTTCCAGAACTCCCAAGTCAAAGAGAAAATATTACAAGCAGCCAGAAGGACACAGTTCAAATATCGTGGAGCTGCAGTCAGGATCACACAGGACTTAGCAGCAGCTACATTGGAAGCTCATAGGGCTTGGAATACAATATACCGGAAGGCAAGAGAGCTTAGAATGCAGCCAAGAATGAACTACCCAGCAAGGCTGAATGTCCTCTTCCAGGGAAAAAAGATGGACTTTCAATGAACCAGGGGAATTTCAAAGGTTCCTTTTGGAATGGCCAGAGCTGAACAGAAGATTTGATCGTCAGATACAAGACTCAGGTGAAGCATGGAGATTGGAGGAGAGGGGGGAAATATGAGGGACATAATGAGGATGAACTGCATGTATTCCTGCATAGAAAAATGACACTGATAATACTCATATGAACCTTCTCAGTTACTAGAGCAGGTAGAGAGAGCTTTTATAGTTGAAGCACAGGAGAAAGCTGAATTCAAAGATAAAATATGGTGTAAAAATGGAGTCAATAGAAAAAAAGGGAAATAGAAGGGGAGAAAGAAAAAGGAGAGGGGGAATAGTCCAAGATATTTCACATAAGATTTTTTTTACTACAATGAGCTATTGCAATGATATGGAAGGGGGGAGGCAAGGGGGAATGAGGGAAACTTTGCTCTCATCAGAGATGGCTAGGCGAGGAAACAGCATATATACTCAATGGGGTATAGACATCTGGAGTAAGAAGGAGGGGGGAGCAGGGGGAAGGGGTGGGGATGTGAATAAAGGAGGAGAGGATGGACCATGGGGGGAGAGTGGCCAGATATAACACATTTTCTTTCTTACTTCTTACAAGGGGCTGGGAATGGAAGGCCTGCCCAGGACCACAGGGCCAGGTGGATTCTGGGCCTAAGGGGTGGTATGGGGGCTCTGGGTTTCTTGGCCCCAGGACCAGGGATCTGTCAGTGACCCTACAGCAGAGTCTTAGTGAAAGGAGAGAGAAAATAGAGTACATGGTAGTGGAGAAATAAGAAAGGAGGGAGTTGCGATCAGCAATGGCAAGGGTGGAAAAATATGGAAATAACTTTTGTGATGGACTTATCATAAAAAATGAGATCCACCCATGACAGAGGTGTTGGTGTTGGAACAAAGACTCAAGCACATTTTTTGTTATGATTATTTGGGGGAGGGTGCAGGGCAAGTAGGGCTTGATGGCCTGCCTGGGGCCACATAGCGGGGTGATCTTTGGGTGTCTGGGGCCGTATTTGGACCCAGGTGCCCCTGGCTCAAGGGCCAATGCTCTGTCTGCCACCCAGCCACCCCTACTATTATTACTATTTTATTTTATTTTGGGTCTTTTTTTTCTTTCTTTTTTTTTTTTTTTGGTTTTTGCAGGGCAGTGGGGATCAGGTGGCTTGCATGTCACACAGCTGGGTGATTGTTGGGTTTACGAGGCTGGATGTGGACTCGGGTGCTCGTGGCTCCAGGGCTGTTGCTTCATCCATTGCACCACCTGGCCATACCTACAATTATTACTATTATTTTTTTATTTTAATTTTTTTCCTCTCCCCTTTACTTTATTCACCCAAGCAAGTCTATCTATATTCATGGGGGAGGAGGGGTATTTTGTTTACTTGTAAACAAGAATATTTTATTAATGTAAAAAAAAACATTTGTACAAAATGAGGATAAAAAAATAAATTTAAGATAAAATCAATGAGATAATTTTATCTGGGTGTGGTCACTTTATGCACTATGATTTTTTGAAGCCAGGATGAGAGTTTGGTGATAGGTGAATACAAACATGGATTAACAGTCCTAAAAAGGGTCTAGCAAGCCCCTTTTCCAGAGCTGGCTTTGGGACCCTGAGAAAGTCCATGAATATCTATGTTCTTTAAGCAGCCATAAAGTACAGATCCAATTAATTATGAACTTGTTCCAATCTGTATTAATAAAATTTGCTCATTTTCCCTTCAGTTCTCTTTCCCCACCCATATCCACCACCCTCTGCAAATAAATTTCAGGTCTTTTGGGTAATCAGCAGAGTCAAGCAAAAAAACAACTGTTGAAAGGACATATAGAAAGATTGCTAATGAAATCCATGTCATTCTCCATGAACAAAGTTAAAGCATCCTTGTTTTGCTAAATCTACAGTAAAGGTCAAACAAACAACAGGAGAAATCCTTTGAAATTTAGTAGAAGGAAAAATAAGAAACCGAGAAATAATAACTACAGACTCAATAAAGCATAGTTTAATGGTGAAAGCTAATCTGAGTCAGGAAGAAGTGAGTTCAAGTCCTGACCTTGACATATCCTGGCTGTATTATCCTGGACAAGCAAGGCAGTTGACTCTCACTGCTCTAGGCAGGCTCTTAAGAAGATAAGAAGTTGAAAAAATGGGGGCTGCATTGGTAGATGAAATCTCCTTACCTAGAAGTATGCTGTGGTTCTTGTTGAATCATTTTAGTTGTGTGCCTGATTCTCTGTGAACCCATTTGAGGTCTCCTTGGCAAAGATAGTGAAGTGGTTTCCAATTTCTTTCTCCAGTCACTTAATAGATGAGGAAAGTGAGGCAAACAAGATTAAGTGACTTGCTCAGGGTCAGATTTGAAGTTGTCTTCCTGATTCTGGACCCATTACTCTATCCACGGCACAACCCAGCTACCCAACAAGACCAAAGAATGGCCCAAGAAATTTGATTTTATAAGTGTATATGAATTAGCATTTAACCTGTTTTACTCAACTAAACATTAAAAATTCAATTAAATTCAACAAATCCAACATTCAGCCAATGCCTATGCTATACATGTGCTAAGAAAAAGTGTGAAGCCTTCCCTACTCTCAACAAACTTAGTTTGAGACATTCTGCACAAATACATTTCAGGAGGGACAGAGCACAACCAAGTTAGCAGAGATTTCCTTTATAAGTACACATGACCTCATCTTTGAAACTAGCTAAAGACGTTAACAAACAGAAAGGAAGAGAACATCTGTTTATGGTATGAGACATAGTCATTGCCAAAGTATCAGAGAAAGAGAGGAAAGTAGAGCTCCGGAGACCTGAATTCAAATCATCTTTCTGATACAAACTACCTGTGTCATATTGGGTGATTCATTTAACCTATCTCAGTATCAATCTGAAAAATGAGGGGTATGGAATGGCAGGAGTTTGAGATGTCTTCCATCTCCAGGTCTGTAACCCTATGCTCCTGTGATTCTATATGTTGATAAACATGACTGGCATACATAATGCTGAAGGGGAACAAGGAAAAAGGTCAGATTTTTCTCACTCCTCAGAATAATACTGACATCTTCTCCAAAAGAGGTGGTAAAGATATCACATTGAATTGAGTCAATAAAAATTGCACCTTTAGGTTCTTTAAAGTTTGAAGTGGCTTGCATTGAGAGTGGCTTGTTTGTTCAGGAACATCCAGCCAGGATATGTCAAGGTTAGGACTTGAACTCACTTCTTCCTGATTCAGGTTATCACGGTCAATCTCCCATTTTACAAATGAGTAACCTGAGACTCCAAGAGGTGAAAAATAGTTACTCTAAACTAAGCTGAGAATAAGTAGCATAGCTGTGATTTGAACCTTTTCCTTTTAATATAAATATTCCACCTTTCTCCCTGCACCACAATGTTCAAAAATTCCAATTTAAAGCTGACTCATTTACTATTTTATTTGACACTATGAAACTATATAGAGAAAAATAAAAATGATTGTGAGGCCTTGAGAAAGTGCCTTCACCTCTCTGATCCTTCAAGGGGCATCAAATACAGGCCATTTCAGCTTCAGAATTCTTTGATTCTTTTCACTTATTTAAATTTCTGCTGCTAGCTGAATGGGCACTTAGTTCACTCCTCTCAAAGTAAAAATCAATGGGGAAGGGGAGTTTCAAGGAAATGAATATCAAAATAAAATTCAACTGTTCATTCTTTTGGCACAGAAAAAAAGCCAGATTCTTAAATTACAGAGTTTCTAAGATTTTAGAATATGTTATACTCTCAAAAGTATATTGTTCTGTGCCCAAAAGTAATATGTTTTCTGCTTACTACTTCAAGAAGCTGAAAAAAAATCTCAGATGAAAAAGGTTGATTTTGTGAGGAGAGACAGACTCTTCAACACATACCACATGGGTCTTTTGCTCTTTCCTTGTCTTTTTAAAGCAAGGAAACAAAGGCTGTTAGATGGCATGAATTAACTGTAAACAATCATTTCACTCATATTTATTCTTTCGCTTCTGTAAAATGTAAAGGTTAGAACATGAGATATTAATCAAAATAGTCGCTGTGCTGCTGTTTTCCAAGGACAGTCTTAATTTTTGGCAAGATATTGAATACAACTCAAATATGGCCAGATTTGCTCTTGAGTCTTGGTGCTTATATGGCTTAGGGGGCAGTCTACCAGGAGTAAATAAAATCAACTAGCCTGAAGCTCAAATAATCGTTGGATTGAAATACAAATTGGACACGAAGGACGCCATGGATAAGTGCCTGTGAACAGTCTGGAGCAGGATAAATGCTCAAGGAGATTAAGAGATTTCTTGTAACCCCTCTGGATGCCAAGACTCTCAAGGCCATTGAGCTTCTTCATTTAAAGGCCCAGAGAGAGAGTTGGCTCTGTTTCCCAAATTGAACCCAAAAAAGGGCACAAGTAAATGAAGAGTCTTGTGTCACATACAGTCTATGCACAAATCAATCAATCAAAGTTTCCTGAAAGGCAGAGAGAGTAATAATGCATATCTTTGCTTATTTGAGAAGTCAAAGGAATCTCAAAGTGATCTTCATAAACTTGTATTTATCTCTCTTCCTCTTACTCCTCTTCCTTTTTCCATCTCTCTCTCTCTCTCTCTCTCTCTCTCTCTCTCTCTCTCTCTCTCTCTCTCTCTCTCTCTCTCTCTCTCTCTCTCTCTCTCCTGAATTCCAATCCAGCTTTAGAAGTAGCTTCCAGGTTCATTGTGAGACTCAAACGCACTATGTGGAGAAATCCACAAATGCCTGGCATATAATGAACTCGATATAAATAGTAGTTGTTCTTGCTGTTTTTGTTATTGTTATTAGCATTATTAGTTATTATTATCTATGACTGACTACTTTGTGGTAGGGTGTAAGCAACTAGAAGTCATAGTTGCGAACCCTCTATTTCGTGATGACATAATTGAATTTCCCTTTTATCATCATTACATTCACAGACTTGGGTGAAATCATTGTAGGAGCTCTGTTATCGACTTTGGTAGGCCAGCAGGAGAGCTGGAGACTTGGAGGTGTCCATGGACTGACAGTCAATTTTCAATTTCCTGCACCAGTGGAGGAGAGCACTTCCAGGGAAATGGAAAAATATTGCGTTAGTGCCATGACCCTGGGGGTAGGGTGGTACAACAGAAAACACTATGCCCAAAGGGTTAGGGCGTGGGACAGCACGACACTGAGATTGGCAATTTTCTGTTGATAAGAAATAGTTCTTGGTAAGAAAGTCGATAACATAGAGTATAATTGATTCATACTTAGATCATAGGCAGGTCAATAGCCTTATTTTCAGGTTCATCATTGACTCCAAGATTTTAATCATACTCTACTTCCTAAATATCTACAAAGGATAATGGAACTAAATGTTCACTAGGAGCAAAAGAGACAAGAATGTGCTCTATTTGTGGTATAATGATTATGTTCTAGTATGATAGCTCTCTTCTTTCCAAAAGTCTGACAATGAAAACAAGCAAAGATGGATGTGCCTACTAAGTAAGATGCCATTCCAATTCCAGCTACTTTATTTAAAAAATAGCTATTTTTTTTCCCTCCAGTTTCAAGGTCATTTTCCTGACAGAAAACTGGTGATATATGAAAGCAGGAAGTTAATGTAGAAAATATCTTCAAACAAAAAAAATCATCAAAGTGTAAGAAAACACTGAAAACTATATTTCTAAGAAATATTGACTACCGCTACATCTCTTAGAATGTTTTAAACGGAAGCAATTACCACAATCTCGATTGCTGCAGTCTCTTCTATGGAGCTTTCTCAAACCCCAACTGAGAAAAATAATGTGTTTCTCCTAAAATGTTCTTGAGTACTCATACTTTGTATAGGTAACCTGTTGTGATGGCACACGACAGACTCAAGTGATGGCTTTCTTTGGATATTGCCTATGATGCATAATAGTTCAATATAGACATTTTATTTATTATCACAAGTTCTGTCACCCACCCATAGTGACTTTCTTTACTGTCCTTATGTTCTTTCATATATAATTTTCATGCTGTTCTACTTAGCTTTCTACAATACCTAATATGATCATCCTCTGCTTTTGGGAATGATTGGTTTATTTCAAGACAGCTCAAATGGTATCTTCTTCAGGTATTTCTTGGTGGTTTACTAGTGCCTTCAGTCTAAAGGCTACCATGTGTCTACTTTATCTACATTTTGTCAAACCTATAAATATAATTTTATACTTCTATTTAGAATAAAAATTCCCTGACATCTGAGCTAGTTTATGTCTTTGCTTCTTCAATGCCCATCACGGGACCTGGGATATGGTGACTAATTCATATATCTGTTCTTGAATTCACCAATTACTTTTGAAAAGTCATACTCTCTTATCCTCAGTTCCTTTACCTATAAAGTCTGATATTCTCAGTGACAAAGCATGAAACCCCTGAGCTGTGCAATGGACTTTAAAAAAACAGATAAAGGGGGTGGCTAGGTGGCTTAGTGGATAAAGCACCAGCCCTGGAGTCAGGAGTACCTGGGTTCAAATCTGGTCTCAGACACTTAATAATTACCTAGCTGTGTGGCCTTGGGCAAGCCACTTAACCCCATTTGCCTTGCAAAAAACCTAAAAAAAAACAAAACAAAAGGAAAAAAACAGATAAAGATAGACAATACAAACAAACATAGTGGCCCACAGAAATAGATTTGTCCAAGTAAGAAAAAATTTGAAGATACAACAAATGACATGATTTGTTAGGAAATGGCAGCAATGCTTTATTTTAGTTGCAATCAGCTGCATGTAGATCACTTGGCTTTCCTGATGATCAGCTTCATCGAAAACAACCTCAGATCTCACCAAAAATCTCAGCAAAAGGATATCAAATGACTGATTTTGATAATGGGAAATAAATTTAACAAATATGTCTCAACTAAGAGTTTTCTTGTTCAAATGGAATCTTATTGATAAGTTGTTTTAGAATAAAAATTTCTTGACCGCTAAGCCAGTTTATGTCTTTTCATCTTCAGGGCCTATCACAGGACCTGGGATGTGGTGGCTAATTCATGTATTTTGTTCCTTGAATTCACAAATTAATTTTGAAAAGTCTCACTCTCTTATCCTCAGATACTATACCTATAAAGTAGACATTTTTCTCATTTTTTCCCTACACCAAAGGGTATCGGGGATAATTAAGAGATTTCTTTTGAAAAGTAGAAGAGATGAAGGGAAAAACATAATATTCTCAAATGTATTTTATCTTCAAATGAAAGAAGATATAGAGGAAAAAGAAGTTTAACTAAAGCTCATGAACTAAAACCACCATACCACATCTAAAAGTAAATCAATATTTTGTTTGCTTTGGGAACTGAGGTACAGGGAGGTTAAGGCACATAGAGAGAGAGAAGGAAGAAGATAAGAGGGTGATAAATAATGCCCCACAATCAAGACAAAGGTAAACAAATGAAGGAAAATAACTCTTGTGGTTTTCAGGAAGAAGAGAATCAATTGGACAGTGGGTGAGTTGACAAGGACCAAAGGTAAAGAAAGGGAGAAACCATCATCCAATGGTGGCAGAGGATTCCAGTAAAGAGTACTACCATAGACGGAGAAAAGTATTCTACAACAAGCATAACCTGCAGAAATTTGGTTCTTAGAAATACCTTTACCTCTGGAAAAGTATAATACCTACCATCAAGAACATCCCTCTGTAGGCAAATTAGGATCTGAGGTCCTGGGCGGGGGGAGGGGGGATGGAATCCAAAAAGTAAGAAGAACATGAACCCAGAGATGAAAATTCATAGGATATGATCAAGTAAAGATCAAGGTCCAGTAATGGGCTCATGATCAGGGAGAAAGAGACAGGAACATTTCTCTCTTGGAACTAATTTTCAGTCCTTCAGTCCTCTCCTGTAGGAATGAATATGTTTAAGTGAGACTTCACAGAAAAATGAGGGCATGGGGAAAAGTCAAGCAAGAACTACAAGGCAATAAACATTGTTCAGAAGGGAGATCATGAGAATGTTTCATCTGGGTTCATATTTTAGTTTCCAGTTCCTATTTGATGTTGTATCCTCATCAAATCTATATTGCTGGGGGTGACTAGGTGGCACACTGGATAGAGTACCGGCCCTGGAGTCAGGAGGACCTGAGTGCAAATCTGACCACAGACACTTTATAATTACCTAGATGTGTGGCCTTAGGGAAGTCACTTAACCCCATTTGCCTTGCAAAAACCTGAAAAAGAAAATCTATATTGCAGTGACATAGACAATTAATTTCCATTTTCCAGAAAACATGTATGTTTTTTCCTACTCTCACTTTCTAATTCATATCTAGAAAACACAATTATTCATGAGCATTTCCTGGTTGCTAGACTAGGGTTTTTTCATGAATAGACAGTGTGGTTTTAGTCACTGTTTTGTTTCCTCCCTTCTCTGTTTTTCCTTCACTGACCACCACATTTGTGAATTTTAATAGAAATGATAACATTACCTGGGAGAACATATCCACATTACTTTTCATCTGAACAGCATAAAACTATAGGAATATTTGAAATGATAAGAAAAAAATCAATATATTGAATGTAAATACAACAGAATCTATTTCGATTTCAAGTTAAAAAGATATTGTGGCAATTGTAGTGCTAGAGATAGAGAGATTACTATGGAAACACTATGCTGGTGTTTTGCCCAGCATTGCTAAAACATCATGGTGTCTCATTGATATGGGAGGGAACCACAACCTAAAAGCCAAGGACTCCCACAGCATCCAAGAATATCACTAGAAACCCTGTTTCCTATATCAGACCACAGAGTAATAAAGATTCTGGAAAAGGCCATGAGAAGTAGGTCTGTGCATATTCCCTTCACTAGAATCAAGATAATGTGGAAGTCATGCCATCATTCATTTGGTGTTATGGTTTTCTTTGAATACAAATGAGAACTATTAACATTTCTATAAGCTAAAGTTAAAAATACAAATAAAAATCATATTTATTCAATAATAAGATCAAAATTTACATACATGTATGCATGTATATACACACAAACATACACACACATGCTTACTTAAATAACTTATATAGGGGAGTCCAAATGCCTTGAGCATATGGATAATGATGGAGGAGGAAACTAGGGACATCTTGCAGCACTTTCAATCTTTCAATAATTTTAAAATATTCTTTTTCACCAAAGGCCTTTTGAAAATATTAATATTCTTCCAAATTAGCTCACATACTCTATTGGCATCCTTTCAGGTCAACCCATATGTTCTATTGGTATCCATTCAAAGTCAAGAAAATAAAAGGAAAGCATTAGGCTCCGGGTGAACTAAACTGGGATTATTGCAGAAAAAAGCTGGCTGTGAGTTGTCCAGGAGAGAAAGTTTGTCATTTTTCTCTAAGGAGGATTGCTTTGATGTAAATTTGTATTGTTGTATTGATATTAATCACATATTTCATTTTGAGAAAATAACAGATGCTTTCAAATATTGGGACATGTTCCAAAGAATACTTAATTGCTCTGAATTATGGGACACAATGGAACAAAACAATAAAAAGTGCAAGAGACCCAGAGAACAATGGAAGTTTACATAGTGAGTGTTAGAGGAATAAAACATTTTGCTAGTCAAGACTTGAAAAGTGAAATTAAAAATTATTCCTAAGAATATAAATTCAATAGGAGGTAATCTAGTCATAAATCAAGGACAAATTATGGTAGACTTACAAAAATACTCTATTTTATGATTGTCAAGAATTAGAAACAGATTTCTATCAATTAAGGCATGGTTGAACAAATTCTAGAATTTAAAAATGATGGAATGCCATAGTTTTATAAGACAGTATGAAGGGGATTGAGCCAGAAAAGATTGGAAGGACTTGTATGAAATAGCGTAAAACAAAGAGAGAATAAGCAGAAGAGTTTACATAGTAACAGCAATATCATAAAGATAATAATTTCTGAAAGACTTAGTACTTAGCAACAGTTCAAAGCTCTCAGGATGAAACATCTAGTTCACCTTAAGACAGAGAATTGATGAATTCTTCATTCAGACTAAAGGATGGATAGATAGATAGATAGATAGATAGATAGATAGATAGATAGATAGATAGATAGATAGATAGATAGATAGATGATAGATAGATGATAGATGATAGATAGATGACAGATAGATGATAGAGAGATGATATATAGATAGACAGATGACAGATAGATAGATGATAGATAGGTAGATGATAGATAGATGATTGATAGATGTTAGATATATAGATAGATAGATAAATGATAGATAGAAGACAGATGAATGGATGGATGGATGGTAGATAGCAGTGTACTACTCAGGGGAGTGACAGGATCATAGGATATAGATAGATGGATAGATAGATAAACGATTGATAGTTAAATAGATGGATAGAGGGACAGACAGATGGTTGGACAGACAGACAGACAGAATGAATGGATGGATGGATAGATTGATGGATGGATGGATGGATGGATAGATTGTTTTCTTCATGCTATCTTCCATCGCTTGGAAAAGCTATTATATAAATTAGGATAAGCAAGTCCATACATATTTGTGAAGGTTTTTATTCTTCTTACCTTCTTAGTGGTTAGGGGAAAGGAATGGAGGGAAGAGAAATTGAAAGCAAAAATAAAAAGAAACTGAATAAAAAAATGATGAAGTGATAGCAGAGAAATTAAGAATCACATCGATGTTAAGAAAATATTAAATAAGTACAAAGAAAAATGTATTTTCTGTTTTTAATTAAATATTACATATTAAACCTTCTAGGTTTTAAGATGACATAGATTCTGCTCAATTAATTCCCCCCTCACTCTATTGTGTCAAATACAGGATAATAATAATTGCAATTCCTAAATTATAGTTGCATCAAGTTAGATTCAATTCACAGCAATACATAAAGCACGTACTTCAAAATTGCAATCAGAACTTATTATTTCTGACAATTTGCATCTTCAGATCCCACAAGTCTAAATTCTTGACAACATCTGAGATGGTTCTGACAGAACAGATTAAGTGAACAACAGAAAATGCTCTGTTCAAAATCAGCCTACTTTGGTGATAAAATAATAAATATGGAATACCATTCAGCTTGGTTGTCTCATATTTCCAGTGACAAGGCATGAAACCCCTGAGATGTGCAATGGACTTTAAAAAACAGATAAAGATAGACAATACAAACAAACAAACATAGTGGTCCATAGAAATAGATACTTCCAAATAAGGCAAAACTTGAAGTTACAAGAAACTACGTGTCTTGTTAGGAAATGCCAGAGATGCTTTATTTTAGTTGCATTCAGCTGTAGTTAGATTACGTGGCTTTCCTGTTGATCAGTTCCATTGAAAACAACCTCAGATCTCACCAAACATCTCAGCAAAAAGATCTCAGACTCAAATGGCTGGTTTCACTAACAGGAAATAAATTTAACTAGTACATAGCAACTGAGAGTTTCTTGGTTAAAAGGAAATTTTATTGTTAATTTTTTTATGTCATCCAAGTTTTTTCCTGGAAGCTCCTCACTTTCAGAAAGTCATCTCTCTTAAGAAATATTTTTTTGAAGGAAGTGATGTTTTATTTATGTATTTTTTCCAATTGCATGCAATAGTAGTTTTCACCAATCTTTTTTGTAAGGTTTTGAGTTTTATGTATTTCTCCCTCCCTACATTACCTCCCTATACCCCCTTTATATAAAGGAATCTAATAACTGCTAAATTTAGATCCATTTTAATCATGTAGTGAAAGAACAATCAAATCAAAACATTAGAAAGAGAAAGTAAAATACATAAGACAAATTTTAAAAATTGAAAATAGTGAGCTTTGATCTACATTTAAACTCCACAGTTCTTTCTCTAGATATGGATAATATTATCCATCACAAGTCTTTAGAATCATTTTTGATTATTGTGCTGTTGAAATGAGTAAGTCCATCATGGTTGATCATCACTCAATGTTTCTCTTAGTATGTACAATGTCCTTCTGCTGACTTCATTCACCATCAGTTCATATGAGTTTTTCAGGCTATTCTGAAGTCCTGTCCCTCATGATTTTTTTTAGGTTTTTGCAAGGAAAACGGGGTTAAGTGGCTTGCCCAAGGCCACACAGCTAGACAATTATTAAGTGTCTGAGATCAGATTTGAACCCAGGTACTCCTGACTCCAAGGCCGGTGATTTATCTACTGCTCCACCTAGCCACACCCCCCCCCTTCATGATTTCTTATAGAATAAAAGTGTTTTATCTCATTCATGTACCACATTTTGTTCAGCTATTCCCCAATTGATGGGCATCTCCTCAATTTCCAATTCTTTGCCACTATGAAAAAAAAACTGCAATTAAAATTTTTATTCCATGTCAGATTTTTACCCTTTTTTCATGATCTCTATGGGATGTAACCTAGGATTGGTATTACTGAATCAAAGGGTATGCAGTTTTTATTGCCCTTTGGATGGAATTACAAATTGTTCTCTAGAAAAGCTGGATCAGTTCACAACTCCACCAACAATGCATTAATGTACCAGTTTTCCCACAACCTCATTGATCGTTTTTCTTTTTAGTCATGTTGACCAATCTGATAGGTGTGAGGTGTACCTCAGCTTTGTTTTAATTCATATTTCTTTAACCAATAATGTTTTAGAGAATTTTTATATGACTATAGAGAGCTTTAATTTCTGCAACAGAGAATTAATTTTTTATAACCTTTTACCATTTGTCAATTGGAGATGATTTATCTTCATAGAAATTTGACTAGCTTCTCTATATATTTTATAGCTGAGTTTTTTATTAGAAACACTAGTTAAAGAAATGGTTTCCCAACATACTGCCTTCCTTTTAATCTTGTTGCATTGCTTTTATTTGTGCAAAACTTTTCAATTTAAAGTAATTAAAAATTTTACAAATTAAAAAAAAATTACTAGGAAAGGCAGTTGACCCAGAACACACAGGGAAGCAACACCACCTTGGAGGCAGTGACAGTAGCAGCAGTTTTTGGAGTCCTCAGTCCAGAGATGGTAAGGGGATTAAACAACTAACCTGAAAGAAATTATAGGGACCTTTTCCTGGTACTGGTGCAAGAACTGTCACAGTTCAATAACTCTCTTGACCATAGACAGTTATGGGTCACAATTCCAAGGTGGAGAAAAACACTTTGTGGGTAGTGACAAGGGAGCAAGAGTCTTTCCTGATGAAAAACTAGATGTAAACCAGAAGAGAAGTGATCATATATCTCCCAGAATAAGCTTAGAAGCCCCAAAACCTTGCATTCCCCCTTACATCAAAAGGCTGGAAGTTTGGAATTGTGCCTTTTCACTTCATAGGTGAGGAAGGTTCAACTTTTATATAAAGTTCTATATCGGGGCGGCTAGGTGGCATAGTGGATAAAGCACTGGCCCTGGAGTCAGGAGTACCTGGGTTCAAATCTGGTCTCAGACACTTAATAATTACCAAGCTGTGAGGCCTTGGGCAAGCCACTTAACCCCATTTGCCTTGCAAAAACCTAAAAAAAATTCAATACCAAGAATTAGTCTGAGATAATGATCAAATAACAATAACAACAAAAGAATCTGACCATAAAAAAATACTACAGAAGCAGAGATCAAGACACTAACTTAGGAGAAGAGGACAACATGAAAACAGCTACTAACAAAACCACAAAAAGAATGTGAATAAAACACAAGTCCAACAAAAATTCCTGATATCAAGAAACAATAAGAAGTGAAAATAATGAAAATAGAAGAAAATGCTAAATATCTCATTAAAAAAGTCAAGAAAAATAGATCAAGGAGAGATAATTTAAATTTTTTTAATTATTTAAAAACCATGATAAAAAAAGAAAGGAAAAACCTTGACATTCTATTTCTGAAAATGATCAAGGGAAACTGTTTCTATATCTGGAATCCAAAGGATAAAATAGAAATTAAAAAAAAAAAACACTAACACCGCCTGAAAGAGATTCTCAAATGGAAACAACCAAAAATTTTCAGCCAAATTCTAGAGCTCCTACAGCAAGAAGAAAATATTACAAGAAGTCAGAAATAAATAATTCAAATATTATAGTCAGCCAGGATCACATAAAATTTAGCAGGTTTTACATTTGAAAAGAACAGAGGATTAGGAATACATTATTATGGAAGTTAGGAGAGCTAGATACCATATAAGAATAACAAGCCTAGCCAAAAAAAATCCTTTTTGGTAAAAAATGACTAATGAAATTAAGGAATTTCATGATTCCCTTGAAGAGACTAGATTTCGATAGAAAGCATCAGACTGAAAGTATAAGGGACTCAAGATTAAATTATATATATATATATATATATATATATATATATATATATATATATATATATATATATACTTTTGTGGTAAGATGATACATGTAATTCCTAAGAACTTTATCATTATTAGGGCAATTAGAAGACTACATAGAGGATGAGGGTGAAGTCAACGGTGTTGCAATAACCTCAAAAAATGAAGGATGAGAAAGATGGATATATTGGGAGAAGTGGTGAAGAAATGAGATACTTAACATTTTCTTCTATTTTTCATTGTTTTACTTTTTATTGTTTCTTGATGTCTGATTGAGTCATTAGCTTCTACTTGCCTAAAGCATATAAGGAAGGCCTTTTTCTGTGGAGGAAGAAATGGGAGGGGATGGGGTGGTGTGTTTGAATCTTATAATTATTAGAATAGTTCAAAGAAAGAAGAATGTATCAAATTTTTCAAATGAATATAGAAATCTCCTACCTAAATAGGGAAGTAGGAGAGAAACAGGATAAGATAAAGGGAGGTGATAAAAGGGTGGGCAAATTAAAGGAGGTAGCAGTCAGAAGCAAAGCAGACTTTGGAGGATGGTCAAAATAAACAGAGACAGAGAAGGACAAACTGAAGAAAACAAATTAGAAAAAATTCTTATTGTGATCATAACCATGAATATAAATAGCATGAACTTGCTCATAAAATGAAAGTATGTAATAGTAGAGTGAATTAGAAATAAGAATACAAGAATACATTGTTTACAAGGAACACATTTGAAATAGAAACACACAGAGTTGAAATAAGGAATTGGATTATAATTTTCATGATTCAGTTGAAGTGAAAAAGGAAGCTATAGAATTATGATCTCAGTCAAAGCAAAAGCAAAAACTAGACCTAATTAAAGATCATTAGGCATATTACATCTCACTAAAGGCACCATAGATAATGAAGTAATACATTAGGAGAAAGAAATTTACTGCGTTTTTTCTGATAAAGGCATAAATTCTCAAATATATAGGGAACTGAGTCAAATATTTTTAAAAAGTGACATTCCTCAAAAGATAAATAGTCAAAGGATAAGAATGGCAAATTTCAGAAGGCGAAATCAAAGTTATCTATGAATATTTTTATATGCTCTACAATTTGTAATCATGCCCCCCAAAACTATAAAACTGTACATTCACTTTGCTGTAGCAATACCACTTCTAGGTCTATATCCCAAAGAGATCATAAAAAAAGAAAATGACCTACATATGCAAAAATATTTTTAGCAGTCATATGGCTAAAAACTAGATGCAAACAAAGAGACCAGTAATCACATCTCTCCCATGATAAACTTAGAAATACTAAAACCTTACATTCCCCAGAACTAGGTCTGAAAACAGAAGCATCCAAAGGCCTAAAGTTTGGAATGGTGCCTTCTCACTCCATAGGTGAGCAAAGTGACACTTTTATATAAAGTTCAAAGTCAAGAATTAGTCTGGGTTAATGATCAAATAATGACAACAACAAAAGAACATGACCATAATATTAGATATTGAGGGAATGCTCATAAATTGGGGAATCACTGAACAAGTTAAGTTATAACAGATGCCATGGAATGCTGCTGTGCAAATGAGAAAAAATGAGCAGACTGATACTAAGTGTAGTGAGTAGAACCAGGAAAGTATTATACCCAGTAACAGTACCATTGTATGATGATCAACTATGATGAACTTAGCTCTTCTCAGCAACATAGTGATCCAGGACTGTTCCAAAAAGCTTGTGATGAAAAATGTCATTCATATCCAAATAAAGAACTATGGATTCTGAATACAGATCAAAGCATACTATCTTTACTTTTAAATTTTTATTTATTTTTTCCTGCATTTTCCCCCTTTGTTTGGATTCTTCTTTCACATCATGAATAATATAGAAATGTTTAGAATGATTTTGCATGTTCAACTTTGCTGTCTTGGGAAGGATCAGGAAAGGAAGGGAAAGAGAAAATTTCATAAAAATGAATGTTTACAATTATCTCTAAATGTAATTGGAAAAATACTTTAAAATAAAAAATATGTTCTAAATCATTATTGATTAGAGAAAGATAAGTTAAAACTCTGAGGTACCACCTCACAACTATCAGATCAATTAACAAAAAAAAATGTTAAGTTCAGGAGGAAATGTGGCAAATAGGCTACATTATTATCCCACTGGTAGATTTGTGAACTGGTTCACTCATTCTAGAGAACAATGCTGAAATATATTCAAAGGGCTACAAAACTGTGTGTTTGCTTTTATCTGTATATACCCTATAATTGGGTCTGTTTTACAAAGAGATCAAAGGAAAAAGGAAAGATCCTACATGTACTAAAATATTCATAATACCTATTTTTTGTGGTGACAAAAATGAAAATAAAGGGGATTCACATCAACTGTGCCATAGATGGACAAGTCATAGTATATGACTGATAGAATACTATTGTGTTATAAGAAATGATAAAGAGAATGGTTTCAGATAAACCTGTAAAGACAGAACTGATGTTGAGAGAAATGAGTTACAGCAATATTGTGATGGTCAATTTGAAACAATGAGTTATTCTGATGTACAATGATCTAAAGCAATTCCAAAGGACATTTGATGAACAATGCTATCCACTTCCCAAGAGAAAATTAATGAACTCTGAGTACACACAGAAATATAATTTCCTCAGATTTCTTTTAAAAAATAAATACATCAGGGAAAAAATCTAAAAATATTCCAAACCATGGATCTTGATAGCCTTTACTTTTTCTTTTTTCTGTACGTGGATTTTTTTTTCATTTTTATAAACAAGAACATTTTTTAAAAAGCTTAATAGTAACATGTATGATTATATTTGAAAAGTAAAATTTCTACCAAATTTGCATTTAAACTAGAGTAGTTTTTAATATCAGATAATCCTTTTTTTTTGCCCTGTTTGGATGCATGATACACTTACTGTGTGATACTTAAAATGGTTTGTTCTAGGATAGGTGTAAATTTGTAACTGTAAACTCTGAGAGAGAAACTACCTTGCAAACTCAGTTACCAAAAAAGTAAGTGTGAAGGGAGCGGGGGATTGGTGTTGTTAGATTGAAATGATCCATAATTAGCAGTTACAGAAATCTCCAGTCAAAATATTTTGAGATTTTTTACTCACAGAATGGTGACCTAAGAGAGACTTAAAGATCACCTAATCCAAATTCCCTCATTTTTCATATGATAAAATTGACTTACAGGGATATTAATGGATTTGTTTATTTGTTCAAAGGTACACACTTAATTAATGGCAAAGGAAGGAGCAGAATCTAAATTTCCTAGTTCTTTATTCAATTAAACAAATACCATGTATCAAATGATTTCCACTATAATATGAAAACAGGAAGAAAGCAAGGAAAAGAAGGGACGGAAGGAAGGAAGGAATGTAGGCAATGCTGCCTACAATGGCTTCAGGCAGCAGCATTTGAGTTGAGTTTTATTAGAATCTAAAGAGAGAGAGCTGTGAAGAGCATATTTTAGGTCTGAGGAACCACCTGGGCAATATACAGATAATATATGGAGCAAGATACCAATTTGGGGAATCCTAGAGTGTGTGTAGGAAAGCAATAGCTAATAAAAACTTCAATGACCAGTTGTAGCAAAGAGATTTAAATATCAAAAAGGAGTTAGTTTCTGATCTCAGAGGTAATAGGTAGCCATTGAAATTTATTGAGCAAAATGACACAACCACTAAACTTGTTCTTTAGCAATAGCATTTTGGTTACCATTTGGGAAATAGATAGTTAAGGGAGTGACAGTAGACAAAGTAAACAATTACGAGGCTACAATAATAATTAAGGTAAAAGGGATGAGGATCTGAACTAAAGTGTTATACATGCTATATAGAAGAGATGTTGTGTATAGATAGTATCAAAAACTTAGACAACTGTTGATAAGATATAAGGAGGTATAAGAGAGAATGGAGAATGAAGAAATTGGAATGAATTTATGTTGCACACCTTAGGGATAAATAATAGTACCCTTGATAGAAATGGGGGCAAATCACAAGTTAAATAGGTTTTAAGGAAAAGTCAAAGAGATCTGTTTTGGATGTGTTATGTTTAAATTGTCCATGGGACACTCCAAAAATTTATATCATAGGCAAGTGAGGATGTAGGACAGGAAGGAGAAAGTCTATGCTATCTCTACCTCTCTCTCTCTCTATCTTCATCTCTATCTTCCTATCTCTATTTCTTTCTGTCATCTATCTATCTATCTTTCTATTTATCTATCTATGTCATCTCCATAGGGGTCATAATTAAACTCATGGATGCTGATGAGGTTACTAAGAGAGGTAATTGTAGAAGAAAAGAGGAGAACATCCTGGAGAGAGAGTTTGAAATACTCTTAAATAAAAGTCAGGATTTATGATGATCCAGACTAGGACCCTAAGAAAGAACAATCAGACAGGTATGAAGCAAATCAAGAGAGTACTGTCAAGAACCCAGAGAGGAAAGATTACTCACATAGATAGTGTGTTCAGGAGTGTCAAATACTTTCCAGGAGATAAAGTTAAAGGAATGAGTACAATCATTGGATCTGGCAGTTAAGAAGTCACCAATAACTTTGGAGATTACTGTTAAATGATGAGATTAGAAACCAGATAATGCTAGCCAGTATGCCCAAATGCCACATCACATAAGATGAATCAATAGTTGGATATTGTCTAAAGGTCTAAATGTTGCCACTAACTGCATACTCTGTTTAATGAATACACAAAACAAAAAACAAAATAAACTAGCTAAATTTTGGAGAATTCATGAGGAACAGTAGTGTGGCAGAATGACTACAAATTTGAAATGATGGCCAAGATTCTTGTTTTCCTGCTCTGGGATATTTTCACCTTCTGGTCTGTGATTCCCCTTGTTGAATCCTGTTTAAATGGGAAGAGTTGGAGAGATACTCCTTAAAATTAGATGAGGCAGGCTCGAGAAAGCAAAGAAGGAGCATGGCCTCCTCTGTTAGGTTTCCCAAAGTCAGTTGTCAGTTCTGGTGGCTATATATATAGCACATGTAATGCATCAGTCATGCCCCAGACTTAGTTATCCCCAGAAGTGGCGTGTGTCTCCTTCTAATGTTATGTAATCAAACAGGAATTACTATAAAACTTTAGAAACTTTAGACTCACCGTCAAAAGCTCTGTTTCTTGGGAGCATTAAAATGACATCTAAATATACACAAGACTGTCCCTATGAGGAGTGGCAGCCACATGTGTTGTTCCTCCATTAGCAGGTTTTATTCATGTTTCCCAGAATTCCTTTATTGAAGGGAATAAACTGATATAAACATAGGATTATACTTCATTTTCTGTTATTTACCATTATGAAGCAACATGATTTTTTTTTAAAAATAGGTAAAACTCAAATAAAATATTTACACCATAGAGAACCAGGTGATCATTCTACCTCTCATTTTTAAAAACTTTACCAGCTACCTATTCTTTTCTAGAAAGAATAAATAAAGTAAGAAATATTCACTTAGCACCTATTATGTACCAGACCCTTTGCTAAATATTGACCTCACAGAGGTCTATTTCATGAGTCCACCTACAATGAAGTTAATTCACCCATGGCGCCAATCAGTGGTCTAATGAGGGTGGAAGGTCTAGTAGAGGCTAGTAAAAGGGCTCCACCAATAATCAAGGGCAGTGAGGTGGTTCTGTGGACATAAGAGGCAGAAAGCTCTAAGTTCAAATCCAAACAGACACTGGCTAAGTGACCCTAGGAATGTACTTAACCTCTATCATCCCCGTCTACAAAATGGGGATGATAACAGTATTGCCTTCACAGGCTTCTTATGAGAATAAAAGAGATAATAATTTGAGGCAAACCTCAAAGCATTATAAAAATATTAACTATTAATAAAAACCAACCATTAAGTATCTGCCTGGAAATATCAAGAATATTGTCCAAGAGTTGTTGGCCAGAGACACACTCTGACTCATTAATTAGAAGAGATTCCTTTGGACTTTACCTCTCCTATTACAAGCTCAGCCATCCTTAACATTATCATAAATCATAAGTGATAAGTAACCTTATAGTTCCCTAAAATTGAAGGAATTGGGAAGGTGAAGGGGGACAGTACAATCTCCTCCATTGTTTGGCTCCATCTAGTGGCAGGACGGTTTCCAGTGAAATAATCCAGATGATATAATCAGTTTTGTATTCTTGTATAGAGTATGAAACATAATGGAAAGAGTGCTGACCTTGCAGTCAGGAAGATATGGAATATCTAGATGACATGAACAAGTCAATTAATTTGTTTGTGCCCTCTAATCTGTATAGAAGACAGATGCCCATCTGTATCAGTGGAGGACCTCACCGTGCTAGGAGTTCCCCACACTTTTGAAAACAGAAAAGTGTGGGTGATTCTTTTAAATATAAAGCAGTGGAGCATTATTTTTGATGTTTATCTAGTTTTTGTGGTTGCTGAAATGAAGAGTTCTGACCACTTCAGAGACATGAAGTAATTAAAATTCAGCACCTCTTTGTGAATACAAGAGAAGGAAGAAACATGAAAATGTGTTCCGTGTCAACAATCTATGCATTTATCATAAAGCTCTGACTGTAGGAACCTAAGTACAAAGTCAGAAACTCCTTATCTTTACTGAACTGAATATGAAAATGAAAATTGGTGCAGGAGACAAGAATCACCAAAGAAGAAATGTAATTTTTTTTCATCAGAATATGTTGAACTTTCACTTAAAGGAGTGAGTGTGTCTATGAGTTAGTTGTTTTTTTTTTCACGAGGAAGAGCAAACAAAAACATTAAATTCAAATAATCTCTAACATCCTCAATATTGGATACAATATAAGAAAAAACATGATTTGTGTTGATTTCCCTAGAAACTATTTCTAGACCCATTTCTATGCAATGACTTAATATATACAGTTAACAAAGCAGCCCCAAGCTCTTCAGAGCTGGAGAGATTCTGCCATCTATAGGTCATTACCTCTCACGAGCCTGTAACTGCAAGGCAGGAGCCCTGTTGAAATTCTGCAAGGTTTGGAGAAAGGACAAATGTACTTGAATGGAGACTGCTTAGGGAACCCTGCTTACTAATTAGTGCTATATTTGGTAATGCCTCTCCATTTCTTCAAATAGCAGGCTCCTCTATATATAATCTCCTTCTGACTCTCTAGTAGCAAAAAACTTTTAGCCTAATGGAAGGATAGGGAAAAGGTAAGTTACAAGGCAGAGAAAAGAAAGTCAAAAGATTTAGGATTAGGGTGGTGAAATAGGGAAAAATCTCATACTAGTCAAATTATATTTTAGGACTTAATTTATTGTTTTCTTGATTGTCTAGATTTAAGAAAGGTTAGAGAATATTTTAATATGCAGATTAAATATAAAGCTCTAGTGCACATTATTTAGAAATTCGAGTTGTTAAATATTTACCAGTACATTCCAGACTACCATCAATGTTAGACCAAGATTCTATATCTAGATTCTTTATTTGAAGAAAGTGCTGATAGATGATATTTATTTGTCAATTTAAGATTTGATAATACACATATTATGTATATATGTGTGTATATTCAATTTAAATATAATGAAACTGAGGCAAAGAGCACTGAAGTGATTTCCTGAAAGTCACCTAGAAACACAGAAACTGTATTGAAATGCAGTTAGGTAGAAAGTAGAGAGTACTTCTCAGTCAGGAAGATTTGAGTTAGAATTGTTCTTGAGACACTGTATGAACTTTATAAGTTAAAATGTACTATAAAATCTATCCATCCATCCATCCATCCATCCATCCATCCATCTAGCTAGCTAGCTAGCTATATACAGGTATGTCTTAGATGGATAGACAGAATTTAGACTATGTCACCCCATTGTACCAGTTAACTTAAAGCTAAATAAATCAAACAACAATTTATGAGAAATATATTATCTAGGGAAATTCAATCCCAAATCTCCACTTGAATTTGAAATATTCCATAAATATTTAGGCCAGAAAATGAAAGAGTTGAAGAAAATGATATTAGTGAGATTTATTTTATAATTCTTTTTTTCTCTATTCTACTCCATGTGATACTTAGACTCCCATGTTATTGTTATCAACATACTGTTCGGTTGTTTTTCAATCATATCTGAATATCTGTAACCCCATTCAGGGCTTTCTTGGCAAAGATACTGGATGGGTTACCTATTGCCTTCTTCAATTCAATTTTGAAGATGAGGAAAAGGAGGTAAATAGAATAAGTACCTTGCCAGGTCACATAGTTAGTGTCTGAGGTCAGATTTGTATCCAGGAAGATGAATTTTTCTGACCCCAGGCTTTGCCCTCTATTTACCGTGCCTCCTGGATGTCCCAAGACAACACATTAATCTATACATGTTTCCCCTCTACTATTAAGTCTCCAAGTACTTACATACCTTTTTCTACCTCCGAAACAGGATATCTCACTCCTGGTCTTGGTCCATAGTTAATCTCAACCACTACCTAATCAGCAATCTCCAAACGCATCAGTATGAAACAGAACAAGAGAAAAAAAATGAGTCTTCTCAAGGATACTATTATTCACTTGTCAAACTCCATTACCTCTTGAATTGTGATGCTTTATATGGACAGCATCCCCATCAAGCTGAGAATAGATGAAGAATTTAAGTATTCTCAACCATCTTTTCCAAGCTACAAGGTCAGGTTCCTATAGCAGTGAATTTCATTACCAAAAACAATCAATTCAATTGCAAGAGGATAGGGCATTTTCCAATTCTCCCACCTGGAAAGGTTTAAATCAAAATGTCACAGGGAATGGAAGCTCACTGAAAGTCTTACTATGTACATAAGTCTACCTTTTCAGTTGTAATAATAAAAATGGTTTAGTGTCCCCATGAAATTAAAGGCAACGAACAGGAAATAACATGTCCAAAAGTGAAGATAAAAACTTTAATGGAATATGATTTTGAATATCAAAACTTCTGAAAATTAGATGAAGATTTATGTGAAGTGATACAAAGTGAAGAAGGCAGAAACAGAAAAACAGTGGGTCCAATGGCTACAACAATGTCTAAGAAAAGAATAAGAGTAAAAACCCTGAAACTAAATGTTCTACAATTATAATGACCGAAGTAGGCTCCAAATCTGAGAGAAGAAAATGAACTTTCCTTCTACCTCTGAAGATGTTAGAGACTATATATAGTTTGTTTCAAATTTCAGCTCTTCTACTTCTTAGTTGTACATACCTTAGTAGCAATAAGATAGATGATAGATGATATACATAGATGATAGCTAGGATGGATGAATGAATTAAGTAACAAATAAATAAACCATTTAATAAGCACTTACTTTGTACAAAGTGGTAGGGCAATTACTGGAAAAGCAAGACCACACTGGGTCTCTTTTCTTTAACTACAAAATGAAGATAGTGAGATGATCTTTAAATTTCCTCAGAATTCAAAGTCTATCATTCTATGATCTTATGAACACTGTCTATGCAATTAAACTTGATCAATGTGTTGGTTAATTTTGCTGAATTATTTTTGTTTGCTTGCTTTTTCTTTCTTTCTTTTCTCTTCTAACATGAGGTATATTTCATTATCTAATTTCTCAGGCCAAGATTGGCCATCACAATTCATTTTACTTTGTC
Source organism: Macrotis lagotis (assembly GCF_037893015.1). Lineage (NCBI taxonomy): Eukaryota > Metazoa > Chordata > Mammalia > Peramelemorphia > Peramelidae > Macrotis > Macrotis lagotis. The sequence continues at coordinate 31,435,325 of NC_133664.1, read as the reverse complement.
TGACTACTACCAATAATAGTAGTATTAATATTAGCAGCAGTAGTAATAGTAGTCGTTGTAGTAGTGGTAGTAGTAGTAGTAGTAGTAGCAGTAGTAGTAGTAGTGGTGGTGGTAGTAGTAGTAGTAGTAGTAGTAGTAGTAGCAGTAGTAGTAGTAGTAGTGGTGGTGGTGGTGGTGGTGGTAAATGTTAGTTTGTAAAAGTAATGGTGATAATGGTGTTGGTAGTGGTAAACATAATAGTAATAGCAGTGACAGAATTGTTAATAATATTAGCATTTATATAATGTATTAATGTTTGCAATGTACTCTTTAAATATTATCTCATTTTATCCTCACAAGGACTCTGGGAAATAGGTGCTATTATCTTCATGCTACAGATGAGAAAATTGAGGTTGATGGAAGTTAAAGAACTTGCTCAGGGTCACACAGTTAGTAAGCATAGATGCCCGATTTGAAATCAGGTCATCCTGATTCCAGGCCTAATGCTCTATCCACTATGCTAGTTAGTTGCTTTTCGTGTTGCTGGGGTTTTGTGTTTGTTTGTTTGCTTGTTTTGCCCTTTGTTTAGGTGCAGACAGTCATTGTTCATTTGGTTCTCTGGTACATTTCATTCTGAATCTGCTAGTCTTTTCCATGTTTTTTGTTTCGCCTAATATCCCGAATTCATTGAATTAGTGCTATTTTTAGCCATATGGTAAAAACCAGGACTCAGTTACATGGTTGCTTCCAAAAATGATGTCAAGATCTTTCTAGGGATGTTGGTAATTTTAGGATTATCCTTTGAATTAAAGAAAAAATCTCAGAGAAATGCCTTTTCCTTACCACTCCAGAAATCAAATGGTTAAAGAATGATTTTTTTTTGGTAAAAATTAAAATAAACTGTCATGTCAATAATGATGGTAATAAGCACTGAAAGAACCTCATAATTCTTTTACAGAAGATATGGCCCTTGACAGTGTAAATAAATTTAAAAAAAGATCTGACAGTATTATCATATATTAATATGTATTAAGAACCTATAAGATGAGGTAGTTTTTTGATGTCATCATACTAATATATAGCCTTAAACTAGGTCATTCCTGGATTGAAGATAGTGTCTGGGAAAAATATTAGCTTTCCCTCCTTTCATGGAACTGTGAACTCCATGGATAAAGACTTAGATTTTGAAGTTAGACTTTCTTGATTTTGGTTCACATTTTTCTATCATTGATAACTTAGGATAGATTTATTTTTCACTTTCTTTTTGTCTCAGACATATTCTGTGAACTTGGAAAGTAAATGAATTAGACATTTGGAGACAATAGAAAAAAGAAAAGACAAGATAGAAACTAACCTGAAAGAAAATATATTCAGATTCCCCTAATATTTCATTTTATTTGCTAGGTTTTTGAAAGATAAAGAGTAAATTCAGTGATAAAAAAGTAGCTGATATAGAGAAATTAGAAGAATTATGAACATTTTTATAGAATAAGCAACTTATAGTGGTAAGAATTTTTTAACACAAGTGAAAATGAGACCATGTTTTCTATGACTGGCTCATGTTTAGCATCCAGGATTACTGGCACACCAGATTTTCAAATGAACAAAATTGTAAATTATAAAACTAACCTGAGACACAAAAGCACATTTGTCCATGCATCTATGATTTTAGATGGCCTGCTTACTAACTCACTGAATGTAGTGTCAAATCCAACTATAGAAAGTCACTGGTGATGTGATTTAGGGTATAACCTAATATCCTTCAGCCCAAGTTTCTTCATCTGTAAAATGGATTAAGAGAACAAAACTCAAAGAGGTGTTGTGAAGATCAAAGTTTACATCCATATATATTGAACATATAAGTTGTTATATCTTTTAGAAATCTTAAAGCACTATCCAAATGTTAGCTACATTATGTGTTCCTGACCCTTTTTTCTTTGTTAAAATTATTGTATTCCATGATTTATACATATAATATCATGAGGAAGATACTGATATTAAAAAAGATAAGTATTTGCAACCTGGATATGCTTTATGCCACTGCATGTGCTGACTCTTTACAGTATCTGGAATATAGTATGTGCTTAATAAATACTTACTTAAATATTTGCTTAATGATCACTTTGGAGATAATTCAAAATAGTAATAAATTTTCTAGTGAATCAGTGTGGTGGATTTTCAAACATTTTCATAAGAAGAGTGAAGATAATAACAATAAATATTTTATATAGAATTTTAAGGTTGGCAAAGCATTTTAAAAATAATCTGATTTTTATCCGTACAACAGTCCTGGGAGGTAGGTGATATTACTACCTCCATTATATAGATGTGGAAATTGAGGTAGATAGATAGAGTGACTTTCCCAGGGTCACTCAGTTAGACAGTGTTTGAAACTTAATTTTAATCCATCCATTCGTAATTTCAGATCTGGTGCTCAGTCGGCAATTCCACCTAACCACCTTTAAGTATGTGACATCATCATATAACTGTTTAGCAAGTCCCCACACACGCACACCTAAAATGATATGCGTATACTAAGTGGATGGACATCATAAACACTGATTATTAATTTCCTTGTTTGTAAACCAGCTCATCATTTGTTGCTGTTGTTGTTGAGTTGTTTCAATCATATATGACTTTTTGTGAGTGCAGATGAGTTTTTCTTGGCAAATAAATTATCATTTATTAAGACATTGAGGGGTTTTCACAGAACCATGGAACTGGGAAATAGGAAAGGGCTTCATTCTGTCATCCGATACAATTAATAGACGAAGGAAATCCATACAAAGATCCAACTAGCTAGTGTAGCCCTGTCTTTGCTTAAAGATGTTCAAAATATGGGAATCTACTATAAGCCAATCAATTCTGCTTTTGAATAGTTTTAATTGTAAGGAAGGTTCTCATCCCCACTCTCACCCACTATGTCAATCCTAAATTTTCCTCTTTGCAACTTTTATCCATTTTTCCTTGTTAAACCACCACATGTGAAACATGATAGCTTTGGATCTCCTCTCCCCATGACATCTCCTTCAAATCCTTGAATACAACTAGCATGCCTATACCCCAATTCAAGTCTTTCCAGCATCAACAGAAAGAATAACTGGATGTTGATGAAATCACAGATCTCTGAGACATTTAGGCAGGACATTGGTAGAAGACTATGATTTTTCTGAAATGAAAGCCATCTCACCCTCTTGAAATCTTAAATGAGATTTTTATGGATTTTTTTTTTTGGTTTTCCATCATCTTCACTTCCAAAAATAACCTGGCCATTGTCTAGGAAACTTTGCTTACAATTCACAATAAAAAGAAAAATAAAAACTTCTGTAATGGGGTAGTCTTTGTTTCAGGTCCATAGTCCCTCACCTCTTCAAAAAGAGTCTTCTTCAATTTTTTTTAAATAAGCTATGTCTGAATTTTTCCTTTACGTGATAAGATCTTATTCCCTATTTTACTAAGTTCAATCAGGAGAGCGTCCACGGCAGATTGATCTTTGTAACACTAACATCCAGCACAGTGCCTTGGATCCTATAGGCATTTAATAAAGTTTTTAACATGAATAAATATCATCCCTCTATTTCACAGAAGAACATTTCATTTTAGAGCTGACTTCTAGGAGTTATGATCAGTAATGGAAATAAGAGACTTAAAGGAAACATCTACATGACATAAGGAAATAATGTTAAGATGTGGAAAGACAATATCCTAGCACAAATCCCCAATTTGGGCTACATTTCTGATGACAATAAAGAATAAGTGTTTAACAAATTACTTGGTCTAGCAACATGAATAACTATGAATTTCCAGGATTGGAATGGAAATCATTAGCATTAAGAAAAGGGGAAAAAAACAATTTTTAAAGCAAATAAACACTACTGTTTGCCCTAATTATACACACAAAGCACACATTCCATATATAGATAATTTTCCTTATTAAACCCTAAATGGGGTTGTCCATTAGCATATATTACTATATGACCCTTCAGCTATGAAGACTCCCAGCAAATTCAGGCCTGTATCTCAGTTCGAATTAATAAGAATTATGTATTTACCTGAGGGAAGAATAATTTCCTAATTAACTGGCCCTAGTGGCATATTTTCATTGTGCTTTTCTAAAGCTTGCTTTGTTTAACAATTGAAATGAAATTGGAAAAAAAAACTCTTATTTTGCAAATTATTCAGAAGTGCAGAAATCACATTTTATTTTCATTACTTTATCGCAACAGTCCCAGTTCTTTAATGTCTTGTAAAGGCTGCCTTGGGCTATGTACTATTGCAATTATAAAAATTCTTTGTAATCATTTAATATGTTCAAATGTCTCACTATTAAAGACATTCCTGATGATTCAGTAGTAGTGCTCGATACACTGTCTATTATAATTGTGACACACACACACACACATATGTACTATACACTATATACTATACTTAGAAAGTATGGGCAGGGGTCCTAGATATGTCATTCCACCCATGATGCAAAGCTATAATGCTCAGATATGATCTCTTGAACAAAACAAAAGCTAAACTTAAGGAAAACCTTTATTACTAAACTATTGCCACATTTTAACAAAATAAAATCATTGTTTTCTTATTAAAAATTTCTATCGAAAGACCATCTGAAAATGAAAGAAGAAAGATGGAAGAAGACAGAAAGCATTTCTGGATGAAAAACAAAAATACAAATTGAAGGTCTTCATTAAAGTTTTGAAGATAAAATGCTGAAGATAGATAACATCATGCCTTTGAAATCTCAGGTACCATGATAAAGAGTGCAACATATAAGATTCAAAGTTACTACTAGTTTACTGCTATTTGACTAGTATTTCAGACCTTAACCTAGTTTCAAGACCAATTACAAAATATCATTCTCAAAGTTAAACATAAATTCGTTTCAGAATGATTTCATTGTTTATACTCCCACTATTAGAACAGAATAGGTTTTGAAACTGTCAAAGACTTGTTTAATTAAAATCATTTTATATCCATAGCATTCATCATAAACATACTTATAGAAACATATTTAATAAGACTCCTGCTTTCATTGAAAGTTTGGAAGGGTGGTACTATCTTTGCTGGGAGAAGAGAAAAGGATCCCTTTTTTGTTCTTTTAACTAAGATTCAGAATTTGAGATGTTTACTACTAAGCATTATAAAATATCAGCCACAAGTTAGCTAAGGAGAAATGTTATTACTCTTATTAAGCCCCTAACTACTTAATACCAAGAATCTAAGATCTTAAACTTCATGAAGTGAAACTAAAATTAGTTGCCCAAATTAATAGAACTTTGTTTTCTTCCCCAATTCATTATTCTCTATAATAAAACATCTTAGTTGAGTTCATATAATATCATTAATCAGAATAAAAACCAAAGCATTATACTTGGATAATTGGCTAATGAAATACAATCAAAACAAGCAAATAATTGCTCCCTTCAAATCAAATGGTTAGGAAGGCAACACCTACATGACTAGCTGGATTTCTCAATTTTCATTTGGAAACTCAGTGTCATTGCCATTTGAGGTTTCCCCTCACAGCAGTGACATGATTATCCTTCAGGTTAGCAGAGAGATACTTTCCATACCAGTAATTTCCAAGGTGTATTTACTTGAAACTTTTAGAAACCCAGTAGCTTCATCAACTCTTAACATAAAATTCCAGAAAAGTTTGGTCTAAATCAAATGAAAGAAACAGTGGCTCATATGCAAGTTTAGATAACCAAAGCAACAATCCTAAACTAAATCCAGTTTAAAAAAATGAACAAATCAAAAGAATATATGCATGTAATAACAACGAGTAAATATCTCTGAGTCATAATTATGTACTTTTGTACAGAGAGGAATTTCTAAAAGTCAAATCCAGTGAAAATCTATTCTCATTTGAAAGAGTTGGAAAGGGGCTTCAGGCCAGATGAGAGAGCAGCTCATTGTAGACGATCATCTGGTCAATAATTCTTTCAAATAATTACTCTCACTGTCTCAGTGATAAGTGTAGCTATTTGTCACATCTAAAAGCATCTGTCCACACCATCGAAATTAAATCTCCCATAAATTCTGTACCCTGAGACAAAACTCCAGTGGTTCCATCTAGTTACACACTTGGCAACACTTCCAATTTAGGCAGTCATGTATTGAATACTTTGAATTTAAATTCCTCATTCTTTTTTTACCAAGCTACAAAAGTCTACTGCACAATGTATATTAAAAACAAAAAGACATATGTAGTACAAGACAAAAAAGGTGGTAAATTTTTTTTCTCCTTTTCTCTAGTCAATTTCCTACTGGGTCATGAAATATCTTAATTAGAAATAATAACTGAAATATGACTTATTTCCATGAATCTTAATGATACAATGTTTATTAACCCTCTCCTAAATAAGAAAAACAAAAACACTGTATTTTCACAGTTAAAGAAGAAAACATCACCACCACCAGCAAAAACAATCAGCAACAATGTCAATTCTTTAGATCTCTTCACCTGCAGGTACAAGAGGGATTTACTGCATCATGTAAAACTGAAAATGAACGTTTAGGCAAGCTTACCATTATCAGGTTTAATACTTCCATTGCTGAGTTGTTTTAATCTCTTCTGATGGGATTTGCCATTGTAGTGGATTTGTGCTTGGGCAGCTGAATTGAGCTGAATATTACAAACATTGCACAGAGTAAAGTTGCTGTGTTTCTTCTCCCTTTCTGGTTTTTCTTCTATGTCATCAGGTACTAGCTCTGTCTCACTTTCCCCATCTGGTGCACATGGGAAATCTGGAAAATAAGAGAAAATGATTAAGCTTTGAGTCAAGGAACTGATGTTTCTTCTCTACCCCACACTCTCTGGGTCAGGCTAAAATGATCTTATTTTGATTACTTTGCTACATGATGCTCCAACTGACATTTCTGTGACTTTATATTGGATGTCTTCCCTGCCCGAAATTTTTTCTCTTCTCACCTCTCTTGCTTGAAATCCCTAATTTCCTTCAAGATTCAGCTCAAACACAACCTTCAGTGGGTCATGCCTGGTCTCTCCGACTTCTAGGGTAGTCTATGGGAATGTTAAGTTATACAAGTTTTGTTTGATTGACAGACATTTTATATATATATATATATATATATATATATATATATATGTGCTCATGTTGATTTGTATGTAGAAATACATAGAAATATTGACATGTATGATTAAATATATGTGAGCACATGGTCAATGTAAACATGTAATATATAATACAAACAAAGCTTGTGATGTTATCTATCTATATATTACTAGCACAAATTCTATTTTTTATTATGTCCTTAAAGTATTTCCAAGAATAAATTATTCATAGACTGGCATATAGTTAATCGCACTTTATCTAAACAAATTATCACTGTCAAAACTGGAGCTAACTAGAAAAAAGGACATAGATACTGATTATTAAAACTTTGTATAAACATTAAATCAATATAAATTGTCATGACAAAGAAACCAAAAGAACCTGAAAATACCTAAGTCATTAAATGTTGACTTAAAAAGAGAAGAAAATTTTTAGCAAAGGGTAATATATATATATATATATACATATATATATATATATATATTTAGAATATAGTCTTTTTAGAAAAATTTTATGGAATTAGAGAGTGAGAGTTTATGAATAGAATTGTCTCATAAAATAGAGAAGCAAAAGCAGTGGATAACTGGATAAGTCGTTTAAATAAAGCTTGATGAGATACCAGACTAAGCATAGTCATATTTGGGGCATTTAAAGATGAAGTTGGAAAGACAGATAGACAAAAAAATGGAAAAGAAATGTAAAGATGTTAGTAACAACCTTTTTTTTTTTTACATCAGAGAAAGCAGAACCCCAAACATGCACCACTTGATCATTACAGCCTTACATGTGTGGAAAGTGAAGACATATATGTCACTAAAGAGTGTAAAGATAGGGGAAAGCACTAAAAATATGCCACTTGGGTGTGTAGGCATGTGTGTGTACTTGTGCATATGTGTAGTTGGAATCCCAGAGAAAGCAATCCTCTGATGTCTCTCATTTTCATGGCCAGTTTGACTTCCTTCCCTAATCCACTGTCTACTATTAAGTCATTTTATAGTTCTTTTTTTTAAGTTGTCACTCTTAACATGCATCAAAAATTTAGGAGTATTTTCCTAAATATACATGAGGAAAAGTCAATTATCCATGAAAGTGTCTTTTCTTTTTTTATAGATATAATTTTCCCATTTATTTTTGTCTAATACAATCAAAATCTAATAAAATTTTAATGTACATGATGCCTTAAGACGCAGTGCTACTGATAACTTTGTTTTCGGATCTTCTGATGATTAATATTGAACAAAGCACAATAAAGGCTTATTCTTGTTAAAGGCTTATTCTCTGCTACAATCATTGAAGATACTCAAAGCAGAATGCAAAAAAAAGGGGTATTCCCTTTTGATAGTGAAAGCCTCCAGATGCTCCTGTCTACACAAGACATTGGACTGATTGGACACATTAAGTGAATTCAGAGTTGTATCTAGGAATTTTTCTGTATGTAGTAAATATTTTAAATAACAGGAAAAATAAAAAACACAGCATACAGACAAGATGGGGTGGTGGAGTGGAACACAGGATATTACCTCATTACCCATCTAGCAGCTATTTTTTTATTTGATTCAAGTTTTTGTTTCTCTACTGATGAAAGATTCCATGAATTATCAGGAATAGTTTGCGTGTAGAAATAATCTCATTATCCAAGACAGACATGACGTCATTCTCTCAGTCCTCAATGGAATGAACCTACTTCTCACTGTACTATTCATTTTCTCATTAATTATTAACCAATTACAGTTGATTGTCACCTACTAAAATATCTACTTTTCCAAGGGTATATACAGCTTGAACCTACCTATGAAGATCTTTGGCATTCAGGAGTGCCACTGATATCATTTATTAAAATGCTAGCATTATTAAGAAAATGACCAATCACCCAGAAATCATCTCTTGAACTTTCTAAATATCACACTTAGTGACACATTAATATTGTCTTTCAGAAAAAATTGTATATTGTTCTCAATGATACTTTATTTGTCACTGAAAATCCATTCTGTTTTATTCATTGTACTTCTGGTAATTCTATATGGATAAGGAGCATAGAAATCCACAGGCTATGAAAAGTTAAAAGTTGTAGGTTGCCCAAAGGACTTCATTGGAAAGACATCACATAGGTATGGATAGATAGTAACAGGTCACCCACAAATGGCTGCTCAGGAACAACGACTCAAAGAGTATTTTCAGCATGATGTACAACCAACAAAAACAATTAGATGTCTAGATATTAAGAGAACTGGATAATTCTGGACAGTCTGTGTACTCTGCTGGCATCCATGATATGCCCCCAGATGAAGATGAAGACTCCAAGTGTATTATATTGAGCTCTTCTATAGGGCTTATGGTAACATGAAAAAGAAAAGCATAGGCTTGAAAGGCATGAATGACCCACTTGGAAGGAATAAATGCCAGATCAAGAAAATCAGCGATATAAAGTATTAAGGCACGATTTACTAATTAATGGGACAAAGGAGCACATTTACCTATCCTTATGATAACAGAAATCACTAGAAGAAAAATGTTTGCACTGAATCCATTCCCCACTAGAGTGCAGTATGAATTTAAAATTCAAACCCTTGCATTTGTTGGTGTCCTTATTACTAGATTGCTACATAAAGCATTCCTGTAATCTCCTAAGTAGCTATATAGGTGCACAAATATATGTGTCTGTTTCTTCCAACTGAATCACTATTATGTAAGCAAAAGATTTATGTACATATAGATATGAAAAAGCAAGAAAGACAAAATAAAGAATAAACAGAAAGAATCAAAACCCGACCATTCTGTGATACTATGTATGATGCCTTGATTACCAGCAGTAGCATTACATTTTAATATAAATATTAATTTGGAGATATGACGCTAAAGACATTTTAATAAGTAATACATCACTCATAAAACTAAAACTTATAGCAATAGAGTATGGCTATACAAAAGCTATAAATCAAGATTATTACATTATTATAATGTTGAGGTTTATTTTGAACACATCTTAAGAGGCACTAAATTTGCTTTCATTCAAAATCATTCTATTGGTATGTATATAAAGATATAGATACATTTTTTAGGAATAATTAGAAAATTAACAACACAATAGTAGAAGGCGTGAAGGAGAATGGTGACATATTGTACAGGCAGGCTATTGGCTTAATGGTTCTGGCTACTTAGACAGCTTTATAGTGTAGGGAAAAGAACCTTAACCTAAGAGTCAAGAGATCTGAAGAAAATTTCCTTCTCTGCCACAGGATGGTGATCTTGAGAAAGTTACAACTTCTCTAAATCTATTTTCTTGCCAGCAACATGACCATAATAAAAATCGGAACATGGGCTCAGACATTTATCTGGAAAACCATTGCATTAGTTTGCCTCTGCTGTTAGTTGTTCCATTTATCCACTCCCTATATACATACATATGTGTATGTGTTTGTTTATACTTGTACACACACACACACACACACACACACACACATATATATATATATATTTATTGCATAATCATAAAAGTATCCTTGAGGCTGTGTGTTTATATACATATATATATATATATATGTTTACATATCTATAGGTCAGTATGTCTATATATAATACTTATTATAAGGCATGGCTAGGTAGCACAGTGGATAGAGCAGCAGCCTTGGAGTCAGGAGTACCTAAGTTCAAATCCGGCCTCAGACACTTAATAATGACCTAGCTGTGTGGCCTTGGGCAAGCCACTTAACCCCATTTACCTCTCAAAAACCTAAAAAAGGAAAAAAGGAATACATACATACATATACACACACACACACACACATATATCCTTATCTATTCATAGATGCCCACATATAAATATGCATGTTTATATTTATACATGTGAAAATATGCATGTATACATGTACTTATTTTAGATTGTCATATAGCATGAAAAGTGACTTAAGACAGGGACTGTTTCATTTGTTTTTATATACCAACTACTTAAAATAATGACTTGCATATTAGATGCTAAAAATACTTCCTGATAAATTGATTGATGATCTCCACAAAGTATAGTATATAGCTTCAATATTTCATAATTTTTCATTTCTATTAGGGAAGAGATCATAATCTTGCACCTGAAGAAATGCTGACTCCAAGGACCAGGTTTTAAATTCTATATGACCAAACAAGTTACTTTTTTTCTCTAATCTACATTTCATAACCTGTAAAAATTAGAGGGTAGGACCAAATGACCTGTAACACTCCTTCCAGTTCTGGATTCAAGGTTTCATGTTCTTGACCTTGTATGGAGCAAAGATTTTATCCTTGTATTCATAGAAACTATCACCATGCCTGCTAGAATATTAATACTATTGCAAGTCACATACACACACACAGACACACACACACACATATATGTGGATAAATATAATTATGTGCATATATAATATTATTATTGCATACATATGAATAACACTAAACAAAGATTAGGCATTTATTATATTGCTGAATCTAAAATACAGAATGCCCACAAGTCTAATTGTCTTATCTATTTTAGGCTCATAGAGTCACATTTTAAACACATGATAGAAACCATATTATCCAATCCCCCTATTTGTGGCTAAGGCAGCAAAGGCACAGGTGTATCAATCCCTAGTTTACTCAGAATCGGAAGTGATACCTGATAGTTGGTCTTTCTAAATCCAAGTCCTGGTTCTATATATCCTACCACATGGGACCTTGAAAGCCTAGGACTTTGAGACAGCTACCTCGACCCCAACATAATTTCAAGCGAGAAAAAAGAAATTTGTAAAATCAAAAGGATGATCTACTTGCAGAAACTTTATACTTTCATCATTTCAGACACAAAGGAAATCTTAGTATATTTAAGACCTTGGCTTGCCCTGCCCCTGTCAAACTTCATCTACTGCTCAAGATTTCAAGGTCTAAAGAATACATCTTCATTTTATTGAATACCTAAATCTAATGGAGAAAATTCTCCATGTATTCTAACTTGCCACTCTCAATTCTGTACCCTTTCTGAATTTATGTAATTCTTAAAAAAAGAAAGATATGGATAGTTATGAGTTATTTTCTTGGATTTCTCTGTCAATACTGGCTGTGAGGCTCCTAGCTCTTTTCCCAAATGGCACACCAGACATTTTTGTGCTTTGGACAACAACAATGCCACAGGATCTGAAGCTATAAGCAAAAGCAAAACCCCGGGTGAAACTCATGAATACTATGCACCTAAAAGATACATCTGAAAATAAATTATAAAGATATTTGTATAAGTTAGAGCTTTGCTGTTGTGGAGTCATTTCAGTCATATCTGATTTTTCATAACCCCATTTGGAGGTTTCTCTGAAAATATACTGGAATGATTTCTCATTTTCTTCTCTAATTCATTTTAAAAATAAGGAACTGAGGCAAACAGAGTTAAGTGACTTGTTCAAGGTCTCATAGTCAGTAACTATCTGAAGTCAGATTTGAAATTGCAGTTAGGGAACTCTATTTACAGTGTCAAGCTACCAAGATATTTTAGTATAGCCATTAAGAAACCATCAGGATCCTGGAAAACTAGATGGGGAAAAGATGCAGTCAATATTGACTTAAGTATTATTTTTGATTCTCTGATTTATTATATGAGAACAATTGTTTTAATATCCATTGCTACTTTTTCCAATATGTACTGGCAAAAAAATTCTGTTTGAGACTACAAGATTGAAAAAGGGTATTTAGTTTTATGGCTATGCAGGAATAACTGGGATTTGTCTTACTATGAAGCAATCCAGTCATTGATGTTATATTTTTCTTTAAGTTAAATTTTAACTAAAATAACCAGCATAAGTTTTTAGCAAATATATCTAATTTTGATCTAAAATATAAGGTTTTATAAGTACAGAAATTTGGAACACCAATGGAGATCTATGATCTCATCAATATGGATAATTTTCTTCAATTGATCTAGATTACAACTCCATCCATACACGTCTATCTATCTTATGTGACTCAGTCATGTCCTATCATAAATTCCCTAAAAGGCAATTGTTCAAAATGCTGAGGCACTTCTTTTTAATATTGCCAGGATGTCAAGGGAGAACTTGGGTCACCAATTGTTGTATTTCCCTTGCCACATTATCAGCTCATTTTTTTTGATGATGCATTTCATCAATGGAATCCTTCACAATGTTGTGGTTGAATAATCTAATTTATGTTCAATTCTTAATGATCCCATTTGGGATTTTCTTGCTAAAAATACTGAAATGATTTATTGTTTTCTTCTTCAGTTCATTTTACAAATGGGGAAACTAAGAAAAGCAGGTTTAATTCACTTACCCAAAGTCACACAGCTATTAAGTGTCTAAGATCAAATCTGCACTCATGAAAATGAGCTTTTCCAACTCCAAGCTCAGTACTGCATTCACTGCACAACCTAGCTACTTGGCATCTTTCATGGTATTTCTTCCTAATTTCTTGTTTATAAGGTTTTGTACACTCTTCCCATCTAAATTGTGATCTTGGGCAAGTCATTTAATCCTTTTTGCCTCAATTTCTCATCCGTAAAATGACCTGGAGAAAGAAATAGTAATCTGGGGGGTGGCTAGGTGGCACAGTGGATAAAGCACCAGCCCTGAAGTCAGGAGTACCTGAGTTTAAATCCAATCTCAGACATTCAATAATTACCTAGCTGTGTGGCCTTGGGCAAGCCACTTAACCCCATTTGCCTTGCAAAAAACAAACTAAAAAAAATGGTAATCTGCTCTAATATCTCTTCCAAGAAAACTCTAAATGGAGATATGAAGAATCAGACACGACTTAAATGAGTGACCATATATAAATGCACACACTTTTTAAAGACAAGTAAATGATGGAGGGGGCAGCAGCAAAGCCAGGAATATCATGCCAGAGGGAAGGAGTGCCAATCACCCAGGAACATACCACAGGGCACCTGGGGCCCTGGGAGCACCAGCTCCTGGGAGCAGAAGCAGTTTCCTGACCTGCCAACCCAGGGAGTAGCAAGCACAATTTGGAAGATCAGCAGAGAGACCTCTGCCAGAACAAGTGTGAAGATCAGACCAGCACCACCCTCCTCAGCACAGCTGCGGTCCTCAGCATAGCCCCGATCCAAGGAAATGGAAACAGGCCCATGGAGCTGCTCAGCATGAGCCACCCAGCAGCTGCTCCCTGAACGGTCAGCCAATGAAAGGTAAGGAGGTTGGGGGAGACTGTTGAGGTCTCTCCTCTGGCCCTGGGACTAGACTCTTGTGCTTTGTCCATATTCAGACTTGGACACAGTCTGGGACTCCCATTGTCATAGGGCAGGGACACTCCTCATAGCCCTGGGGAAGAGGGGAGTGCTTATGGTCATCCATAGCTAAGAACACAGACAGGAGAGCAGTCAGAGCCTCCCATAAGACCTTGAAGGAACTGAGGTCCTTGAGGGGGTGTCCCAATAATACTCAGAAGCTCAGGAAACACCCCAAAGTCAGGCACAGGCTGGAGAAATGAGTAAACAGATAAAAGGACCCTGACCATAGGCAATTACTTTGGTCCCATGGAGGATCAAAACACACACTCTGAAGATGAGAATGACCAAACTTCTGCATCTAAAGACTCCAAGAAATATAGAAGTTGGACTCAGGGTATGACAGAGCTCAAAAAAGATTTTGAAAATCAAGTAAGGGAGACAGAAGAAAAATTGGGAAAAGAAATGAGAGACATGAAGGAAAAACATGAAAACCAAGTCAATAACTTAGTCAATGAGATCAAAAAAATGCTGAAGAAAACAACATATTAAAAACCAGTTTTGGGGCAGCTAGGTAGTACAGTGGATAGAGCACCAGCCTTGAAGTCAGGAGTACCTGGGTTCAAATCTGACCTCAGACACTTAATAGTTACCTAGCCATGTGGCCTTGGGCAAGCCACTTAA